>NC_091956.1:20835796-21169186 GCF_031021105.1 Erythrolamprus reginae | reverse complement strand
AATGTTGACAAATATAAAAGGCAATGATAAAATAAAAGGTAATGATAGCTGCAAAAGGCTATCCTTGAAATAAACATGGCAGAGAGCTCAGTGATCAAAGAAGGTTTCAGGGTTAAATACCGTGTTTTCCCAAAAATAAGACCCTGTCTTATATTTTTGAACCCCGAAATAAGTCTACAGCCTTCTTATTATTTTGGGGCATGTAGAACAAGACGGGGCTCTTCTTGCTGTCTTGTTCAACGTGCCCCAGTGACGAGGGATTGGCTGTGCATACTGGTTAAATATTTTAAGGAAGGGTTTATTTTCGGGGGAGAGCTAATCTGGGAGGTCTAATTTTCAGGGAAACACGGTATTAGTAGCCCATGCCCTGTTTCTTCTGGTCACTGAAGAACATCTTCAGATCTCGTTGACCATGGGCTCAAAGCATAGCCCAACATCTTCAGATCTCGTTGACCATGGGCTCAAAGCATAGCCCAACATCTTCAGATCTCGTAGACAATGGGCTCAAAACATAGCCCAACATCTTCAGATCTCGTTGACTATGTGCTCACATAGTCTAATCTAGCATTCAAAGGGAAAACACATTTGTTTTGAAGATGCAACTAAGACAGAATGTCTCTTCAGATACTGGCTACAAGAAAGGAAATCTCTCTCTCTCCCCCCATCCCCTTTTGCACGGCTTAAATAAGCCTTAAATGCCTTGCTATGTTTCATTTCAGGCAGAAAAGATTAAAAAGAAGAGAAATACTGTATTTGGAACGTTACACGTTGCACACAGCTCTTCCCTTGATGAAGTGGACCACAAGATTCTGGAAGCAAAGTAAGACATGGAGTGGGTACGATGCCCTTTCTATTGGTTACGGAAACCTGGTTTGTTTGTTTGTTTTAATGGGGCCCACACATTTTAAATTAAAAGCTCCGCATAATTTGAACCACGTCCTTCAAGGTGGGGATGATTGAGGAAAGGGTAGAATTGTCTGTAGAATGACTACAGCGTCCTGCTGATTAGTTCTTGTCTATTCTGGCTGATGCTACTTCTCAGTGGCGTGGATCTAGTATGGGCAGTGTTATTGTTGGAAGGGTTAATACCGCCAGCCCTTAAGGAGACAATAGTGCTCCACCTTCTTAAAAGACAGATTCCTGGATTTAGCAATCTTGGAGAGTCTAGTCTTGCAAAATCACGTTAGATTCCTGGGATTCAGCCAGTTTGGACCAGTTCAGGCAAACTGGATGCTGATTTTTTATCTGGTTCACCAAACAGGTATTTGGAAGAACTGACTGACCCGTCCATCCCCTCCCTCCCCTCCCAAGAGTCTCCACGTAGCCCATTTTGGAGGGGCCATGCGGAGGCTCTGTGAGGGTGAAAAACAGGCCTCCCAGAAGGTCTGGAATTCTGGAAACGGGCATGTTTCCAGCCTCCGGAGCCTGGGGGAGACCGTTTTTGCCTCCCAGAGGCTTGAGGAAAACCTCCAGAGCTTGGAGAGGGCAAAAATGCCTTCCCGCCATGGTGCAGGAGACAGAGTAGGCCACGCCCACCCAGCAACCAAGCAGAGAACCAGTTGCTAAAATTTTTGAATCCCGCCCCTAGTCAATGTATCATCATAATAATAATATTTCATCTAGGCCTCGTTCCTGTCTGGCTCCCCTGGTAGGGCTGACGCTAAGTGATGTGGTCACGTGATGTTATGCTTATGACCACATTGATTAGCGAAATCAGAAATTCCAGTCCCAATTACCACCAGAACCCGGGGACTATTTGTTGGAAAATTTTATTAGCTGCCCACCTTAAACCGCTCGGTTGCACTGAGTGGTCCTCCGTTACTTTTTCTCACTGCCGTTATAACTCTGAATGGTCCCTAAATGAACTGACGTATGGCGAGAACAACCTGTATCCCTGTGGGCGTGTGATGTGTACCCTGTTTTAATTTCTTGACCTCTTCCTAGGAAAGCACTTTCTGAATTAACTACCTGCTTGAGAGAACGACTCTACCGATGGCAGCAGATTGAGAAGATCTGTGGCTTCCAAATAGCCTATAACTCAGGCTGCCGAGTCTCACCTCCTCCCTGTATTCGGATCACAGTTGGGTGGTCATGCCGCGAGTATCTATTCCACCCTACCCCAATCGCGGGGGGAGTCGACGACCTTGATGAAGATACTCCTCCCATTGTTTCCCAGTTTCATGGTATGTGGTGGGATATCTCAGATGACCTCTGACAGATGGGAGACACACATATACTGTATTTTTCAGAGTATAAGATGCACCTTTCTACCCCCAAAATAGGGTGAAACTTTGGGTGCATCTTATACACTGAACGTAGCCCCAGGCACCCCACCCTTTGGCCTCTGCCTGCCAGCAATTTACCTCCTTGCAGCAAACATAACAGAGCCTGTTAAGCCAAGCAACTCATTATCAGCTTCCCGACTCTCAGCTGACTGAGGCTGCAAGGCAAGCCATGGTATAGCTTTAGCTGCAAGTAGGCAGAAGCAAAATTTTATTTTCTTGTGCTAATCAGTCGCTGAATCTGGATGCAGGGAAATAAGTTCTTAAAGACTGCTTTATTATTGTTCTATGCGACTTAGCAAAATGAAGAAGCTTTTTAAAATAAATGCTTGGTCTGAAGAGACCCAACGCTATTGTATCTTCTTTTAAATAATAGAGAATAATGTATACTTCCAGAAAAACCACATTAATTTTTAAGATCTGTAAAAGTATAATCTGAAAGGTAATAGTGTCCTGTTTTAGTATTAAGATAAGGCAGCTGAGTTAAACCCTGACTTAGTCATGTTTGGAGTAGATATATTTAAATAATTGGGAGGAGTAGTGTGACTACACTTAAGAAAACTTTCTGGCATTAATATACTGCCATAATGTATGTTTCTCCAATTCTTGGCTCTTTCGATAGGTCAGGCACACCTGCGCAGAAATACACATCAAACAGTATATATCATCTGTGCTGTTTGCTGTTTGGCAAATTCCTGGGAGGCAGAGGCCGATTCTTTTTTCCTTGTTTTCCTCCCCCAAAAATAAGATGCTTCTTATACTCCGGCGTGTCTTATACTCCGAAAAATACAGTAATTGTGGCTCGTTAAATGTCTATGGAGATTCTCAGTCATGGTTGTCCCAAAGCTTCTTTTTTTCCCAACTGGACTTCCTTGTTTTTCTTTGAAGACCAGAAACATCTTCAAAGAAAAACCAGAAAGTCCAGTTGCCTGTTTAAAAAAGCACCTTTGGGACAACCTGGATGACTGAGAATCTCCATAGACGTATGGAAGTTCTGATGGAGGCTTTGCATTAGATACTCATTTCTGCAGCACTAGAATATTATTCGGTTCATTTTGCATCTCAAAGAAATGTGGTTGCTGAGATGTAGAACGTAGAATCATAAGGCTAGACGGGACCTTGGAATGTTCTGGTCCAACCCTTGTAATATCCCAGTTAAATGGTTATGTAGTCTGATTTGGGAAACATTTAGTGGGCCAAGTTGTTCCTTTGATTAACTGCTCCCACTATCAGGGAATTTCTCCTTAGTTCTAAGTTGGATCTCTCTTTAATGATCTTCCACCCTTCTTCACCTGTCTTCAGGTCAACTTCCTCTTCTCTGTGACAGCCCCTCAAGTACTGGAAGACATGTCCCCCCAATCTTTCTTTTCAATAGGCTAGATCGGTGATGGTGAACCTATGGCACATGTGCCCCAGGCAGCACACGGAGCCATATCTGAGGGCACGCGAGGCGTTGCCCTGTCAGTCCAGTGCGCATGAGCACTGGCCAGCTGATTTTTGGCATTCCAGAGGGTAAGGGGTGTCAGATTATAGAAGATTAATCACAGCCCGCGTGAGCTGCAATAAAATCAAATCTGGAGGCGACGGATAAAGTTACAGAAACGGTCTTCAAAACGAAGTTACTTTTATTAATAAAAACAAATAAACAGCTATGCCTGGTCCCAGGCTTTGCTATACGTCTACATTGCTTGAGAGTTAGAGAAAAGATGGAGATTCTTCTTCTTCTTCACCGAGACGAGAGGAAGTGATGCTGGCTATCTAGACAGGATTTTACATCATGGTGGGTGGAAGCTAAATTAACATACACAGAGTTAACTGTTTAATTACTGAATTTCTCTGGGGCTGGCAATACACAGCGTGACAAGGGGGTTGTTGTTTTCACACTCCCCAGGCCTCAGGAAAGCCTCTAGAGCCTGTGGATGGTGAAAAACGGACACAACAGGCCAACCGGAAGTTCGGAAACACACTTCCGGTTGGGCCTATTTTTCGCCCTCCACAGGTTCAGGAGGCTTTCCTGAAGCCTGAGGAGGATGAAAAACGGCCCAACAGGCCTACCGGAAGTCCGGAGCCTTCAGTGAGGTATGTGTGCATGTGTGGGGCAGGGAAGCGGGTGTGTGTGTGTTGTGCACACATATGTGAGGAGGAGAAAATTGCATTATGGGCGTGGGCACGCGTGCTATTGTACACACGCGCACCCTTTTGGCTCCCGAGCAATAAAAGTTTCGCCATCACTGGGCTAGATGTTCTGACCCAGCTCCCAAAGCACATTGTTTTGAACTAAATGTTCCCTTTATTAGGAGTGCCAGCAGCCCGGGCCAAGAGTTTCTCCCTCACAGCAGGCTAATAAAATCTCTTAAGTGCCTGCGGAAAGCAAATCTTGCTCCCTTTCCCCCTGAAATGGCCCCAACACATCAGGTGTCGCTCTCTCTCTTTTTACCCACCTTCGTAAAGGAAGTCCTGGCAAGTGCGCTCGCTCTTATACAGCAGCAGACACACCCACATGCTCAGAAGGCGCGCCCGACTCTCAGTGCCGCAGATTCCGAGAACAAATTCCGATAAAGTTCCCAACACGATTCAGGAGTTCTACTTGTCAGTGGCTGATCAACAGGGAGACGAATAGTTATCTGCCACACCTATTCGTCTCCACTCGCTGCCTTTTATCTCCGGAGATAGGGTGGGCCTTAGCTAGCAGTGGTGGCTCTTCTGTCCCTAGGACCAGCCCATGGGTTCCTGCTGCTCTCCTCTTCTCCTCTGCCTTCTGCTCATCAGGCACCGAAATTAGCTGTTCCTCCATTTTTTCATCAGCCCCCAATCTTCCAGGTCTGGGAGCTGATGGAAGGCCCAGACTCCACCTCTGTCTTCATTTCTGACAACAGCATGAATCCCAGCAACCAGTTAGGTCCCACAGAATCGGCCTTCTCCAGGTCCTATCAACTTGACCAGTGTTTCCCAACCTTGGCAACTTGAAGATATTTGGACTTCAACTCCCAGAATTCCCCAGCCAGCAAATGCTGGCTGGGGAATTCTGGGAGTTGAAGTCCAGATATGTTCAAGTTGCCAAGGTTGGGAAACACTGAACTAGACAATGTCGCTTGGCGGGGCCTAGGGAAAGAGCCTTCTCTGTGGGGGCTCCAGCCCTCTGGAATCAGTTCCCTCCCGTAGATTCGTACTGCCCGCACCCTCCTTGCCTTCCACAAGAGTCTTAAGACTCATCTATGCCACCAGGTTTGGTGCGATTAGATTCTAGCCCCCTGGCCGATGAATGTTATGTATGGTTATTGTTTGAGTGGGTATGATTGGGTTTTTAGATTATACTGGGTTTTATAGATTAGTACATTTAGTTTTTTAAATTATTTGGATTTAGATCATTATATTGTATTGTTCTTCTTTTTTATGTGTTGTAATCCGCCCCAAGTCCTCGGAGAGGGGCGGCATATAAATCCAAATAAGTAAGTAAGTACGTAAATAAATAAATAAATTCCATTCTCTCTTCCCCCTCGGAGTTCTCTGATTGGCTTGATACTGGCGTCAACTCCCACTCCGCCTCCTCACCTAATTTGGTTGTTGGGGGGTTGGTGGCCGGCAGCCGATAGGCCAGAACACTAGATAAATGGGGTTCTTTTAAAACTTTTTAAAATATTTTAAATTTATTTGGATTTGTTACGATTTGTTATATTTTGCTGTGAGCCGCCCCGAGTCCGCGGAGAGGGGCGGCATACAAATCTAAATAAACAAATAAATAAATAAATAAATAAATAAATAAATAAATAAATAAATAAATAAATAAATAAATAAATAAAAATAATAAATAAATAAATAAATCTCTCAAAACCATTAATTATACTATTTAGCCTCCAAATCCCTTATTGTAGGGGTCTCCAACCCATGATTTGTGGACCAATCCGTGGCATGTCAGCACGTGGGCTGCACAAACCAGCGAATCCTCATCCACAGGATGCAGACAGCACACAAAAACACGCCCCTTCCTGTCCATGGGAAAATACCCCTCTCCATGGAAACAGTACCCCAAAAGTTGGGGCCCACTCCCTTATCATTTTTGTTTCTCTTCTCTATGTTCTTTTCTAGGGTCTCAGCTTCTTCTTTTTTTGTATTGTGGTCATCAGAACTGTACACAGTATTCCAAGTGTGGCCTCACTAGTGCAGTGTAGTTCAGTACGTGTCATCGCCGCGCTAATTAATAGGAAAATGATTATAGTTTAGATTCTTAGCACATCACGCTTCGGTTTGAATCTATTTCTGGTAATGTGGGGTTACCTGCCCAAGCAGGGGGTTGAACTAAAAGACCTCCAGGGTTCTTTCCAATTCTGTTCTGTTCTATTCTATTCTATTCTATTCTATTTATTCCTATTCTATTCTATTCTACTCTAGTTTACTCTAATTTACTCTATTCTACCCTACCCTACCCTCTCATCCCATCCCATCCTATCCTATTTCAGCCCAAACCATCCAGTTAGACATATCATGAAATTGTGGCTTCGATTCTAAGAATATTTCAGTTTCTGTTGTATCTTTTCAAAATTCCCTGTTCCTTCCCACGTTGCTGCACTAATAATAATAATAATAATAATAATAATAATAATAATAATTATTATTATTATTATTATTAATGTCGTTATTATTTTTATTATTATTATAGAGGCAATTCATTCATTTTATTGGATTGTGTCCTTGTGCCCTGTCTCCCAAGGTGAAATCACCTGTGCATGCTAGAATTTAAGGCAGTTGTAGTCTAATACATCTGGAGGAGACCATGTTTGGGAAGGCTGCTCCTGATAAAGAGCAGCTCATTAATTTATAAAATGCATAGCAGTTCATTAATTTATAAAATGCATATTATTATTATTATTATTATTATTATTATTATTATTATTATTATTATTATTAATAATAATTAGATTTGCATGCCGCCCCTTTCCAAGGACTGAAATGTCACTACCAACGTAACCAAGTCTGAGGCTCAGTGACTATTGCGTTTAAAGAAAGCAGGATACTTGTTTTGTTGA
This sequence comes from Erythrolamprus reginae, assembly GCF_031021105.1. Lineage (NCBI taxonomy): Eukaryota > Metazoa > Chordata > Lepidosauria > Squamata > Dipsadidae > Erythrolamprus > Erythrolamprus reginae. The sequence continues at coordinate 21,161,880 of NC_091956.1, read as the reverse complement.
TTCGTTTTCTTCTGATCTGTGGGTTGTGTTTCTCTTAACCGAAGTGACAGTGCACTCTCCAACCAGGCACATTTGAAGCCGAGCAAAAGTTTTAACCGGTACCTTTACAGCAGATGCGCGAATTAAAATTCCTATTTTCCAATAGAACCGACAGGAAGGGCATCCAGACAGTAAACATTCATCTCCGTTCAGTTGACCAGACTCTATCCCGCAAGGTTTTATGGTAGCGGTTCTCAACCTGGGGGTCGGGACCCCTTTGGGGATTGAACGACCGTTTCACAGGGGTCGCCTAAGACCAAGGGAAAAGACAAATTTCCCATGGTGTTAGGAACTAAACCTTCTATTCTGGCGCCTTGGAACATATTTTTACAATCTGACCAATCTGGCATTTACAGTGGGGCTGTCCTTCTGACCTTCCTGCCAATCAGCTTAAAGCTCTGTTGGAAGAATTGGCGCTAGACTTATGGTTCAGGGTCACCACAACATGAGGAACTGTATTAAGGGGTCGCGGCATTAGAAAGGTTGAGAACCACTGCGATAAAGGAATGAGACCTAGTATTGAGGAAACCTGGTACGCAAAAAAGAGAAAAGGAGGCAGCATTAGATAAATATGTGACACGTACAATGCTTAAATGTAAATTAGAATAGGTTTGAAATGGAACTTAAGATTTAAGAAAACAATGATTAGATTGTTTTAAAAAATAAAAGAAAATTGTTTAGTCCGTCGCTGTTTAGTTTAAAATTAGCTATTTAAACTGGATTAAACGAAGATGATTAGGAAGAAGAAATAATAACACTCTGTTTCTTTTTTTAAATAAATAAAGGATTGGTCGGGCAGTAGGAAAACCAAGTAGGATGCTTGGCTGCATAGCTAGAGGTATAACAAGCTGGAAGAGGGAGATTGTGATCCCCTTATATAGAGTGCTGGTGAGACCACATTTGGAATACTGTGTTCAGTTCTGGAGACCTCACCTACAAAAAGATATTGACAAAATTGAACGGGTCCAAAGACGGGCTACAAGAATGGTGGAAGGTCTTAAGCATAAAACGTATCAGGAAAGACTTAATGAGCTCAATCTGTATAGTCTGGAGGACAGAAGGAAAAGGGGGGACATGATCGAAACATTTAAATATGTTAAAGGGTTAAATGAGGTCCAGGAGGGAAGTGTTTTTAATAGGAAAGTGAACACAAGAACAAGGGGACACAATCTGAAGTTAGTTGGGGGAAAGGTCAAAAGCAACATGAGAAAATATTATTTGACTGAAAGAGTAGTAGATGCTTGGAACAAACTTCCAGCAGACGTGGTTGGTAAATCCACAGTAACTGAATTTAAACATGCCTGGGATAAACATATCTTCTATGTTTCTATGATTTCCAGAGAGGTTTTTGTTTCTGTCTCCGTGGAGTAAATGTTCTGGTGTGGAAGTGGGGTTCTGAATCTCTTTCTTTTTTCTCTTGTTTCCAGGGTCTGCTGTGAAAAGCGGCACCTTAGCCCGGAATAGCAGCATGTATCGCTCCAGGCGAAACGTGGTGCCCTCATCGCCTCAGTTGCAACATGCAGCGCAAACGCCCCACGCGGCGCACACGCAGGCGACGCTGCAGTCGGCGGACCCCGACCTCCTTTCCGTGTCCAGCTGCCCTGCTGCTTACCGTGCCGAAGAAGAAGAGGAAGCAATTTACTTCACCGCTGACAAGCAGTGGTACGAACCTCGGCACATTCATATATACAAGTATTGGGTTCCTACCGGTAAACTTTACGCTGTAGCACCGGTAGTAAAAATGAAGCTGCGCGCGCAACTCCAGGTGACCTGGAGTTGCGCGCGCAGCTTTAATAATAATAATAATAATAATAATAATAATAATAATAATAATTTATTAGATTTGTATGTCGCCCCTCTCTGAAGACTCGGGGCGGCTCACAACAGCAATAAAAACAGTATAACAATGGGACAAACCTAATAATAAAATATATAAAAACCCCAACAATTAAAAATCATATAGCACATACACACCAAACGTGAAATATAATAAGCCTGGGAGAGATGTCTTAGTTCCCCCATGCCTGGCGATATAGGTGGGTCTTGAGTAACTTGCGAAAGTCAAGGAGGGTGGGGGCCGTTCTAATCTCCGGGGGGAGTTGATTCCAGAGGGCCGGGGTCGCCACAGAGAAGGCTCTTCCCCTGGGGCCCGCCAAACTACATTGTTTGGTCGACGGGACCCGGAGAAGGCCAACTCTGTGGGACCTTATCGGCCGCTGGGATTCGTGCGGTAGAAGGCGGTTCCGGAGGTATTCTGGTCCAATGCCATGTAGGGGTTTAAAGGTCATTACCAACACTTTGAATTGTGACCGGAAACTGATCGGCAGCTGATCGGAAACTGATCGGCATCTGAAGTTTCCGAACACTTTTCAAAGGTAGCCCCATGTAGAGAGCATTGAACCTCGAGGTGATAAGGGCATGAGCGACTGTGAGCAATGACCCCCTGTCCAAGTAGGGCCGCAACTGGTGCACCAGGCGAACCTGGGCAAACGCCCTCCTCGCCACAGCCGAGAGATGATGTTCCAATGTTAGCTGTGGATCAAGGAGGACGCCCAAGTTGTGAACCCTCTCTGAGGGGATCAATAATCCCCCCCCCCCCCCAGGGTAATGGACGGACAGATGGAGTTGTCCTTGGGAGGTAAAACCCACAGCCACTCCGTCTTTGTCTGGATTGAGTTTGAGCCTAAGATGGCTTGGACTTCAATTCCCAGAATTCCTCAGGTGTTAAAGTTCCCATGTTTGGAGATTCTTCCCTTACATTAGAAAGGGAGGCTGTATTATAACTACGGCCAGTCTTCAATTTGATTCACAATCTTGGTAAAAACTTAAAAGCTCAGGTCCTAACCCAAGAGCTGTTAAGGTAGAGTCTGAGTACAGAGGCAGTTCAGAGTAAGGCGTTGTTTTTACAAAGTCAGAATATTCAAGTCTAATAAGTTCAAAATTTCCAATTGTCTAGGCAGCCCACTTAGGTATTGCTCCAATAGTATAGTACAGTGATGGCGAACCTATGTCATGGGTGCCACAGATGGCAGGTGAAGCCTTATCTGTTGGCACGCGGGCTGTTGCCCTAGCTCAGCTCCATCATGCATGTGTGTGCTGGCCAGCTGATCTTTGGCTTGCACAGAGGCTCTGGGAGGGCATTTTTGGCTTCCAGAGAACTTCCAGGGGGTGGGGGAGGGCATTTTTACCCTCCCCCGGCTCTAGGGAAGGTAGCCTGGGGAGGGTGAAACATGAGCCTACTGGGTCCACCAGAAGTTGGGAAACAGGCCATTTCCAGCATCCAGAAAGGCCTCCAGGAGAGTGGGGGAAGCTGTTTTCATGCTCCCTGGACATTAAATTATGGATGTGGGCACTCAGGCAAGTGCAATAGCGTGCATCCATGCTCTTTTGGCACCTGAGGAAAAAAGGGTTTGTCATCACTGGTATAATATATCCTATTATTGGAGATCTCTCTGCATATAAATCCAATCAATTATCTATCTATCTATCTATCTATCTATCTATCTATCTATCTATCTATCTATCTATCTATCTATCTATCTATCTATCTATCTATTCATCTATCGTCTGTCTGTCTGTCTGTCTTATCTATCTGTCTGTCTGTCTGTCTGATCTATCTATCTATCTATCTATCTATCTATCTATCTATCTATCTATCTATCTATCTATCTATCCATCCATCCATCCATCCATCCATCCATCCATCCATCCATCCATCCATCCATCTTTATCATGTACCTATCTAGCTATTTATTTGCTGCCTAACTCATTGTGAAGCTGCTCTTTGAATAGAGTTGGAGGCCTCTTGATTTAATGTGAACACATCCACAAAGCTTTCTTGGAATAATAGAGAAACAACTCAGTATTGCCTTCTTTGGAAAGTTTTTTTCTTAATTTTTAACATTTTTCTAGCCTGGTTCTTGGAACTCCAACATAGATTTTCATCCAAATACTAACCAGGCTTTGTTTAGCTTTCTAAATTAGACATGATTAGCTAATACTGCCACCTAGCGGAGCTCTTAATTGTCTATAGGCTTTGCATATCAAACCAAGGATTACTGATCACAAATAACTGGACTTTTAGAAGTGCATTTGCTGGTTTCTCTACCACATATCACAAAAGAATTTCCAGTGTTTGTAAATTTTGTGATGGAAGTGAAACAGTCACTAATTGTGACCGAAGCCAATGCAATGGAGCTCCTGCATGATTCAACTCTTTTGACTTTCCCTCTTAATATTTTCAGTAGGCAAAACGTTATTTACTGACCTCCTATAGTGATAGAAATATCACTGCTCTAATTGTATACTCTCAGGTGGGGCTTATGGATATTGCTGAAATCTGCCTGCTGCTGCCAGCAAATTACTTTCCCTCTGGTTTTGAAGCCTTAAAATGAGATATGAGAAAAAGGATGGAAGATTTTTGCACATATTATTCCCTTTCATAATGAGCATGATCTCAGCATCTTTCTTTTAAATTAGACACATTTTATATGTCACAAATTTTAAGTCACCTGCAAAGTGTAGAAAAGGCCAGCATCTGTAAATTGATGATGTGTTTGGGATTGCAGAGGTGACTAAAACTCTATCAACGTGTGTGTGTGTGTGTGTGTGTGTGTGTGTGTGTGTTTCCGACTCCTTTAACAGAAATGTCTATAATTTTGGAGCTTTGGTAATATAGTGTTAGAGTAGTATTAAATTGTTTGTGTTGCTTCCTAAGTGGACAGTTTGATTTCACAGAAGTTGGGTTTACTTAGAGTTATGTGTTGTTTAAGTTTTTTTGAGCAGTGTATATGTGTGTATGTATACATATGTGTGTGTTTGTTTCTGTGTGTATGTGTATATGTGTGTGTGTGTGTGTATACATACACATATATGTATGTAATTTAATCCTGTGTAATTGAACAAAATGTTATATTTACTTACACGATTAGCATTGAATCAAATTATTATTCATAACTGAAGTGCATTCCTGGATAACGTTGAACTTAACTGAAGATTGCAGACATGAATACTTGCCATTTTGTGATGTACGCAGGTATTTTTGGAAGCCTGATCACAGAAGCATTGCTTCTAGGACACTTGCTAAGAAAGTTGGGCATGAAGAGGGATTTTTAATTTTAATTTTATTTTATTTTGCTTTGTCTTTTGCTGCAAATACCTTAGAATAGTCCAAAGACGCTTTTCAAAAGGCAACTGGGCATTCTTGTATTCCCCCACCCTTACCCTCTTGAAAATTTTCACTTCTCACCCAAGAAATTCTGAAGAAGCTTTTTGGATCTGATGCGAAAGATGTTGAAGGGAGAAAAAAAAGTCCATTTGCCTTTTGAAAAGCACTTTTGGAGCAACCATGGTCTGGATTATTGAAAATCTCCGTGTACATTATGTATGTATTTATTCTTCGGCTCTGTGGAGCCTCAAGAGATACAGGCCAACATTTAGGTTGCTAGGTAAATTTTGTTGTTAAGTGGATTTTGCCCCAAATCTGTGACTTTTCTTGTCATAGTTGTTAAGTGAACCACTGCAGCGGTTAAGTTGCTAATAATAAATAAATCTGGCTTCCCCATCGACTTTGTTCGGGGGGTGGGATCACAAAATGATCATAAGTTACATTTTTCAGTGCCGTTATAACTTTGGACGGTCACTAAACGTGACTCTGAGGCACTGTGGCCCTCATAAATATATAGGTCACTTACCAAGCAATTGAACCTTGATCACGTGACCATGGGGAATGCTGCAGTGGTTGTAAGTGTGAAAACCTGCCTTGAGTCATTGTATCTTTGAACGGTCACTGTTGCAAGTCGAGGACTGCCTGTGTATCAGAGATGGGTTCCTACCAGTTCTAACTGGTTCTTTAGAACAGTTAGTAAAATGTTAGGTGATGATGTCATGGAACCGGCTCATTCAGTATCTCTGTGGATGCTGCCATCTTGGATTTTGCTTCTGTACATGCACTGAGGTGAATTTTTGCTCCTGCGCATGCACAGAAGTTATTTTTTTTATTGCTACAGGCGCAAGCATGGGAGTGCACACAGCGCGGCTCTGAGCGAACCAGCAGCAAAGGTATCCAGAACCCACCCCTGCTGTATATAAACCTTCATCACCTCGAGCCCTCAACACCTCGAGGCTCGACTACTGTAACGCTCTCTACATGGGGCTACCTTTGAAAAGTGTTCGGAAACTTCAGATCGTGCAGAATGCCGCTGCGAGAGCAATCATGGGCTTTCCCAAATATGCCCATGTTTCTCCAACACTCCGCAGTCTGCATTGGTTGCCGATCAGTTTCCGGTCACAATTCAAAGTGTTGGTTATGACCTATAAAGCCCTTCATGGCACCGGGCCAGAATTATCTCAGGGACCGCCTTCTGCCGCATGAATCCCAGCGACCAGTTAGGTCCCACAGAGTGGGTCTTCTCCGGGTCCCGTCAACCAAACAATGTCGCTTGGCGGGACCCAGAGGAAGAGCCTTCTCTGTGGCGGCCTCGACCCTCTGGAACCAACTCCCCCCAGAGATTAGAATTCCCCCCACCCTCCTTGCCTTTCGTAAGCTGCTTAAAACCCACCTCTGCCGCCAGGCATGGGGGAACTAAGATACACTTTCCCCCTAGGCCTTCACAATTTTATGTATGGTATGTTTGTATGTATGATTGGTCTTTATATAATGGGTTTTTAACTGCTTTTTTAGTATTGGATTTTGTTGTACTGTTTTACTGCTGTTGTTAGCCGCCCTGAGTCTGCGGAGAGGGGCGGCATACAAATCCAATAAATAATAATTATTATTATTACATTGCCCGCTGAATGGACTTGAGTGACGGTACAGATTAACTCGATCGCTTGCTTTCTCCTCTGCGTTTGTAGGGAAGTTCAGGATACCGTTTCCGAATGTGACTCCTTCAATTCTTCAGTGGGAAGGAAGCAGACTCCCCCGTCAAGCCTCGAAATATACCAACCCCTGTCACCTCAAAAGACATCCCAAGAGGATGTGTCTTTAGAACAATCCTCTACCGGAGACTCTTCCTCCCTCACCGCCGACCTCTCCAGGGGTTCTCCAGACTGCGCGGGGCTGACAGAAACTAAAAGTATGATCTTCAGCCCCGCAAGCAAAGTGTACAACGGCATCCTGGAGAAGTCCTGCAGCATGAACCAGCTCTCCAGCAGCGGCGTTCCCGTCCCCAAACCTCGGCACACCTCATGTTCCTCCACCAGCAGTGAAAGCCGAGCCGGGCACGAACCTTCTCCCGCCTCCCGGATCGGTAGCGTTTCGCAAGACCTTTATCACAACGGAGAGCGAAACAAAAAACCCTCCAAAATCATCAAGAGCCTTTTTAAGAAGAAATCCAAGTGAGGCTGCTTGGAGAGGAGAGACCTCCTTTTTTTTCATCCACACGGCATTCTTTTGACTCTGCGGCCATTATTATTATTGTTATTATTTAAATTAAGAATGTAGTTGTCAAGTCTTTTCTAGGCCACAGCAAGAAATCCTCTTTTAGGTCAACTCTCTTTTTCCTCTGTTTTAAAGTCAACGTGCATTCAGCTGTCAATGAGAAATTTTCAATTTCAAGGCAGTTTTACTACTACAGTCATTTGTCTATTTATTTCTGCTTTTTTTTTTTTAGTTTATATATAAAATGTTTTTAAAATTTAAAAAAAAAGAAAGATCAGCAACACTTTAACACAAGCTTTAACGGACTCGCGAGCCTGCGTAGGCTTGCCATATTTTTTTTTTCCCTTCCCTTGTTTACCTGAGTTATCTTCTTAATCTTTCCATAGAAGCTACGGCATTGTGTACTGGACATAAACGTAACTTTTGAATGAAGTACAACTTAACTTAAATTGCACTACTGTTCTCCTGACTGGAAAGTATCTTTGCAAGTGAAACCGTTTTAAACTTATAAAAATAAAGGAAAAGATGGGGTTGGTTCACTTTTTGGTTTTTTTTTTTTAAAAAAAGGCTGTTTCCAAGTAGGAGTTAGAATTTCTAACCGTTAAACTTCTGGGACTGGAACCTCATGCATTTATTAACCTAATGGTTTGGGTCCTGTTGGAAAGGTCAGTGCTAATCCAGAACCTTCACTATGATTTTAATGGCATTGCAGAGGCTGTCTGGGTAGGAATATGTGTCGAGAGAAAGGGCTTCTGATTTCATATCCAAAGCGGGAAAATGTCAGTCCTTTTACCACAACGGGCTTTCTGAGGTATTCACAAACGTAAACCTGGATTAGGGGAGAAATGTGGACACTTGTTTACAAACTTCAGCGAAAGGATGATTGACTTGTGAATATTTGTACCGTGGCAAAGATAATAAATTGAAAAGCCTATTGTGCAATGACTTTGTGTGGATTGTAGACATTCCCTTTTCCAAGTTAAACTTTATTTGGGTTTTATTGTTTCGTGTAATGGTACATAACAGTATATCGCCGTTACTTGCTGTGTGGTCTCTTTATTCTATTCCTCTTCTTGGCAATATTCAGATTTCTTTTATAGCAGAGATGATCCAGAATACTGTAGCAATTCGAAGAGGAGAAGGCCTGGTGTTCCTAAGAGTTGTTAGTACAGTAGTACCCCTAGATACGAGCATAATTCGTTCCATAAGGGAGCTTGTATCTCGAGGCAACTCGTATTCTGGAACAAATAACTTTTTCCCCCTCCGAGATAACCAAAAGCAAGGATTCTTGCGCCACCTAGTGGACGCTCGGCTCGTATCCCGAATTTGAGCTCGGAACTAGAACAGAAATGTCTCTCCCCTCGTGGCTCGTATCTTGAAATACTCGCATGTAGAGCAGCTCGTATCTAGAGGTACTACTGTATTATGTTGGTGTGATCTGTTGGCCGCCGGACCCTCCACCAGTCAAATCAGATGAAGAGCCTTGGGAGTCAGGGTCAACATCAAGGCAACTTAATAGCTCTGAGGGGGAAAAGAGAATGGAGCTATCAGAGAGAGAGAGAGATGGAGGCGGAGCCTGGGTTGTCCGTCAGCCCTCAAACGGAGAGTCAACAGCCCCAGGTCTGAAGGTGGCTGACACACAGCTCCACGGAGAGGAGAGCAGTGGAAATCTGTGGGCCGATCCTTGGGACAGAAGAGCTAGCGAAGCCCCACCCTAGCTGGAGATAAAAGGCAGGGGGCGGAAATGAATAGATATAGCAGACAACCATTCATCTCCCTGCCAGACAGACTTGTTAGCCTGCGACGAGAAGTTTTTTGCCGGGGCTGCTGGCGCTTCTAATAAAGGAATCTTTGAGCTAAAATCGGAGGGTTTTTCATGTTTGGAGAGCTTGGTCAGAACAGTTAGAAACAATCTCAAACATATTGATTTGAAATGTTCTACTGATAGCATGTAAATCGGGGGTCTCCAAACTTGGCCACTTGTGGATTTCAACTCCCAGAATTCAATTCTGGGAATTGAGGTCCACAAATCTGAAAAGTTGCCAAGGTTGGACATCCCTGGTTTATATGCTGTGTGAATTATAATTTCACATGTATGGAAGCAAAAAAAAGAGAAGGCCGCCAAAATATTGCGCTCACGCGCATCCTCAAACACATCCTCATACAAGAAATCTCACTCTGATGCATGTGCGTGAGCTGGAGTCGCAGAACTCCGTGGGAAGCGGCACCAGTAGCAGAGGTAAGTGGAATCTGCCCCGACACCTAGGATTGGTGTCAGGATTGCTACGGTCCGGTCCAGTTCTATAAACCAGTAGTAGTGATGGGAGGTTCCGTCCACCCACACCAGATGCTTCTATACACACACAAGCACGGTAGGGATGGGATTTAGAACCCATCACTGGGAACACCTGATACTAATTAAAAACTATCCCAAAGATTATTATTATTATTATTTATTAGATTTGTATGCCGCCCCTCTCCGTAGACTCGGGGCGGCTCACAGCAATAACAAGAACAATATACGGTAACAAATCTAATAATTAAAAAAACTAAATAATTTAAAAAAACTAAAAAACCCTATTTAAAATAAAACATACACTCAAACATACCATGCATAAAACATATAGGCTGGGGGAGATGTCTCAATTCCCCCATGCCTGACGGCAAAGGTGGGTCTTAAGAAGTTTACGAAAGGCAAGGAGGGTGGGTGCAATCCTAATCTCCGGGGGGGAGCTGGTTCCAAAGGGTCGGGGCCATCACAGAGAAGGCTCTTCCCCTGGGTCCCGCCAGACGACATTGTTTAGTCGACGGGACCAGGAGAAGGCTAACTGTGGGACCTAACTGGTTGCTGGGATTTGTGCGGCAGAAGGCAGTCCCGGAGATATTATAGTCCGATGCCATGAAGGGCTTTATAGGTCATAACCAATACTTTGAATTGTGACCGGAAACTGATCGGCAACCAATGCAGACTGCAGAGTGTTGGGCATACTTAGGGAAGCCCATGATTGCTCTCGCAGCTGCATTCTGCACGATCTGAAGTTTCTGAACACTTTTCAAAGGTAGCCCCAGATGCTAGTTTGGTGCATCACGAATCATTGTTCTGCTTACCTCCTGCCACATTAGCCCTTCTTTGAGGGTAGAAATTTAATTTAATTCAATTTATTTGACTTCTATGCTGCCCTATCGAGTAGGACCCAGGGCGGCTTACAACAATAAAAAACAATACAGTAGTACAATACAGTAGTACCCCTAGATACGAGCATAATTGGTTCCAGAAGGGAGCTTGTATGTCGAGGCAACTCGTATCTGGAACAAATCACTTTAGACTTTGTTTTCCCCCTCCGAGATAACCAAAAGCAAGGATTCTTGCACCACCTAGTGGACGCTCGGCTCGTATCCCGAATTTGAGCTCGGGACTAGAACAGAAATGTCTCTCCCCTCGTGGCTCGTATCTTGAAATACTCGCATGTAGAGCAACTCGTATCTAGAGGTACTACTGTACTAAAAAAGAAGTCAATATTAAGAATAGTTCTAAAACCCCATTAAAAACCCTAACTAAAATAACCCCATATAAAAATCCCTAAATCCAATCTAAAAATAATGTACATACCAGTCAAACATAATTCGGGAGTGTCAGATGTTAATATTCATAGCCCCCAGGCCTGTCGGCAAAGTCAGGTCTTAGTAGCTTTTCGAAAGGCCAGTAGAGTGGGATCAGTGCGAACAAGGTGGGAGCAGTGCGAACAAGGTCGGGGGGGGGGGGGGTTGCATAGAACCGGGGTGGCAACAGAAAAGACCCTCCCCTGCGGTCCCGCCAACCTACATTGCTTAGTCGACAGGACACCGAAAAGGCTGATTCTGTGTGATAATAGGTCTCTGGGAGGTATGTGGCAGGAGACGGTCCCATAAATAGGCCCTAAGCCATATAGGGCTTTAAGAATCTTAGCGATATGAAATATAAATAAACATTGGTTTGTAGTTTAAGCCCAATCTGGTGTTTATTCAGCAATGTGAAGTGACTGAAGCTTTTTGAGAATTTCAGCAATTGCAAAATTGCTTCCTAGTTAAGAAAACCACAATTTGGAATAAATGTTGGCTTGTTGAGAGAAGCCTTAAAGCCAAGACTTGCATTGTCTGCTTTGGTAACTAGGATTCAAATGTTTTCGGGAGGGTGGAGAGACTATCGTAGCATCCCTTCTGACCAACAAATATGACTAAAAAGCAGGAAATTTTGTGAGCTGTATCTTACCTCATCAGATAGAGGAGTAAATATTGACATGTATATTATATAAACTGTATATAAATCATAAATGTCAGTTTGCAAGATATAAACTGGCATGGAGGAAGGGAAGAGAAATTGAATATTGTTGGGAGTGCTCCTTGTCCAACTCTGGTAATGATAGATTCTAGGGAGGATGAGCCAGGCCCATCTTGGTACCCTGGACCAGTGGTGTTGCCAGCTGATGGTGAGAGTGAGGGAGAAATAGACCTGGATGAACCTGAAGGACCACCAGAGGTGGCAGATATGCCAGTGACAGTAGAGTCTGACTTAGAAGATGAGGAGGAGGAGGAAGAGGAGGAGGAGGAAGAAGAAGAAGAAGGAGAAGAAGAAGAGCAGGAGCCTTTGCTAAATGCTCACTTTAGAAGACTAAGGAAAAGACAAGAATATTTATATGGGAAAAGGAAGTAATCTGTAGTTTGTAACTATAGGGAATTGTTGACAACTTCCTATAGGTATTTAAGGGTGGTATATGGGTAATTTGGGGTGAAGTCCCAACGTTTTGCAATGGAGTTGAATGGTGTTTGAGGTCTCAGCCAGGTTGCGCTAGACAACTCTTATTTTCCTGCTAAAATCCTTGGAGAAAAAGTGCCCTTTTCTGCTGAGATGCTGGGAAGCTGTAAAAGTAAGTCTGTGAAACTGGAGACTCCTTATCTCATGAAGGAATGTGACAGTGGCTTTGATCTTTGGCAGCAGCCTAGCCACAAAACCGATATCTTTTAATAACCCTCACTGAGAAACTGCCAAGATTATCTCTCATGCATGACTTTAGCTTGTAAAAAATGAGACTTTATATATAAAAAGACTGATTTGAAAAATCAGTGTGTGGATTCCTCAAGCTACGTAGGCCCGGGATAGAACAGATATACTGTATAGGCTAGATGTGAGACAGAATGAAAGTACCTTATCAATTTATAATTGTAATGTTAATTATGCTTATTGAGGCCTAAGATTAGCTGAAACCTTTTGATGTTTGTTAATTCAACAATTTATTTTTATTTACTTACATCCCACCTTTATTATTCTTACAAATAACTTGAGCTGGTGGAACATATGCAACACAGTTTCTTCTTCCTATTTTCCCCACAACCACTATCCCATGGGGTGGGGTGGGCTGAGACAATACCCCCCAAAATTGCAAATAATCCTCATTTAACGACCGCCCTTGGAGTGAGCAACTCAAGGCTTTAGCAAAATGAATCACAACTGTAAGAGTAATCCTACTTCAGCTTCCTTTGCTTGTTAACCTTGCAATGGTTGTTCATGTGACAATTGGTTGTGCACTGTATTTTTTCATCACCGTCAATCATCGCTAAAGAAAGCAATCACTAAACAAGTACGGTCTATAATTTGAGGCCTTCTATGGAATTTCCTGTAATGTTAAAAAGCTCTGTTATTATCCTGTTTCCCTCCAAAATAAGACAACCCCTGATAATAAGCCCAATCGGGCTTTTGAGTGCCTGGCAATAAGGCCAAGCACTTATTTCAGGGTTTAAAAAAAAATATAAGCCAGGGTCTTATTTTCAGGGAAACACAGATAGATAGATAGATAGATAGATAGATAGATAGATAGATAGATAGATAGATAGATAGGTAGGTAGGTAGGTAGGTAGGTAGGTAGGTAGGTAGGTAGGTAGGTAGGCAGGCAGGCAGGCAGGCAGGCAGGCAGGCAGGCAGGCAGGCAGGCAGGCAGGCAGGCAGAAATAGTTGGATGGATGGACGGATGGATAGATAGATGTTAGATGGATAGATTTTAGATAGATAAGCAGATAGATAGAGAGACAGACAGACAATAGAAGAGAGAGGAGAGAGGAGGCCCACACCTGCCTCCCATCATATTATGTTATCTTATGAATATTTTTATTAAAAGAAGATTTACATATATTTAAGAGACCACAGCCATTAGAAAAAAAAAATATTATAAAATGGTAAACGTAACAAAAAGAAAGTGACTTCCAATCTTTGCAACAGCTACAAATACTGCAATTAGCATTTCTACCCTCCCATATTGCATATCGTTGTTCTCTTCTTCCCCAAAACAAAAAACACAAATGCCAATTAATTTTTAACCATTTTCAGCAAAAAGTCTATCAAAAGCTTTCACTCTCTTTTGTTTTTGTTTTTTTTAAATAAAAGTAGTTGTAACCCACTCCTTAACCAACAAGTCAATTTAACCATTTGAGAAATCAGCCATCTTTATAATCATTTTCTATATTATTGGTGTTTCTGTAGTCTTCCATTTTTGTATATATAATAACCTCACTGCAGAAATCATATATAAAGCTAACACTCCATGGACCTTTATCCATAAGTGAGTCTCCTTTAAGTCCTAATAAGTAGTGATGGGTGAACCCAATGGTGTTCGGGTTCAGCAAATTCAGACGAACTTTATGCAAAATTCGGCCAAACCCGAACCGAACCCGAACTCGAACCCAAATGGGGAATCCTTCCCACAAAGAGATTCCGGGGGCGGAGCTTTGATGTCACCGGCAGGTTGCTAAGGACGCCAAGGTGATCACTTCCTGGATTCCAGGAAGTGATCACCTTGGTGTCCTTAGCAACCTGCCGGTGACGTCAAAGCTCTGAACGCTGAACACGACCCCGAACTTTGCCCGAAGTTTGAAAAAATTTCGTGTTCGAACACCACAAAATTTGGTACGGACCAGAATTGTGCGGGTTCGGTTCGCCCATCACTACTAATAAGAAACATTCCAATTTCATCTGTATGATAACTTTGAAAATAATGCATTTTAATCCAGCATCTTTTCACTTTTCCACAAGTCCACCCTGTATGACAAAATATCTCTTCATGTTTTTCACACTTCCCACAATGATTAAAACTTCCTTTAAACAATTTCCCTGGTGTCATATACTGTTATCATAAAATTGTTGGGTTTTTTGTGTTTTTTTAAAGCTTTCTTTTAAATTGTTTCACAATGTGAATTTTGGATCTTTAAAACACATCTGAATTCTACAAAAATGTAGGTGCGCATCATTATTTAAAGATGCCTTTCGTTCTTTCATATGGACAGAAAACGCTGAAGACATACTATTTAAAGGAGAAAGGACATTTCATTGTCAAATAGGAGTTTCAGGCTGTCTTTTACTGAGTTTGAATAAAAATAATTTTTCACAGATGGCTTCATCAGGAGAACATTCACTCATATCTTCAGTCTTATTTTAGAGACAGCTAATATCCTTCCAGGTGCCACTCTACACTACAAAATACAGAAATAAAAATGTTCCTTTCTAGAAGACTAGTAGCTGAATACCCGTGCTTCGCTACAAAACTATGTGATGGGGCTTGATAAATTTACAGTTAAAGTTTGAACATTAATGAGTAGTTACGACTGTGCTTGATACATTGACACTTAAAGCTTCTTTCTCTAATACATTTCACTCGAGTATATACTCTGTATCTTCATTGGGTATTATTGGATATTGGACAAAATAAATAAATAAAATAAATAAATAAAGCCTGGCATTCAAAATGCTCTTTGCAATTTTAGGGTTAAAAAACCCCCATCAACACAAGAAATTCAATTCCATCAGAAGAGTTTTAGATTCCTTCACGCATTTGGACCCTAGGTGGCAGGATTGTCCTATGGAAACCTTTGGGTTTGCATGCATTTTAGGCAATGCACAATTTCAAATAAGATCCTGATCTCCTTCGCTTCTTTATCACCTCTTTCCCCATTAGCATCTAATATCTTTTTTATTTATTTTATTTCATTTATTTGTCAAACGAGTATAGTATTATAGTACTGTACATATTAACACAACATAAGTAGAACGTAGTAATAGAAAGGATAATAAGACAGTAGGACAGGGACATTAGGAACAAAGGTGCACTTATGCACGCCCCCTTACAGACCTCTTAGAAAAGGGGAGAGGTCGATTGTAGATAATGTAAGGTTGAAGATTTTGTGGTTGGGGGAAGCAACAACAGAGTCAGGTAATGAGTTCTAGGCAGTGACCACTCTATTGCTGAAATCGTATTTTCTGCAGTCAAGTTTGGAGCAATTTACATTCAGTTTGTATCTATTACGTGCTGTTGTGTTGTTGTTAAAGGTGAAGTAGTCACTGACAGGGAGTACATTATGATGTATGATTTTATGAACAAAAGTTAAATCAGTTCGGAGACAACATAGTTGTAAATTTTTTAGATGTAGTATTTGAAGTCTGGAGGAGTAGGATAATTTGTTACGTGAGGAGGAGTGAAGGACTCTTCTTGTTAAGTATTTCTGGACTCCTTCAATTGTATTAATGTCTGATATGTAGAGTGGATTCCATACAGGTGAGCTGTATTCTAGAATAGGTCTGATGAATGTTTTGTATGCTCTGGTTAATAAATCAGTGTTTCTAAAGAAGAAGCTACGTAAGATTAGGTTTACAATTCTTAATTCTTTTTTGGCAATGCTGTTACAGAGGGCTCTAGCACTTAGATCATTGGAAATGAGTACTCCAAGGTCTTTGACTGAGTGAGGGTCCTCTGTGAGTTCAGTTTTACCAAGTATGTATTTAGTATTCGGATTCTTTTTACCAATGTGTAGGGCGGATCATTTGTTGGTAGAGATTTGAAGTTGCCAGTTGTTAGACCATTCAGCTACATGGTCAAGGTCCTTTTGAAGGGTAGAAGTATTGTCAGAGGTATTAAATAGTTTAACATCATCAGCAAAGAGAACAAAATTGCTTGTGATATTGTCACAGAGATAATTTATGTAGAGTATAAAGAGAGTAGGTCCTAAAACACTGCCTTGTGAGATCATCCAAGGGCATGGGGTGAGGTATCATCAATATGCCGATGATACTCAGCTATACATCTCCACCCCATGTCCAGTCAGCGAAGCAGTGGAAGTGATGTGCCGGTGCCTGGATGCTGTTGGGGCCTGGATGTGTGTCAACAAACTCAAACTCAACCCAGACAAGACGGAGTGGCTGTGGGTCTTGCCTCCCAAGGACAATTCCATCTGTCAGTCCATCACCCTGGGGGGAGAATCATTGACCCCCTCAGAGAGGGTTCGCAACTTGGGCGTCCTCCTCGATCCACAGCTCACATTAGAGAAACATCTTTCAGCTGTGGCGAGGGGGGCGTTTGCCCAGGTTCGCCTGGTGCATCAGTTGCGACCCTATCTGGACCGGGAGTCACTGCTCACAGTCACTGATGCCCTCATCACCTCGAGACTCGACTACTGTAACGCTCTCTACATGGGACTACCTTTGAAAAGTGTTCGGAAACTTCAGATCGTGCAGAATGCAGCTGCGAGAGTAATCATGGGCTTCCCTAAATATGCCCATGTCACACCAACACTCCGCAGTCTGCATTGGTTGCCGATCAGTTTCCGGTCACAATTCAAAGTGTTGGTTATGACCTATAAAGCCCTTCATGGCACCAGACCAGATTACCTCAGGGACCGCCTTCTGCCGCACGAATCCCAGCGGCCCGTTAGGTCCCACAGAGTGGGTCTTCTCCGGGTCCCGTCAACTAAACAATGCCACTTGGCGGGACCCAGAAGAAGAGCCTTCTCTGTGGCGGCCCCGGCCCTCTGGAACCAACTCCCCCCCGAGATTAGAATTGCCCCCACCCTCCTTGCCTTTCGAAAGCTGCTTAAAACCCACCTCTGCCGCCAGGCATGGGGGAATTAAGACTTTTTTCTCCCCCTAGGCCGTTACAATTATACATGGTATGTTTGTATGTATGTTTGGTTTTTATATATTAAGGGGTTTTAATTTGCTTTTAGTATTGGATTTTATTGTATATTGTTCATGATTGTTGTTAGCCGCCCTGAGTTTTCGGAGAGGGGCAGCATATAAATCCAATAAAACTTGAAACTTGTGGAACACCACTGTTAACTGGAGCAGGATTAGATATGGCATTACCTATTTTGACCACTTGTTGTCTGTTGAACAGGAACACTGAAATCCAATCATGCAGAGGTCCAGAGATGCCATAGGATTTTAGTTTCAGAAGAAGTTTGTCATGAACTACTGAGTCAAAGGCTTTGAAAAGTCTATATAGATTAAACCTATTTCTGACATGTTTTGGTTGTGAAAGCAAACCGCCTCGAAACAAGTGTTGTCAGCGCTGCTGTTGAAGGGAAGTAGTCAACAAAGCAGTGGAAGTGATGTGCCGGTGCCTGGAGGCTGTTGGGGTCTGGATGGGTGTCAACAGACTCAAGCTCAACCCAGACAAGACGGAGTGGCTGTGGGTCTTGCCTCCCAAGGACAATTCCACCTGTCCGTCCATTACCCTGGGGGGAGAATCATTGACCTCCTCAGAGAGGGTTTGCAACTTGGGCGTCCTCCTCGATCCACAGCTCACATTAGAGAAACACCTTTCAGCTGTGGCGAGGGGGGCATTTGCCCAGGTTCGCCTGGTGCACCAGTTGCGGCCCTATTTGGACCGGGAGTCACTGCTCACAGTCACTCATGCCCTCATCACCTTGAGGATCGACTGCTGTAACGCTCTCTACATGGGGCTACCTTTGAAAAGTGTTCAGAAACTTCAGATCGCGCAGAATGCTTTCCCAAATATGCCCATGTTACACCAACACTCTGCAGTCTGCATTGGTTGCCGATCAGTTTCCGGTCACAATTCAAAGTGTTGGTTATGACCTATAAAGCCCTTCATGGCACTGGACCAGATTACCTCAGGGACCGCCTTCTGCTGCATGAATCCCAGCGACCCGTTAGGTCCCACAGAGTGGGTCTTCTCCGGGTCCCGTCAACCAAACAATGCCTCTTGGTGGGACCCAGGGGAAGAGCCTTTTCTGTGGCGGCCCTGGCCCTCTGGAACCAACTCCCCCCAGAGATTAGAATTGTCCCCACCCTCCTTGCCTTTCATAAGCTGCTTAAAACCCACCTCTGCCGCCAGGCATGGGGTAACTGAGATACACTGTCTCCCTAGGCCTTTAAAATTTTATGCATGGTATGTCTGTATGTATGATTGGTTTTTTATATAATGGGTTTTAACTGTTTTTAGTATTGGATTATACTGTTTTGTTACTGTTGTTAGCTGACCCAAGTCTGCGGAGAGGGGCGGCATACAAATCAAATCAAATCATATCAAATCATATCAAATCAAATCAAATCAAATCAAATCAAATAAATAAATAAATAAATAAATAAATAAATAAATAAACACACATGCAAACAAACAAACAAACAAACAAACAAATAAAACTAGGATCAGCAGGAAAGTGCAAGTACTTAAAAGCTGGTCTGAAATCCTCAATTTCGTGGAAGGCTGCCTAGATGTCCTGAGATTGTCCTTGAGACATGCCTGTCTGTGCAGATTCTCAGTCATGGTTGTCCCAACCGGACTTCCTTCATTTTTTCTTTGAAGACATTTCACTTCTCACCCAAGAATCTTCTTCAGCTCTGACTGGATGGTGGGGAACAGAAGTATTGATACTCCTTGAAGACGGCTCATCATTGGCATCCTTTTAGAGTGTCGTTGAAGCACTTGGAGGTTTATCTCCAGCCTCGGTGGCACAGTGGTTAGAGTGCAGCACTGCAAACTACTTCTGCTGATCACAGGATGCCAGCAGATTGGCAGATCAAATCTCAGTAGGCTCAAGGTTGACTCTGCTTTTCATCCTTCCAAGGTCGTTGAAGTGAGGACTCAAATTGTTGGGGGCAATATGTTGACTCCTTGTAAACAGCTTAGAGAGGGCTGCAAAGCACTGTGAAGCGGTATATAAATCTAAATGCTATTGCTATTGCTACTAACGTGCAGTCAGGCGGTAGGGAAAGAAAGTAGGATGCTTGGCTGCATAACTAGAGGTATAACAAGCAGGAAGAGGGAGATTGTGATCCCCTTATATAGAGCGCTGGTGAGACCACATTTGGAATAATACTGTGTTCAGTTCTGGAGACCTCACCTACAAAAAAATATTGACAAAATTGAACGGGTCCAAAGACGGGCTACAAGAATGGTGGAAGGTCTTAAGCATAAAACGTATCAGAAAAGACTTAATGAACTCAATCTATATAGTCTGGAGGACAGAAGGAAAAGGGGGGACATGATCGAAACATTTAAATATGTAAAGGGGTAAATAAGGTTCAGGAGGGAAGTGTTCTTAATAAGAAAGTGAACACAAGAACAAGGGGACACAATCTGAAGTTAGTTGGGGGAAAGATCAAAAGCAACGTGAGAAAATATTATTTCACTGAAAGAGTAGTAGATCCTTGGAACAAACTTCCAGCAGACGTGGTTGGTCAATCCACGGTAACTGAATTTAAACATGCCTGGGATAAACATATATCCATTGTAAGATAAAATACAGGAAATAGTATAAGGGCAGACTAGATGGACCATGAGGTCTTTTTCTGCCATCGGTGTTCTATGTTTCTATGTTTCTAACTGTGTCCTCGAGGTCACCTGAGCGGTGCAAATGAGTGTGGAACTTACTTGGAACTGTTAAAAGGATTGTGTTGCAGATTGGACATAGATGTCTTATCCCTCCCCTGTTGAGAGGGTAGGGTAGCGTAGGGTAGAGTAGAGTAGGATAGGATAGGATTGGATAGGATTAGATAGGATTGGATAGGATATAATAGAATAGAATAGAATTCTTTATTGGCCAAGTGTGATTGGACACACAACGGATTTCTCATTGGTGCATGTGCTCTCAGTGTACATAAAGAAAAGATACACTTGCCAAGAATCTAAAGATTGTCATAGGATATAAATGAGCAATCAGGAAACAATATTAATATAAATAGTAAGGATGCAAGCAACAAGTTACAGTCATACAGTCATAAGTGGGAGGAGAGGGGAGATAGGAACATTGAGAAGACTAATATTAATAGTAATGCAGCTTTAATGAATAGTTTGACAGTGTTGAGGGAATTATTTGTTTAGCAGAGTGATGGCGTTTGGGGGAAAAATCTGTCCTCGTGTCTAGTTGTTTTGGTGTGCAGTGCTCTATAGGGTTGTTTTGATGTAGCTGAAGTATGCTGATTAGTTAATGGTTGTTGATTAGGCGTGATATCCTGAGTAGTTGGAGCTTGCAGGCTATTTGATTGTTTTGCAATGTGTGTTCTGAGTCTAGTTTCAGTTTTTATGGCTGGGTTACTTTTGAGGGCTGGTTTCCAGATGTCTGGTAAGCGGGAGGTATCATCCCGCTTGTTCATATTTTGGGGATGTTTTTCTATCTCGATGGCTTCCATGATTATTCTTTCTAATCAACAATCATTAACTAATCAGCATACTTCAGCTACATCAACGACCCCAGATGTTACCCCACTGACTCACCAGGAAGTTTCTATACAGCAGGCAATTGCTGAGCCATCAAACCACACCCAGCCACCAGTATTTATAGAAAGAAGGCAGCTCAGGTCTCGCAGTGTTTGCCTTAGAACAAGGACAGAAACACCAGCCTGAAGATGATGAGTGTGACCTTGTCGAAACGTCGCCAGAAATTTCAAAATCCTACACGGGAAGAAACCCAAATATACCAAGACCGTCATACCTGTACCCGTGAAAATCTACGAAAACAATATATATATATATATATATACACATAGTAAAATACATGATGAAGGTTATAGAGGAGATACTCATAGTAAAAATATATCTATGAAAGAATAGAAGAGAAGTTATAGAGATAGAACATATCAATGAAAGAATAGAAGAGTTATAGGAATAGAAGAAAGGAACAGGAGATATAGGAGAGCAATAGGACAGGGGACAGAAGGCACTCTAGTGCACTTGTACTCGCCTCATACTGACCTCTTAGGAATTTGGATTTGGATATTTGGATAAGATGGTGGGATTTGGTGCCTACTTTTATGAGAAAGCTTCAGAAGATTTCAGAAATTTCCAAGAGGCTTTGTCAGCCTTTTTGGAACTGCTGAGAGGACTGTGTTGTAAACAGGAGTTGAAAAAGCTCCAGCGGCTTATCAGTGTGATTGGGGTGTAATGTATTTAAGTGACACCTTAATTTATTTGGCTTCATTCTGTCTGCTGTCAACGTTTTTAGACATAGTAAACATACCGGTCTTTCCTTGTCGTCCACCATAGTCACAGTGAAGTCAAGCGCTACATACAGTACGTGTTGTCATATTTCCTCGTCTTAGCTTTTGGGAGACTTACGTTTGCCTCATTATCTCCATCTCTCTCCTCCTTTCTTTTCATCCTTGTTAAATATTTTCCCATGGTGTCTCTTAAGGGTTTGTTATATGCACTTCATATCTCCTACTCTGTGCTGTGTGCTATTGTTTGGTGCAAAAACCCCCTACTCCCTGCAGCAAAAAAGCACATTCCCCAAGTCACGCACCCCCCTGGCATGGCTCTGTGCCCCCCCCCCACTATTTGAAAAACAATGGCCTACATTAATGGTACAAATGCGAAACTTTAGATATACATTATATGAATTGTCAGGAGTGTGTGTGTAAATTTTGCATTTTTTCACACAGATAGCATAGCTGCAGCAGTGTTTTTAAATGGCGTCTGTAAGTGATATACATTACAAACAGCATGCCATCATTGAATTTCTCACTGCGGAGAAAGAAACTGTTGGGAACATTCACAAATTTTTTTGTACAGTTTATGGTCCATAAACTTGATGTCACGGAGACGCCTTCCTCCCTGTTTCAGCTGGCCAGGAAGTAGTCTCTGTGATGTCAAAGCCCCGCCCCTGGAATCCCATGATGGGATTCCCCACTCTCCTCCCGGGCGGCAGCGTTTCGCGGTGTTCGAGCGAACGCTGAATCTGAACCTGAACTTTAACCGAACTTTTAAAAAAGTTCGGCACGAGCCTGAACTTTGCAAGTTCGGTTCGCCCAACACTATTTATGGAGAATCTGCAGTCAACAGAAGTACGGTTAGTCGCTGGGCACAGAGAGTGAGGCCCTTAGACGTGATTCACACAGTGCAGAAATGGCTTTATGACCAGAACAAGGAGTGGTATCGACAGGGCATTCACGCCCTTGTGTCTCGCTGGAGGAAGGCCATAGAATGGGATGGAGATTATGTGGAAAAATAGGAAATGTAGAAGAAACATCCTTCTTTCTTTTGCGTAAGTTTCATTGTGTTCAATAAATAATTGTTGGAGAAAAAAAATGTGGTGCATTACTTTCTGGGTGACCCTCCTACTTTGTGTGTTTCTGCGTCCTCAGTTCCAGGAGCCACCAATTGTCCCATTTGGCCTTTTCAGATGTTTCTAAAAATCCCAGCAGGAAACACAAGGACGTTCTAAACATTTCTAATCATTTTGAGCCTGAAGCTGAGTTTCGATGTTTGAAAACAAAACACTTCTCTTGCGTAGAGACACCCTACTCCTAATAAACTCAGGAAGAAAATTATTTATAAATTAGTGTCTGGCACCTAAAATAATAGTGGTCCTTTAAGCTGCTTTAGGCTTTGTTATGGGAAATATGTGCATAATAGCCTTTTTTTTTGTTAGATGAGTTAAAAGAAAATTCTTTAAACAAACGTCTGTGTTTTATCTTCCTTAAGTTTCCAATATAAAGTTAGTCAGAGACTGTTCTGCTGAGAATTTATACGTTCTCAGC
The DNA here is from genome assembly GCF_031021105.1 of Erythrolamprus reginae. NCBI lineage: Eukaryota > Metazoa > Chordata > Lepidosauria > Squamata > Dipsadidae > Erythrolamprus > Erythrolamprus reginae. The sequence continues at coordinate 21,138,664 of NC_091956.1, read as the reverse complement.
TTACATGTAAGAAATTCAAGGAGAAACTGCACAGCCGGCTTCTGTGCAGTTTGGAGAATCCCCGAATCAATTTATTAGATTTGTATGCTGCCCCTCTCCGAAGACTCGGAGCGGCTCACAGCAATCACAACAATATACAAATCCAATATACATACTCAGCTGCTGCAAAAAGATTGCACAGACTGACTACAAGCATAGACATGATCCTGTGGCACAGATAATCCACTGGAACTTGTGCTGGAACTACCATTTACTGGTGGCAAAGAACTGGTGGGATCAAAACCCCGAAAAAGTGGTCAAAAATGAGCAAGCAAAACTACTGTGGGACTTCTGACTTCAGACTGACCGAATTCGGAAGCATAACAAACCAGACATTGTGATCGTGGAGAAAAAGAAAGTATGGATCATCAACATCGCAATCCCAGGGGACAGCAGAATTGAGGAGAAGCAGCTAGAGAAATTAGTGAAATACAAAGATCTAAAAATCGAGCTGCAACGACTCTGGCATAAGCCCGTGAAAGTGATCCCAGTGGTACTTGGCACGCTGGGCGCAGTGCCAAAGGATCTCAGCGGACATTTGAAAACCATTGAAATTGACAAAATCTCCATCTGTCAATTGCAAAAGGTCGCTTTACTGGGATCGGCAAACATAATTCGCCACTACATCACGCAGTCCTAGGTGCTTGGGAAGCGCCCGACTGGTGATGAAATACGAAATCCAGCATAGTGATCTCGTTTGCTGTGTTGTACTGACATCATAATACTAATAATACTAATAATACTAATAATACTAATAATACTAATAATACTAATAATACTAATAATACTAATAATACTAATAATACTAATAATACTAATACTAATAATACTAATACTACTACTACTACTACTACTACTACTAATAATAATAATAATAATTTATTAGATTTGTATGCCACCCCTCTCCGAGGACTCCATACAACACAGTCATACCATACATAAACTATGTGGGCCCAGGGGAGTCTCAGTTACCCCATGCCTGACAACAAAGATGGGTCTTGAGTAACTTTGAGAAAGGCAAGGAGGGTGGGGGCCATTCTAATCTCTGGGGGGAGTTGATTCCAGAGGGCCAGGGCCACCACAGAGAAGGCTCTTCCCCTGGGGCCCACCAGACAACATTATTTAGTTAATGGGACCCAGAAAAGGCCAATTCTGTGGGACCTTATCGGTCGCTGGGATTCGTGTGGCAGAAGACGGTTCCGAAAGTAAATAGGCAACGGGTGACTTGGTCGTCCAGAACATGCAAACTGAGGTACCGGTTTTAGGATCCTGAGGGAAATAATACTGAATATGAATATTTTTGAATATGAATGGTTTTCCTTGATCTGGGAAACATCTCAATTTTTTCCCCCGCCTCTGAAAAGGTCTGAAGTGGCAGGTGGAATTAATGTTTCATGTCTCGATAGGAAGCAATTGCTAAGTCATGAATCTGTTTTGAAGTATTTGAGCTGGTGCATTTTAGAGTTGAATACATTCTGTTTTGACAGGCTGGCATGGTCTTCCCTTGAGCAGTTTAGACCCTATCAGATTAATTTAATGCACCATGTTGCTTTAATTATCTCCCGTTTCCAGATTACTTTTTTTTTTTTTTGAAGTACAGATTTACATAGATGAAAACATCACTGGCCTCTTCATTAGCTCCTACATGGCCTGCAAGAAAGAAAGAAAGAAAAAAAAAAGCCCCTTTGTAGATCTCTACCTGACACAACAATTAGCATAATCAGAACTGAAATGCAAACTTACTTGACCTTGTTGATAAGTTTTGCATGCCTTGCTTTAAACTTTTCTGCTAACGGTAATTCATTATGGAAATGTGGAGCTTGGTTGTTTGTGGATGGTGATGTTACCAGTTGGATAATGAAACCTTTACAAGAAAATAACAAACTCAAAGAGTACCAAGGATCCGTCATGTCAACTCTGAGTTACAATACAGAGGTGGGTTTTAGCAGGTTCTGACCTGTTCTGAAGAACCGGTAGTGGAAATTTTCAGTAGTTTGGAGAACTGGTAAATACTACCTCTGATTGGCCCTGCCCATATCTATTCTCTGCCTCCCGAGTCCTAGCTGATCAGGAGGAAATGGGGATTTTGTAGTATTCTTCCCCTGGAATGGGATGGGAATGGAGATTTGGGGTGGGGGTACAGTAGTCCCTCGCTATATTGCGCTTCACCTACTGCGGCTTCACTTCATCGCGGGTTTTCAAGAAACATTAATGAGAAAAATCATTCGCGGATCTTCGCTGGTTCGCGGGTTTCTGAGGAAGTCGATCGGCAGATTTAAACAGCCCGCGGAACTCGATCGGCAGGTTTTTCAAAAAAAATATATCTAAAATTGTAAATACTGTATTTAAATACTGTATCTAAAATAAATACTGTGTGGGAAGGGTTTATAAACACTTAAAACAATGAAAACTTACCAAACAATTACAATATAAATCCTTAAATAAGTACTATCAGGCGATAAATTCCCCATCGTGGATTTCACCTATCGCGGCCGGGTCTGGAACGTAACACCAGCGATAGGTGAGGTCTTACTGTATACGTTTTTTTATTTTTCTGCACTTTAAGACATGCATAAGAGGAAACACATATGTCATCATGATCAAGCATATCTGAAAATACACATATCGCGTACATCAGTATCTAAGGATTACAAATATACCTACCGTATTTTTCGGAGTATAAGAAGCACGGGAGTATAAGACGCACCTTAGTTTTTGGAGAGCAAAATGAGGAAAAGAATCTGCTTACCAGGTATTCGTCTGACTAGCGTCCTTAGCCAGCACATTATTTTATCCCCTGGTTAGGGTTTTAAAAAAAACTTTATTTGGAGAGAATAACAATAAAAGAGCTTGCAAGCCCGTAAGAGTTGGGAACATTATTAGCACCTGGAAAGAAACATTTGAACAAGTGGAGCAATGGAAAAAACCCTGCAAAGACTTAGGGCTTGGAAAACATTCTTCACAGAGAGTAACAATGAAAGAGCTTGCAAGCTGGTAAGAGCTGGGGAGAGGGGGGGCATACAAATCTAATAAATAATAATGATAATAATAATAATAACAACAACAACAACAACAATAATAATAGTAATAATAATAATTATTATTTTGGCTTCCAGAGAGCCTACGGGGAGATGGAGGAGGGAGTTTTTACCCTCCCCCAGCTCCTGGGAAGCCTTTGAAGCCTTAGGAGGGTGAAACACGAGCCTACTGGGCCCGTCAGAAGTTGAGAAAACAGGCTGTTTCTGGCCTCCAGAGGGCCTCTGGGGTGGGGAAAACTGTTTCCGCCTTCCCCAGTCATTGAATTATGGGTGTGGGCATTCGCACATGTGCGATAGCACACAGCCACACTCTTCTGGACACCCGAGGAAAGAAAGGTTAGCCATCGCTGTCCTAATGCAATCTCTTGAAGAAGCAGCTCTTAAACTGAGCTAAATATCCCTTTAGACTATCAGCACAGCTACAAATACTCTCCTTTGTCAGTCTTGAAAGATTGTCTAGGCAAGAAATATCCTTACCCTACCGTTGGATGACCTTACCCTACCGTTGGAAGAAATATCCACCTGGTTCAGTTCCAAGCCGGGAGAAAGGCCCTGGAGACAAAATGGAGGCTGATGAAACAGAAGCCTATTGGTGGTTCTAGGCAGGTGATGACATGGAGTTGAGAGTGAAGGGTTTGTATATACCATCTCTTGGCCTTTGCACTTGAGCTTTCTATTTCTGTGCAAGAACATGTATTCTGCAATGCTCTCTATATGGTTTCCAAACCTCTGAAGAGTGTTTGGAAACTTCAGATCAGACAGAATGTGGCTGTGAGAGCAATCATGGGCTTTCCTAGATATGCCCTTGTCTCGACACTGCACTGGTTGCCAATTAGTTTCTGGTCAAAATTCAAAGTGTTGGTAATGACCTATAAAGTCCTACATGGCATCGGACCAGAATACCTACGGGACCACCTTCTGCTGCACGAATCCCAGTGGCCGATTAGGTCCCACAGAGTTGGCCTTCTCCAGGTCCCATCGACTAAACAATGTCATCTGGCGAGACCCAGGGGAAGAGCCTTCTCTATGGCAGCCCCAGCCCTCTGGAATCAACTCCCTCCTGAGATTAGGACTCCCCCCATCTTCCTTGCCTTCCGCAAGACTCTGAAGACCCCTTTATGTCGCCAGGCATGGGGAGACTAATGCGCCCCCTTCTGACTAATAAGATTTGAGTATGGTATGATTGTGTAGTATTGATTGCTTTTTAATGATGGTGGGATTTTAATTTTGGTTTTAACTATTAGATTTTTACTATACTGTTATTGTTATTGTTGCTGTGAGCCACCCCGGGTCCTTGGAAAGGGGCGGCATGCAAATCTAATATATTATTATTATTATTATTATTATTATTATTATTATTATTATTATTCTATTGGTTGTTGTGAGGGATCATAGCTGGCTCTGTACATTGAGCTGTCAGGTTTGGTTGAAGTTTGGACTGCTGAGATGATGCAATGAAGAGGCTTGTGTTCTGAAAGGGTGTTGGGCAATTCCTATTATGGCTGAGGGCTAATCCTACCTTTGTTCAGACTTTACTGCAGGGAACTTTTGCCTATGAATAGAGCTGTCTATCTCTTTATGTCTTAAGTGCTGACATCTTCTGTGGGCTGCTAAGAAAGCTGCGGGGCTGTTTTCTGTTGCGAACAGCATATTTCTCCCTTTAGGGAAATATAATATTGTGCCTTTTAAAAATATTTCTCAAAATATTTCATTCTTTTAGGAGAGGGGTGGGTGCTAACTTTCTACACTACTATTAATCCAAACCCTTGACGTGAAGGACATCAGGCTGGCCACCTTTAAGCCAGTCACATGACCTTTAAGCCACCCCCAGTCACATGATCATCAAGCCACTACCACCTGGTCACATGGCTGGCAAGCCACACCCACAAAATAAGCCATGCCCACAGTGTGGTAGTAAATTTTTTTGAAGCCCTTCACTGCTCCTAGGTTCCTTCCAGCTCTATTCTTATTGATTGATTGATTGATTGATTGATTGATTTCTCCCCCTCTGTCTTTTTCATCTTTGGGATCCTAGTGAGACTCCCTTCTGAAGCACTTCCCACAATTTCCCCCCACCCATCAGACCATTGTCTACTCCCAAAGTTAGGATATTTCATACAATGCAGGTAAACTGTGATTTCTGGAAGCTGTCAAGCTTTTGTAATTAAATGCTTTAAAAACCCATGGTGTTATGGTATTAAATTCACTGCTCATCTCATTCCTAAATATTTTGCTAGGATGTCCAAAAACATTGGGTCCTAAAAGTCAAGACGATGACCATAACAATGTAGTTGGACCTCTGGCTGTTTACATCACAACACTGAGGTTGTCATATTGAGCTTTTTGTTTGACATACCCCACCTTGTGCACCTATCGGTCAATGTAGTAGGATGCTAGCATACTAACTCGATTGTTTTCCTTCTCGAATAAGGCCAAATACATTTTTTGCTTCAATAATTGTTCGGTTTAGTGCCCTCTTTAGCTATTTTCCTCTTGTAGATGTTCCCAGTTGATTAAAATGTACTCCATCAATTTCTGTATAAAACGTTTCTTTACTCTTGAATTTGTCTCGACATGTTTATGGTTTGAGTCAGTAACTGTAGTGCCCGAAGCAAAATAACAGAAATAAAGACTAGTATTTTTGAATTCCTTGTGCCTTCCTTGGTGAGAAGTTTCCATTTGTTGTTACCAGCAATAGACAGAAAAAAATATGAAATTGTGATAATTAGTATACAAGCTTTTATTGCATCTGAAAGTGGAAATGATCTTAATTGCAGATGTTGATTTTTCTACTGGAGTACTGTTCTGTTGGGCTCTCTGATAGCCTCCCAAAAATTCAAGGGTACAAATTTCATACACACACACGTTTGAAAATTCAAAACAATGTTCTTTATCACAAAAGTCAAAATAAACTAAGCCCTCTTTTTATATTGCAAAGAGCACTCTTCCCCAAAACAACCGGGTAGTCTGTACAATGTCCCTTAAGCAGTCATTAAATACTTAGCCAGCAGCTGTGGAGAAACTTCACACCCCTTCTTCTTCCAACAAAGGGAGACAGACACACACACACACACACGCGCACACACGCTGCTCTGCTTTGGTTTCAAAGGCATGAAAAAGCAACAAAGTCCAGCACACAAGATTCCTGATGAAACTGCAACAGATATTCTTCCACAATGGCCAAACCCACATGCTGCTATTTATAGCAGCAGCCCTAATTACTGGAGCCCCACCCAAACACAGGTGGCCTCCCTTATTTCCTGTAATATGTTCTTACTTGATCTCTTCTACGCATAATTCTGTGCTTGCCTGGATCCAAAATGTCATCATCTGAAGCTGTAGAAGATAAGGAAGATTGACTGCCTTGGCTGTGTGCCAAGCCCTCCTCTGCCGAGTCACTCCCACCTTCTTCTTCGTCCGAGGAAACTAAACTCTGCACTGATTCTGTCGGCAATAACACAGGCCTGTGACATGTTGAATTTTCCTCTGCATCCACCTCCCCATTCCCTGGGGCAGGAGCTGGGCCAGAGCCAACCGTAACAAGTACCAAACATATCACAGATCAGTTAAGACAGATCACTCTCATATCCTAAGCAATAAGTGGTGGGATTTTTTTAAAAAAAATTACTACCGGTTCTATGGGCGTGGCTTGGTGGGTTTATCAGGGGAAGGATACTGCAAAATCTACATTCTCTCCCCAATCAAGGGGAAGGATACAGAATTCCCATTCCCTCCATGCTCCAGGGAAAGGATACTACAAAATCCCCATTTCCTCCCAATCAGCTGGGACTCAGGAGGCAGAGAATAGATGCAGGCAGAGCCAATCAGAGGTGGTATTTACTGGTTATCTGAACTACTCACAATTTCTGCTACCGGTTCTCCAGAATGGGTCAGAACCTGCTGAATCCCACCTTTGAGAGAGATCCCAGTTTTTACCTACCAAACATATATGAACAGAAAGTACATATTCTTCCTTGTTAATTACTCTTGGTGTAATTAAGAGGGAAAGCACAAATCCATTATCCACGGGCAGTATTGGGGATTGATTGCGCAACCTTGTACTCCTGGATTCCTTGACCTATGGGCTAATTAAACCAGCAAAGCAAATGGTGCCACTATAATAAGAACCACGTTGTGTCGATGTTGCACTTTGCAGTCTGGGTTTCCTTGTACCCTGTGTAAATAGCTTATGTAGCAAAAAAAAAAAAAAGGCAGGCGGTATGATGTTCATTTGGAAATTAATTGCTGCTGGTTCCTCACCCAGCTCATTTTGCTAGAAAACCAAAAGGGATTTTGTTCAGGGCAAAATGGTTTATTATCCCTTTTGCTTGGATACGTAGCCTCGTCGGGAATTCATGCTTCTCGCAACCCCAAAGCTTTAGTGCAGATGGTGGATCGTGTCTGCTTTTGAAGATGCTGAGTGGAACTGATTTTTCAAAAAAGGTTTGAAGGGTTTCACATTTGCAAAGCTGGTTTAGCTGTACACAATGCATCCTTATCACTTGGGAAATCTTGCATTTCCTTCTCAAAGCAGCCAATAGATGTCTCTGGAGGTTTAGAAATGGGACATGTTCACTCCCTTTAGCTCTTTCTCAAGATGCTGGAATTTGGGGAATCTGCCCTATGAATGTAGGTTGACTATGCATTTACCCAGTTTCCTTTAAAAACGTCTCTATTAATCCACACAAATTACTGGGAAATAAAACCTGCGCATCAAATCCACATAATCTAAACTAACCAATATAGAGATCTAGGTTGACCATGGAATCATCTCAGACATGACATAATAATTGTCTTCCAATATTTGAGGAGCTGTCAAACCAAACCAAATCAAATTTATTATTACAGTCATAGACCAAAACAAATAAAAACAGTGAATACACAATCAAAAGTTGTAGGATAAAATGATAAATAACAAATAAAATCCATGGTAAAATCCAGTCTATCAGTTATGCATTGTCAATAGTACTAAAATTACAACCCATAAACTGTGAGGTCTATATTCAGTTTGATACTATTAGGAAAAGGAATAAACAAGGTTGCCACATTTGTCGTATAAATTAGGTAGGGTATATTAGGCACTTAAAAGCTGGCCACAAATGGTATACATACATACAAACATACATACATACATACACACACACACACACACACACACACACACACACACACTGAAGCTATATGCGCAGCACACCAGTAGTGGCAGTAATAGGAATCCACCCCTGAGCTACTTGTGTCTTATCCAGTGAAGGACTGAATTTTTTTTTACTATCACACTGTGGCTGTGGCTTATTTTGTGGGTGTGACTTGCCAGCCATGTGACCAGCTGGGAGTGGCTTCATGATCATGTGACCAGGGGGGGGTGGCTTAAAGGTCATGTGACTGGCTTAAAGGTGGCCAACTTGATGTCCCTCACGTCAAGGATTTGGGTTAGGATGCCTGGCCTCTCCTCGCCTCAAAGAGATACAATTTCCCTATCTATTTACTATTACTGAACATCCAAAATATACTATTTAATTCTATGTAGACATACATATGTCTACATAATTCTATGTAGACATACATACATATTACACACAGGCACACATAAATATACATTATCAACTATATCAAGTGTATGTACATATACACACACACATATAGCTCTTCTAAAATTATACACATTTAATCTCATTTACTGTGATAGGAAAAACATACCCAGAGCCCAGAAGGGGAAAAAAAGGAAAAAAGTGCATTTTTTTTAACCAATTCTGCATACCTGACCAACATTTTTATACCGGTTCTGCGTACCTGACCAACATTTTTATACCGGTTCTGCGTACCTGACTGTACCTGTAGGAGCCCATCACTGGTCTTATCGTTTTCTCAGTCAGCAAACTATCAGTTGTTGACTGCTAGAATAGACAACTGTTAGACCAGGATGTATAAAGTCTCCTGCCTCTAACAGGAGGTTGGACTAGAAGACCTAGAGGTTGGACTAGGAGTCCCTTCCAGCCCTATGAGTCTATGTTTTCTCCCTTCTCTTGCAAATCAGATCTTCAATGTCTTCTGCAAGTTTATTTATTTTATTTTATTTATTTATTTATTTTGTCCAATACACAATGAGGGTTTTAGTGGGTACTTATCTATATACACATAGTAAAATACATGATGAAGGTTATAGAGGAGATACTCATAGTAAAATATATCTAAGAAATAATAGAAAAGAAGATATAGTAATAGAACATACCAATGAAAGAGTACAGCTCATCTGTTTGGAACCCATATCGAATACATATCGAATACAGCTCATCTGTTTGGAACCCATATCGCATCTCAGACATTAACACCCTTGAAAATGTCCAAAGATACTTCACCAGAAGAGCCCTTCACTCCTCCACTCGAAATAGAATACCCTATGAGACTAGACTTTCAATCCTGGGCCTAGAAAGTTTAGAACTAAGACGCCTTAAACACGATCTAAGTATTGCCCACAAGATCATATGCTGCAATGTCCTGCCTGTCGGCGACTACTTCAGCTTCAACCACAACAACACAAGAGCACACAACAGATTTAAACTTAATATTAACCGCTCCAAACTTGACTGTAAAAAATATGACTTCAGTAACCGAGTTGTCGAAGCGTGGAACTCATTACCGGACTCCATAGTGTCATCCCCAAACCCCCAACACTTTACCCTTAGATTATCTACGGTTGACCTATCCAGATTTTAAGAGGTCAGTAAGGGACGAGTACAAGTGCACTAGAGTGCCTTCCCTCCCCTGTCCTATTGCTTTTCTATATCTCCTATATCTTTCTTCTATTCCTATATATCTTCTTCTATTCTTTCATTGATAGGTTCTATTACTTTATCTTCTTTTCTATTATTTCTTAGATATATTTTACTATGAGTATCTCCTCTATAACCTTCATCATGTATTTTGCTATGTGTATTGTTGTGATTCAGCCTGAGGCTCCTCAGGGACCGGCTGGATCTCTGCCGGATCCATGCCCAGAGGAGGAGGACAGTGAACAGGAGGGGGAGGACCAGGCAGACGGGGGAGAGGAACGTCAGGAAGAGGAGGAGGGAGAGCAGCCTGAGACCCCCGGGGGGGGGGGGGGCTCTCCCCAGCTAGTAGCCTGGATTCATTGGATGAAGACGCACAGGCTATAATAGACATGAGGCAGCGACGTGCAGCTCAAAGACGGGGGCAATTAGAAAGGTATTTCCATCCCTGAATTGGCAACAGCTGGGTTTGGGTGTGGTTCTTCTCAGCAGGGTTGAAAAGGCAGGCCCGCCCTTACAGTCTTGTGGAGAGTTATCAACTGGGAGTCCTGTGACCTTGCTTCGATTCTTGGCGTCTCTGATCTTGGCTTGTGGCCTAGAAGTCTGGAAGACTTGGGGGAGGCGTGGGTTTTCTTATCTCCAGCGTTGTTTTTGCCAGCAAGAATCCTGTTTTATTGCTTGGCCTTCGTGAAACCTCTGTGAAGCTTCATAGTGTTCCTGTCTGTAAGAACAGTTTTTGTTACCTGTGTTTGCTTTGAATTATATAAACTGCCTTTGCTTTTTACCAGTGTGTCTGGATACTCTTTTTGGTTGGTGTTGGCGTCTGGGGGGACCCAGACAGAACAGGAGATATAGGAGAGCAAGTTTCTTGACTTCTCTCTTTTCTCCGAGATATTCTGCCTCTTCCCTTTTCTTTGCAACTCTTTCCCAAATGAACTAATGATTTTTTTTTAAAAAAACAACCCTTAAAAACAAATCTTTAAAGAAATCTTTATCCCTAAATAACCCAAGCTTGAGTTGCAAGCTTCCTGGGAGAGGATGCAGCCAGCCAGCCTCCTCCTACCCTTGTTTACTCTATTTTCTTTGATTCCCTTAGTTTCCTATTTCACTTTGATGTCCCTGAATTGAATCCACTGCTATGGCAACCCAGAGAGGTAATGTTTGGTTGAAGCAGCCCACGCATCTCTGGAGAAGAATGGGTACTTGAATGTCTAGACTCAACACTTGAAGCCAACGCATTCTTTTCAACCTCAATTGTAAGGAGGGTAGTAAGAAACTCTTCCGCAAGCACCGAGTTCAGCGATGGCTAATATTTTTCTCATCGCGTTTCACATGCGTGTGCATGTGCCAATACCCATAATCCAATGCATGACTGACACCCACTCGCCCATGTGCCCCGCCACCCCATTCATACACGTGTGACCAGTGATGGGCTGCCAAAATTTTTACTGCCACGCTGGGGTTGTGGCTTACTTTGTGGGTGTGGCTTGATGGTCATGTGACCAGGGGTGGCTTAAAAGTCATGTTTTAAGTTTTAGGTTTTATTGGATTTATATGCCGCCCCTCTCCGAAAACTCGGGGCGGCTAACAACAATCTGAAACAATATACTGTACAATGATAATCCAATACTAAAAGCGAATTAAAACCTCTTAATATACAAAACCAAACATACATACAAACATACCATGCATACAATTGCAACAGCCTAGGGGGAGAAGAAGTCTTAATTCCCCCATGCCTGGCGGCAGAGGTGGGTCTTAAGTAGCTTACGAACGGCAAGGAGGGTGGGGGCAATTCTAATCTCTGGGGGGAGTTGTTTCCAGAGGGCCGGGGCCACCACAGAGAAGGCTCTTCCCCTGGGTCCCGCCAAGCGGCATTGTTGTGATGTGACTGGATTGATGTGAGCATGTCTTATCGACCAAGATAAGTTTTCAAATAGGTACTTGGACTCTTTTTCAGTTGACTAAGGTATATTATTTGAATAGCCACAAAAAGGACAAAGGATAGACGGCATTATTTGTTGAGGAGCGCAGTCACATTTTAAGGTTTTGTGCTGAACGCACAAGGTTCAGTAGGATAACAGATTAGGCAAGTAGCTCAATTTTCTTGAACTGCTATAAAAGTTCAGTTCTAGATAATGATTAAAATGCTCAAAGCGTTTATGGGTAAAAACAGACTATTTAATTATTTCTTATTTTAAAAGTAATGAAGGATCATACTAAGGTACTAGAGAAGGAAAGACAATTAAAAAAACCTATTAAGCATGCAATAAATAGTGCATAAACTTACTACCCCCACTGCGTTCCCTCCACCTGTGGGGGCAGCAGCCATTACTGCATGTGACCCCCTGTGTTCTGCCCACCCTCTGGGCTTGCCCATCGCCAGCGCTAACGGTGCGCTCTCGGTGATGGGTGCGGGTGTGGATGCATCTGGCATGTGGGCAGTGAAGGGCCACCAAAATTTTTACTACCACACTGTGGGCGTGGCTTATGCATTTTCTTTCAACATCTTTCAGTGCAAATTGGGTGCTCTGGGGTGGAGCTCCATTTTTGCTACCCCACTGCGTTCCCCCCCTTCTGGGTAGTAGCCCACCCCTGCATGCGGACGGGTCCACGCCGGTGCAATATTTGGCTTTTGTGCATGTGAGGAAGTGAAATCTCATGTGAGGACCCTAGTGCCTGCGAGTTTTCATCAATTCTTGGTGATTTCTCAGCTTCCACGCATGTGCAAAGAAACTCTACCCCAAAACAGAAACAGCAGAGAATAATCGAGAGAGAGAGAGAGAGAGAGAGAGAGAGAGAGAGAGAGAGAGAGAGAGAGAAACATGTTTCTGGCTCCCTCTTATGGCAATCTGTAACACTACCTCTTAAAGCAATAGTGTTCTAATACATGTAAGCATACATTGTTGGTCTATTTTATATATCGCCAAGCCCAACTAGTTATGTACATAGTATTAACACCATATTTCTCCACTTCCATCTTTTCACTCCCATTTAGGCCTCGTCCTGCATGTTTGCTTCACACTTCTAAATGATTTAGGATCTTCCATCCTGAATCCAAGGGTTTCCCAATACCCCTGGGCTACAGCATAGTACTGAACCAGGAACTGTTGGAAACTTGGCTGCATGAGCAGTTGTTCTGCACATTAGTCTGTGTGCAGCTCAACATGCAGCTAAACCCACCTATCCTCCAATAAAACAGACCATGTGCGTAGATCTGAACGCTTTATTGAAAGAACAGGATATGGTGAAATGGGGGAAAGTAGGGATGCATACAATGAGAACCAAATAAAAAATAGACAATATAGAGTTACTGCTTAACATAACAATTAACAAAGGCACACAATTTAAATCTCATCAGCGATGCTCTTTGTGTGGGGTGGTCCTTGGATGACCATGTGCCACAGATTCTTCTTTGCGCTTCTGCTTTCACCAAATGCTAAAGGAAATGGAGTCTGGCTTCCCATAATGCACTTATTTTGAGAGTTTGGGCTGATGGGTAATGGGGTGGGGTCAATTTCAAACAATATACTTGGTATTTTGTCTCTCCAGCCTCTAGATGGAGCTAGAGAGCAACAAGAGTACAGTGATCCCTCGATTTTCGCGATCTCGATCTTCACGAAACGCTATATCGCGATTTTTCCCACCCGATGATGTCACTCTCTTCCTTTCTCATCTTTCTTTCTCTCTCTCTTTCTCTATCTTGCTTCTTCCTCTCTCACACTCTCTTCCTCCCTCTCTCATCTCTTTCTTTCCTTCTCTCTCTTTCTCTATCTCTCCCCCTCTTGCTCTCGAGCGGCGGGCGGGCGAGCGGCGGGCGGGCAGCAGCGAGGAGCCGAAGATCGGGGTTTCCCCTTTGCATGGGCAGCGGGGAAGACCCAGGGAAGGTTTCTTCGGCCGCCCAGCAGCTGATCTGCTCGGCAGCGCCGCAGCAGCGAGGAGCCGAAGATCGGGGTTTCCCCTTTGCGTGGGCGGCGGGGAAACTCCGATCTTCGGCTCCTCGCTGCTGCGACACTGCCGAGCAGATCAGCTGCTGGGCGGCCGAAGAAACCTTCCCTGGGTCTTTCCCACCGCCCACGCAAACTCCACCATCTGCGCATGCGCGGCCATGGAAAAAGGGCGCGCATGCGCAGATGGTGTTTTTACTTCCGCACCACTATATCGCTAAAAATCGAGTATCGCGAGGGGTCTTGGAACGTAACCCTCGCGATACTCGAGGGATCACTGTATATAAAAGTTACTGTATTTTTCAGAGTATAAGGCGCACCGGAGTATAGGATGCATGTTAGTTTTTGGGGAGGAAAATATGGAAAAGAATCTGCTTACCAGATATTCATCTGGCTAGCGTCCTTAGTGTGGTCAACTTCAGCACATTATTTTATACCCTGGTTAGGGCTTTAAAAAAACCTTATTCGGAGAGAGTAACAATGAAAGAGCTTGCAAGCCAGTAAGAACTGGGAACATCATTAGCACCTGGAAAGAAACATTTGGAGCAAGTAGAGCAATGAAAAAAACCCTGCAAAGACTTAGGGCTTGGAAAACATTCTTTACAGAGAGGAACAATGAAAGAGCTTGCAAGGTAGGAGCTGGGAAAATCATTAGCAGCTAGCTAGGGCTGGGGAAAAAAAGCTACATAAACAGTATAAGACACACTCAAATTATCAGCCTCTTTTAGGAAGAAAAAAGGTGTGTCTTATACTTTTGAAAAATACGGTATATGCTGGGGCATATAATGCCATAAACTTGATTAAATGTTATGTACATCCTCCACCTCACCCTCTAAATATAGGTGTCTTCAGTTTTGGAAAAAAAGATAATGGAATTAAATGTTAGGTATAGCAACTAGCATAGCACCAGTGGGAGCTTACAATGGAAAATTAGTCAAAACATGCCTGTGATTAATTCTGATTGCATTGATAAAAATAATCTAATGGGAGACCTGTGAGACATAATACATTTTTACTCCTTCTGAGCCCTGTGGCTCCCTGTTAGCAGCCCCAAGACTTTAAAGCAAAGACTTCCTTTCTGGAGATATTCATAACAGAATTAAAGAATCAGGTCACTTAGAAAAATAGAGCTGACTCAGTTGAGCCTACAGCGGTGCATTAAAGTAGGAGATTAATTTTGGGGCAGGCTAAGAATAAATCTATTGCATGCACACCTGCTACTAAAGCGTAAGTATCCACTTTAATAATTTGTAATGATGGTAAGTATCCTACATTTCCCTCATTGGCTGGAAACCTTTGTAACAAAAGATGCTTTTTCATTACGTGGCTAACTTGATAGTTCAGACAAATGAGTTTGGGGTGACACTTTAGAGCGAGGGTGTCAAACTCAAGTCTCGGGGGCTGGTTCTGGCCAATGGGGTGCTTAGATCTGGCCCATGGGGCTGCCTTCTGGAAACAACTCCCTCCAGAGATTCATACTGCCCCCACCCTCCCTGCTTTTCTGTCGAGGTCTCTGGTAGAATCCTCCCGAAAATTCACAGATACAAATTTCAGACACGCACACGTTTGAAAATTCAAAACAATGTTCTTTATACCGAAAATCCAAATAAACTAAGCCCTCTTTTTGTATAGCAAAGAGCACTAGTCTCCAAACAAACTGGAAATTTGTACAAGTCCCTTATCAGTTCTGAGATACTTAGCTTGCAGCTGTGAGGCAATTCACAGTCTTTCTTCTTTCACAAAGTGAAACACACTTTGCTCTGGTTTAGTTTCAAAGCGGGAAAAAATCAGTACACAAAGGTCGAAGTCAGCAAGGCAGGCACGAAACACAACGATCAGATAATCCTCCACAATGGCCAAATCCACAGGCTGCTATTTATAGCAGCCTCACTAATTACCACAGCCCCACCCAACCACAGGTGGCCTCACTTTCTTTGATAATAATCTCTCAGTTGTTGCTGCCTAAGCATCGCTCTCTGCATGCGTGGCTGTATCATTAACTCTTGTTCTGAATCCAAGGAGGAGCTAGATAATTGATCCCCTTCTGAGCTGTCTGCCACACTCTCCTCCTCTCTGTCACTCATGTCTTCTTGGTCAGAGGAGCCTTCATCAGCAGATTCCACCAGGAGCAAAACAGGCCTGCGGCATGTGGATGTCTCCCCCACATCCACAGTCCTTGGGGCAGGAGCTGGGCCAGAGCTAACCACAACACCCGCCTTCCCCAAGAGTTTAAAGACCTATCTCTGCTGGCAGACTTTGGTCCGTTAAGCCCATCATCTTGCCCCTGCCAGCAAATGAATGTATATGTTTGATTGACTGAATGTGAGTGATTGGCTTTTTAAGACATGGGGTTTTTAGTATGTCTTAAATTTAGATTTCTATATGCTACGTATTCACTTTTGTTGTGAGCTGTCATGAGTCTGAGGAGCAGGGTGGCATAGAAATTTAACAAACAAACAAACAAAACATTGACTTCTGTGAATAATACCCCCAAATCAGGGATGGTGAACCTTTTTTTCCTTGGATGCCAAAAGAGCATGCATGTGTACTATCATACATGTATGAGTGCCCACACCCATAATTTAATGCTTGGGGAGGGCAAAAACAGCTTCATCCATCCCCTAGAGTTGTTTTGGTGTTAGATTGATTGTATGCATGGTTTTTTTTAATATTCCGGGGCTGTTTTTTTTTTAATGTTTTTTTTTAGTTTTAAAATGTAATTGGATTGGTGGGTATTGGATTTGTTATTATGTATTGTTTTTACCTTGTTATGAGCCGCCCCGAGTTTGCGGAGAGGGGCGGCATATAAATCCAATACAGTAGTCCCTCACCTATCGCTGGTGTTACGTTCCAGACCTGGCCGCGATAGGTGAAATCCGCGATGGGGAATTTATCGACTGATAGTACTTATTTAAGTATTTATATTGTAATTGTTTGGTAAGTTTTCATTGTTTTAAGTGTTTATAAACCCTTCCCACACAGTATTTATTTTAGATACAGTATTTAAATACAGTATTTACAATTTTAGATATTTATTTTTTTTTGAAAAACCTGCCGATCGAGTTCGGCGGGCTGTTTAAATCTGCCGATCGGCTTCCTCAGAAACCCGCGATGAAGTGAAGCCGCAGTAGGTGAAGCGCGGTATAGCGAGGGACTACTGTAAATCTAATCTAATCTAATCTAATCTAGAGGCCCTCTGGAGGCCGGAAACAGCCTCTTTCCCAACTTCTGGTGGGGCAGGTGGCTCGTGTTTCGACCTCCCCATGCTCCAAAGGCTTCCCTGGACCCGAAGAAAGGTAAAACCACCCTCCCCACCCACCAGAGGCTTTCTGGAAGCCAAAAACACCCTCCCAGAGCCTCTGTGTGAGCCAAAAATCAGCTGGCTGGCACACACATGCACACCGGAGCTGAGCTTGGGCAACCGCTCATGTGCCAGCAGATATGGCTCCACGTGCCACCTATGGCACCCGTGCCATAGGTTTGCCATCACTGCCCTTAATATAATGCATTGCTGGAATAATACATGTTCACCAGGGGTGGGTTCCACTTACCTTCCCTACTGGTTGGAATTGCAATGAAAGTTCACGTTTATCCTGTCGCCTTGTGCAATGCACCTGAAAATAACCCTCTGCACATGCGCAGAAGCTTTTGTACATATGCACAGGGTATTTTTTGCAAGCTGCTATGACCAGAGGACTGGTTCAGGAGAATGGCCCATCAGTCATTGCTGTCAGTTCATTGAGCGATGATAATTTTCCACTATCGGTACTGAAGAACTGATCCAAACTGGTAGCAACCCACTATTGACATTCACTAATATTTCCAGTGGGATTTCATGATTCCCAATACATGCACTTTGAAGATGGAGAGCAACATTAGAGAATCTGGAGGACTATTGAATTGTCCTTTGATTCCTGTCCTGTAAACAAGTGAATTAGGTAAACTTTCATTGAAATGAAAAGAACCAATGCTTTTTCTATACCTGACCTAGTTCAGGCAGCAGGCAATTAAGCAAAATGCAAGCCTCAATTAATTTTTTTAAAGCAATGCTCGGAGTACTGAAAAATGCTACTCCTGCGACTTTCAACCGAGCCATAAAAGCTGAATTGCAGCTTCTTTTAATTTGTTGTTGTTCTTTAAAGTAGAAATATAAACAATACAGTAGTTATAAAGAGAAGATACGTTTTGGTGTAGCTTTGTCTAGCTTTCCCTGTCTTTCTCTATCACTGATGAATTACATAGAGTGCAGCGTGCAGAAAACAATTGCAGGAATTTGGTATGTCTAGTTTAATGAAATGAGGTGATAAGCCACCTGGAAAAGCCAAGGGGGTGAGGGGGACATGGCCAACATCACAGCGTTATGGTGTCTTCCATGCACCATGGGGAATACTGAATCCCAGCAGTTTGGAAACCTGGAACCCAATTAGATGCCCTGGATGGTTGTTGAAGAAGAGAGACACCAGTCTGGGATCTGGGAGAGGGGCTTGCAAACCTCTCAGCCAGCAGCTATGGAAGAAGACTTTGTTGCCATTAGTTGAGACGGCCATGATCAGAACAATTGAAACAAAGAGATCTGGATGCTTGAGTGCGCAGGGCATCTAGGAGACATGAGTAGATTGCTAGGAGAAAATTTACACGTGAATAGTGCTACTGGCTATTGGGTCCTGCCCTCACACTATTTAAATGTGAGACACACTATGCCTCCTTGCAACAAACAACGCAGTTCATTTCAGAAACATCTTGCATTGTCTCTTGAATTCAGCTTGTGTTTCAAAAGAGCACATTCTTGGCTTTGTTAATAAGCTTCGGCTTTCCAGTTAACTTCTGATATCTATGCCTTTGAAATCTTGCTTTACCTGGTAATTATTATTGTGCTTATCTTCTCTCTAGGAGTCTGGCCAACTGATAAGATTTTCCTACATTTGGTTCTTCTTTTGAATAGACTTTTACATGACGGAGACTTTTGTAAATATTAAATCCTTTTATTAGTTAAACAATCGGTGTGCATCTGCTTATTGGGGATTTGGTGCTAAGACAGAACAACTTTGAACATTTGATGCGACACCTGGAAAAATAAGGAATACTTCTCTTAACCCTCCAAGGAAAGATTGAAGACAAACGAGGTCCAGGCAGAA
Source organism: Erythrolamprus reginae (assembly GCF_031021105.1). NCBI lineage: Eukaryota > Metazoa > Chordata > Lepidosauria > Squamata > Dipsadidae > Erythrolamprus > Erythrolamprus reginae. Next base: position 21,119,738 of record NC_091956.1, on the reverse strand, counting down.
GAAGAATATCATGGCTTCAAAATCTAAGGGACTGGTTTGGACAAAGCCCAATACAGTAGTACCTCTAGATACGAGCTGCTCCACATGCGAGTATTTCAAAATACGAGCCACGAGGGGAGAGAAATTTCTTTTCGAGACCCAAACTCAAATTCGGGATACGAGCCGAGCGTCCACTAGGTGGTGCAAGAATCCTTGCTTCTGGTTATCTTGGAGGGGAAAAACAAAGTCTAAATACGAGTTGTTCGACATACAAGCTCCCTTCTGGAACGAATTAAACTCGTATCTAGAGGTACTACTGTAGTGCCTTTTTGTGTGGCTGTTGATAAAAACATGATTGCCAACATCCGATGATGGATATCACACAACAAGATGTTTAATGAAAAGAAGAAGGAGTGATATGGTAGCAGTGTTCCAATATTAGAAGGGCTGCCACAAAGAAGAGGAGGGTTAACCTGTTTTTCAAAGCACAAGGAGGCAAGTCAAGAAGCAATGGATGAAAAATAATCAAGGAGAGAAGCAACGAGAAATAACAAGAGATTTATGTATAATTAGAACAATTAGCAGTGGGATGGCTTGCCATCAGAAGTTGTGGATGCTCCAGCACTGGTAGATTTTAAGAGGAGCCTGGAGAGCCATTTATCTAAAATTTAATTTAATTTATTCGACTTCTATGCCTTCCAATCACATAGGACTCAGGGCAGCTTACAATAATAAAAATAATACATTAGTATAATAATAATATATAGGGTGGTGATGGTGAATGTTTTTTCCCTCGGGTGCCAAAAGAGCATGTTCCCCCTCCCCAGGCTCCAAAGGCTTCCATGGAGTTGGGGGAGGGTAAAAATGTCCACCCCCATCCTCCTGGAGGCTCCTGGGAAGCCAAAACTGCCCTCCCAGAGCCTCTGTGCAAGCCAAAAGTCAGCTGGCCAGCACACACATGCAAGTTTGGAGCTGAGCTAGGGCAACTGGTTGCATGCCAGTGGATATGGCTCTACATGCCACCTGTGGTACCCGTGTCATAGGTTTGCCGTCACTGATATAGGGTCTCCTGCTTGATCAGGGGGTTGGACTAGAAGACCATCAAGGTCCCTTCCAACATTGTTATTCCGTCCTGTCATGTCATGTCATGTAATATCCCAACCTACCCTACCCTACCCTACCCTACCCTAACCTAACCTAACCTAACCTAACCTCTACAGTAGTACCTCTAGATACGAGCTGCTCTACATGCGAGTATTTCAAGATACAAGCCACGAGGGGAGAGACATTTCTGTTCTAGTCCTGAGCTCAAATTCGGGATATGAGCCGAGCGTCCACTAGGTGGCACAAGAATCCTTGCTTTTGGTTATCTCGGAGGGGAAAAAAGTTATTTGTTCCAGATACGAGTTGCCTCGAGATACAAGCTCCCTTATGGAACGAATTATGCTTGTATCTAGGGGTACTACTGTATTTTGATTTTGATTTCCATTAAGGCCTATTGGCAACATAAACTAAAAACATTGGTAACTCTGAAATTATTCTCATGTAGTTTCCTCTAAAAAGTCATCCTTTGGTTCCCTGCAAAATAAAAATTTAAAAAAATAGGTGAACTATGATCTTAAATGGGCCCATGATTCATGGAAAATTTAAAAATAAAATTAATTAATTTTCAATTTTCAATTTTTCTCTTGAATCCACTCACTTTTTGGATTTTGGAATATATGCAATTCATGTATACTTATGCACACATACCAAACAGGTTGCTAGGTCCTACTAAATGATGCTTTCTCTTGGTTCTGATAGAAATAGTTTCCGGTTGTGTATGCTGGCTATATACAGTAATACCTCGTCTTACGAACCTAATTGGTTCCCAGGGGAAGTTCGTAAGGTGAAAAGTTCGTAAGATGAAACATTGTTTCCCATAGGAAACAATGTAAAATGAATTAATTGGTGCAACGGAAAAAAAAACGGAAAAAACCCCCGCTGCCCGGCTGTTTCAATTGAAACAGCCAGGCACTTCTCAGCGTTCTCCCAATGCCGAACCCGGAAGTTCGGCAAAAGATTGGGTTTGGGAGGCTGCCGATAAACCCCACCGCCCGGCTGTCGCTTTTTGAAACAGCCGGGGGGCTTCTCGGCGGCCTCCTGAACGCCAAACCCGGAAGTTTGGGTTTAGCATTCGGGTTCAGGAGGATGCTGGGAAATCCCACGGCTGTTTCAAAAAGCGACAGCCGGGTGGCGGGGGTGGGTTCGTAAGAAGAGGCAAAAAATTTCCGAACTGTATGACAAGGGGTTCGTATCATGAGGTACCACTGTATATCCCTTTTTAGGTTCACCTCTCTGATTTCAGAAAGCTCATCTGAGTAACAGAGGAAATTCATAAAGGTTCTAATTAATTTCAGTAGGTGTAAGAACTACTGCTTAACTAATATGTATCGGGCTCTCTCCTCTGCAGAGACTGTTAAAAAAGACACAATCCAGTGACAGTTTTACCCCTAATTTGTTGTGAGATATTTCATAAACGGGTATTGTCCAAAATGCATTTGTAGCATCAAGGCTCTAATGAGCAAACATGATATTTCAGTCTTTTCTGCTGTATTTTATTTCAATTATTATGTTTCTTGCATTATTTTCTCACTTTAGAGTTAGTTACAGCTCATAATGATTCTGTACCAGAAATTTTTCCTTGAAATCAGTTGGGGGAGCTTCAAGACCATTTTAAGGATTTCTTTTTACCACTAGCAATGCTTTACCAAATAGGTAAACAGCCTTGTACAAAAACTAAACTAAAGTAAAATATACATAAGGCAATTAAATATGCATTTGGCAGGAACTCTGATTCAATTTTTGGTGTCTTTTTCTTTAGGAAATGCAGCCCGAAACTGGACAGACAACTGAACATTACATTCTTATGCTAAATTCACTACATCAGTGAGCAGCAATGTCTCTCTAAGTAAATGAGATTTTAGCACCCAGCTGAATGACTATATTGAAGTTTCTTGATTTTCAGCTGCAAATCCATATAGGTTTAATACGGCACATTCAGTTTCATTAAGGGGACTTTTACTGTTTCCGTTTTAAAAAACAAAACAAAGTCATTTAGACAACTGAAATGAATACAAACGGGAAAAAAACCCATTACATTAGCTCCGGCATGAAGGTGGAGCTTCTATTGTAAAATAAATTTGGGAAGATCCCATTTGTTAGATATTATGTAAACCTGCTGTAGGAGGAAGGGTCAAATGTGTCATCAGTCTCAAGTCTCTTTCTTTCTTTCTTTCTTTCTTTCTTTCTTTCTTTCTTTCTTTCTTTCTTTCTTTCTTTCTTTCTGTATTTATTTATTTAGTCCAATACACAATACACTGAAGACAATAGATATGTAGTAATATATATAAAGAAAAGGATAGAAGAAGAGATATAAAAATATAGGAGAAGATATATGAAAGGAAGAAAAGATAAATGAGATAAGGAGAGACAATTGGACAGGGGACGGAAGGCACTGACCTCTTAGGAACCTGGAGAGGTCAATTGTGGATAGTCTAAGGGAAAAATGTTGGGGGTTAATTGTTGTCACTACTGAGTCATGTAATGAGTTCCACGCTTCGACAACTCGATTGCTGAAGTCATATTTTTTACAGTCAAGTTTGGAGCGGTTAATATTAAGTTTGAATCTGTTGCGTGTTCTTGTGTTGTTGCGATTGAAGCTGAAGTAGTCATTGACCAGTAGAGCGTTGCAGCATATGATCTTGTGGGCAATACTTAGATCGTGTTTTAGGCGTCGTAGTTCTAAGCTTTGTAGACCTAGGATTATTAGTCTGCTTTCGTAGGGTATTCTGTTTCGAGTGGAGGAGTGAAGGGCTCTTCTGGTGAAGTATCTTTGGACATTTTCAAGGGTGTTGATGTCCGAGATGTGGTATGGGTCCAAGACAGATAAACTGTATTCAAGGATGGGTCTGGCAAAAGTTTTGCAGTCTCTGGTTAGTAGTGTGAGATTGCCGGAGCAGAAGCTGCATAGGATCAGGTTAACAACTCTAGAAGCCTTTTTGGCACTCTAGAAGCCTTTTCATTGAAAGACATCCTTTCATTGGGTTGTTTTTTCTCCTCATTAACATTTAACAGGATTCTTTGAGTAACCAGTGGGTCTGAAACTGTTAATCTTAAAGATATTTAGATGTTCTTTTGGCTCAAATGTGTGTGACTGTGTGTAAGGAAAGGAAAGGAAGGAAGGAAAGAGAGGGAAAGAGGGAAAGAAGGGAAGGAAGGAGGGAAAGGAGGATGGGAAAGAAAGAAGGAAGGAAAAGAAGGAAGGAAGGAAAGGAAGGAAAGAGAGGAGGGAGGGCGAGAAAGAAGACAGGAAAAAGGGAAGGAGGGATGGAACGAAGAAAAGAAGGAAGGAAGAAAAGAAGGAAGGAAGGACTAGAAGGAAGGAAAGGAAGAAAAGGAAGGAAGGAAAGGGAGGGAGGGAGGGAAGGAGAGGGAGGAGGGAGGGAGGGAAAGAAGGAAGGTAAGGGGAAAGGAAGGAAGAGTAGAATCACTGAGTTAGCCTTGTTGCAAAAACATATGAATAAATGATAGAGAAAATAATCCGTTCCCCATGTTCCCAATTCATGCTGTTTTTAAAAGCTACACATCTTCTCAAACACAGCAAGAGTTCCAAGGAAATGTACCAGATTGATTATTGGGCAAGTTTCTAGAAACTGCACAAGACACTTGAGTTATATCCTGATGTCTCCCATTTTGCCAAGGCTGAAGGATGCATTCTCTCGAGTGGTTTCTCATCTCCCCGTGGGGTTCAGAAGGCCAAGCGGCGTGGAAGATTGGTGTTAGCCTAATAATAAACCATGCTCTAAAAGCATTGTGAAGTTGACGCTTAAAACCTCCTGTAACTAACATTTTTTTGAATGTTATAGTTGATCGGTTTTGCACTCAGCTAAATCTACCTGCCTTCCCATTTAAGGTTTTTTCAAACCAATTGGAATTGAACTAATGCCTAATTTTAGTTCTAACCTAGAAAGGTTTATCCTTCAGCGCCCTTGGTGAGCTACATCCTGTTCCTGCTTGGCCACTTAGTGCTTGTTAAATATAGTTCTTAATATACTATTCATAAAAACTCTTTATCTCCCAAATGCGGTGATGTTTCTCCAAGTCATTCCTTGAACCAGGGATGGATTTCTCTTATCTTTCCTATTGGTTTGGAAATGCACATGTTGCATCGGAAGTGCATGCTTCATGCGCATTACATCTGGATACTGTTGTGGTTAGCTCTGGCCCAGCTCCTGCCCCAAGGACTGTGGATGTGGGAGAGACATCCACATGCTGCAGGCCTGTTTTGCCCCCGGTGGAATCTGCTGATGAAGGCTCCTCTGACCAAGAAGACATGAGTGACAGGGAGGAGGAGAGTGGGGCAGACAGCTCAGAAGGAGATCAATTATCTAGCTCCTCCTTGGATTCAGAACAAGAGTTAATGATATAGCCACGCATGCGGAGAGCGATGCATAGGCAACAACAACTGAGAGATTATTATCAAAGAAAATGAGGCCACCTGTGGTTGGGTGGGACTGTGGTAATTAGTGAGGCTGCTATAAAGAGCAGCCTGTGGGTTTGGCCATTGTGGAAGATTATCTGATCGTGTTTCGTGACTGCTTTACTGACTTTGACCTTTCGTGTGCTGATTTTTCCCCGTTTTGGAACTAAACCAGGGCAAAGTGTGCTTCACTTTGTGAAAAAAGAAGGACTGTGAATTGCCTTAAAGCTGCAAGCTAAGTATCACAGAACTGATAAGGGACTTGTACAAATTACCAGTTTGTTTGGAGACGAGTGCTCTTTGCTATACCAAAAGAGGGCTTGGTTTAAGTGAATTTTCATTATAAAGAACATTGTTTTGAATTTTCAAACATGTGTGTGTCTGAAATTGTACCTGTGCATTTTTGGGAGGATTCTACCAGAGAGCTCGACAGAACAGATACTGAACCAGTGTGCATGCCCAGAAGCCTTTGCATAAGTGTAGAGGGTTCATTGCCAGCCGCTTTCAAGCAGCAGTGACTGGAAACCAATTCAGGGTCATGGTAAGCCGGCAATCATTACTGGTTTGGCAAATGGGGCCAAATTTCTGCCACTGGTTTTGTGCAAACAGGTCCAAACTGGTAACAACGATGCACCACTGCCCTGAACTCATACTGAACACTGTTGGATTTCAAGCACATTTGATTATTATTAACTGCAGAACTGCAGAAAAAACAATGGCTGCCAACCTGCCTTCCATTGAGGACCTGTATACTGCACGAATCAGAAAGAGGGCGGGGAAAATATTTACTGACTCCTCACATCCTGGACATAAACTGTTTCACTCCTACCCTCAAACCGTCACTACAGAGCATTGCACACCAAGACAACTAGACATAAGAACAATTTCCCCCCGAATACTATCACTCTATTAAACAAATAATTCCCTCAACACTGTCAAACTTTTTACTAAGTCTGCACTTCTATTTCTACTAGTTTTTTCTCATCATTCCTATCATCCTTTTCCTCCCACTTAGGACTATATGACTGTAACTTGTTGCTTGTATCCTAAGATTTTTATTAATATCAATTGTTTCTTCATTGCTTATTTGACCCCTGTGACCATCATTAAGTGTGGTACCTCTTGATTCTTGACAAATGTATCTTTTTCTTTTATGTACACTGAGAGCATATACACCAAGACAAATTCCTTGTGTGTCCAATCACACTTGGCCAATAAAGAATTCTATTCTATTCTATTCTATTTGTGTTAGAGAAAACAGCACCACTCTTTAAAATTATAAGGCTACAAGGATGGTTTGAACTGGGTGTGAATCTACAAGAACAGAAGTACCACAGTACTCATCAATAATTGGTTAGAGGAATTGCGATGTATCAAATAAAATTTTCACATAAGGAATATGTGGCAGCTGAGGTCAACAATTTCTAACTGGTGTGTTGAGTAGCAAACAAATGATGAGTACCAGGACAAAATGTTCATGTCAAAATGCATTGAATACCAAATCCGATGAGTTCCAAAGCAGTTGAATACCAAGGTACCACCACATGCATTAACAAATTCAATACGAAAGTTTGGTTGGTTTGTCTACTGGTGTGTCTAATCTAGAACGGCAATCAATGTACAGATTATGAATATATCTGTTGAGTACAGAAGTAGCCTACAGAAAAGGAGGGCCAGAGCAGACATGATAGCAGTCTACAAGTATATGAGGGGATGTCACAGAGAGGAGGGGATCAGTTTATTCTCCAGGGCACCTGAGGGCCGGATGAGGAACAATGGCTGGAAGCTGACCAAGGAGAGATTCAACCTGGAGGTAAGGAGGAACTTCCTGATGGTCAGAGCGATCAACCAATGGAACAACCTACCAGTGGACGTCGTGATCTCCAACACTCTGGACATTTTAAAGAGAAGATTGAACTGCCACTTGACTGGTGTGCTATAGGGTTCCTGCTTGGGCAGGGGGTTGAACCTGATGGCCTTCATGGTCCCTTTCAACTCTAACAATAAATAAAATAAGTACTTTTGGTGGGGCAATAGAAAACTAAATGTTTCAATGACAATCTCAAGTAGCTATTGTTGACATTAAGAATGCACAGATTGTTAAAAAGGGCGTCTGCATTGAAAGGCTAACAAGTAGCATAATTTAGACTATATGGCCTGCCTTTAATTATTAGGCAGGGCCTGCTGACAACATAAATATTTGTAACCTTTGTGTGAAGGGTAAAGGCAGGAAACATTAATCCATAGGGATTAATTAATGTGGAAGGTCCTTGGCAGAAATCTAATTTTCATTCTCTGGCTCATCCTTTACGATGGCAGGGTAGAACTGCCTGCTTGGTGGCTTCCTGCTTCTTTTATATTGGATCCTAAAGGTATGCCACTGAAACAAAATTCTATGAGTGCTGGATCCATTGTACATATATATGTCCTGTTGGAAATGAAATTCAAAGAAAGCTCTTGAAAAGGTTTACAGTGAAATGGAATTGTGGATGGTGAATGGAATGAATGGAAGCAGTAATGTGCTGCTGCCCCCATTGGGGACGGATGGATGTAGTGGGGGTAGTAAGTTTATGCACTATTTATTAAATACTTAATAGTTTTTTATTGTCCACTAAGGATCACCTTAGTGTGATCCTTAATTACGTTTAAAATAGGAAATAATTAAATAGTTTTTTCTCCATAAACACTTTAATCATTATCTAGAACTGAACTTTTAAAGCAATTAAAGAAAATTGAGCTACTTGCCTAATCTGTTATCATACTGAACCTTGTGGATTAGGTACAAAACCTTAAAATGTTACTGTGTTCCTCAACAAATAATGCTGTCTATCATTTGTCCACTCTGAATTAAGGATCATTTATTTATTTTTTGGACTTGTATGCTGCTCTTCTCCGTGGACTCGGGGCAGCTCACAACATATCAATGACCAAACAGTATACAGTAATACAGCTAGATCCAATTAATATAAACAGTTAATTTAAAACATTATAAAAAAGCTAAGCATTAAAATCCTTCATACAATTACAACCGTAAACATACTAAACATTCAATGGCCAGAGGCTGGGATCTAATGTCCCCAAGCATGACGGCATAAATAAGTTTGTAAGTTCTTACGAAAGGCAAGGAGATGGGGGCTGTACGAATCTCCCAGGGGAGCTGATTCTACAGGGCCGGGCCCCCCACAGAGAAGGCTCTTTTCCTGGGCCCCACCAAATGATATTTTCTAGTTGAGGGGACCTGGAGAAGGCTGACTCTGTGGGACCTAATCGGACGGTGGGATTCTGGTCCGATGCCATGTAGGGCTAGCTACATCATCCTAGCTTGTGTTTGAAATGACCGATTGTAGTTTAATCTACTGCGTCAAATAATGTGGAAACTGAAAGTTGGCTTGTTAGCTTCTGCATCCTACTAGAATTATGAGGCAGGCTGTCCTTGCTTTCATTTCTGTTTTTGTATGCAGGACTTCACAGCGATAAAACAAACGTCCTCTTTTCCCTGTTTTGGATTGCTCACAATGACTATTTTCCCCATTCTGTTCTGGTGGTTTATTTAACATTGGCACTGCTGAGATAATAAATTAAATTCCTTGTTTTGCATAGAGCAATAAATGTAATTGTACACAGTTTGGTAACAAGCTGGAAGGAAGGTACTATTTATTTAGGGCTTCTTAGTAGTCCAGCCGTCTAATCCAAAATGCCCTAGACCGCTGGGCATTGCTTTCGCTTTCTGCTTTCGCTCCACAATTAATAACTATGTTTATTTTAAGCATTAAAAAAAAAATCACTGCAAGTAAATGAGCTCTGGCTGCCCTAATTTCCTTTCTCTGCTTGGGAACTGTGCTGATTAATGTCATTGAAGGAGGAAATGGCAGTTCTGCATAGTCTTCTGTCATTCAGATGTCCTTAATCTGGCATTTTCCAGAGTTTCAGTTCCATTTTCCGTCTCAGGTTGACAGGCTGGGTAGTTGCCAGGAGGCAAACCGATTAAGGCACTTGTAGGCTGAGATGTTGCCAGCTGACATCTCTTAGAAGAGGGGTGTCAAACTTAAGGCTCGTGGGATGGATCCAGCAAACAATGAGCCGGGATGGCGCAGCAGGTAAAGTGCTGTACTGCAGGCCACTGAAGCTGACTTGTAGATCTGAAGGTCAGCGGTTCAAATCTCATCACCGGCTCAAGGTTGACTCAGCCTTCCATCCTTCTGAGGTGGGTAAAATGAGGACCCAGATTGTGGGGGCAATAGCCTAGCTCTGTTTTAAAAAAGTGCTATTGCTAACATGTTGTAAGTCGCCCTGAGTCTAAGGAGAAGGGCGGCATAAAAATCGAATGAATGAATGAAGGAATGGATGAACAAACAAACAAACAAACAAACAAACAAACAAACAAACAAACAAACAAACAAACAAACAAACAAACAATGTGGTTAGATCTGGCCAGTGGGGCTGCCCTGGAAACAGCAAAAAATCATCCCCTGGCACCATGGCCTCAACCCAGGCCAGTTCGGCTCTGATCTACAACTTGTTGGTGGCAGTATGGGTTGCTACTAGAATGGTGGAGGGTGGCGCAACAGTAGCACGCAGCTCAGTGAAGGGTTCCTATAGGTACGGTCAGGTACGCAGAACCGTTAGCAAATTTTGAATTTTTTTCTTATTTTCCCTTCTGGGCTCTGGGTATGTTTTTCCTATCTCAGTAAATGAAGTTGAATGTGTATAATTTTAGAAGAGCTGTGTGGGTGTGTGTACACATACAGTTTATATAGTAGATAATGTATCTTTTTCTGTGCCTGTGTAATATGTATGTACACATATGCCATATATACACAGAATTAAAGAGTAAGTTTTGGATGTTCAGTAATAGTAAATAGATGGGAAATTGTATCTCTTTGAGGAGAGGCCAGGCACCCTAACCCAAACCCTTGATGTGAGTGACGTCAAGTCGGCCACCTTTAAGACAGTCACATGACCTTTAAGCCACCCCCAGTGACATGATTGTCAAGCCACTCCCACCTGGTCACATGGCCGGCAAGCCACACCCACAAAATAAGCCATGCCCATAGTGTGGTTGTAAACATTTTTTGTAGCCATTCACTGGCACAGCTTCAGTCATCTTACATGCAGACACGCATGTCCCAGTGTCTTGCAAGAGGATGCACACACGGGTGAGATTCTGGTGATTTTTTTTGCTTCTGCACACGCACAAAAGCAAAAAAATAGCCAAAATCTTGTGCACACGCGCACCCCCTCACAAGATTTTGCTTTCTGTGCATGCACAGGAAGCAAAAACATGCTGGGACACATGCCCACACATGCAAAACAACTGAAGCTGTATGCACAGCTCGCCGGTAGCAGCATGAGGAGTTTTCAGATTCAGATGATGAGTGGGATTTAGAGATCATAAATCTCCCTGCTCTGCCAACAGTTAACAATGTTAGTGAAGACCACGGAGCTAATGACATAGACATGAGTTCGAGTGACTCAAATTGGGGAGATCACAGATGGAAGGACGCTCGTTTCAGAAGGTTTCAGAAACGCTGGGAAGAAAGAGGGAGGAGATATTAGAGAGTAGTTAATTAATGAATTACTTCACATCCGGGGGTAAAACGGAAGAGACGCTGAATTCGTTCAATCTTGCATAATAAGAATGGCCGCGTCCCAAACTTGCTCCGAAGCGTAAGCTATCATGTGTGATTTATTACTTGTTTCTTTATGACTCCTGGCTAGCCCTAATTAGCCATAAATTTTAGAATGACTTGTGGAATGTCTTTTATGTTACTGCTAAGCTTATCTACTTAGTTGCTGAGATAATAATGATGAGAGAAGAAAACTGCATGCAGAGTTGAAGTGTGAAAGGAGAAATTAAAGAGGATTTGTTTTACAATGAGATGCATTGAGAATTCCTTTATTTATTTACTTATTTAATTGGATTTGTATGCCGCTCCTCTCCGAGGACTCTATTCTCGGACTTTATTCCAAGTATTATATAAAATCAGCCTGAAATCATAACAGGTGGTGGCCATCCGGGCTGAAATGCAGTCAGTCTTAAGGGGTCACCCCATCTCACCCTCTGGGCCTACAATGGAGACAATAGATCCCCCAGCCCCATTCAGGCTGCCACAGGTGCACCCAGTGGTGGGCTTCTAGCCGGAACGCTAAATTGGGCTCGCCGCAGGAGCTCACGAGTGCTTGCGGGGCCAGCACAATTTTGCATCTGCACCTGTGGAGGTAGCAAAATCACGCACAGAGCCGCAGGTGCACCCCTGTTTCTGCATGCATGGAAACAAGAAAACCTCGCTGAAGCATGGGCTCACCTGTGGCTCCTTGCGTGATTTTGCTACCTCCACAGGTGCAGAAGCAAAATTCCGCTGGCCCCGCAAGCACTCATGAGCCGCGGCGGCGAGCCCAATTTAGCGTTCTGACTAGAAGCCTGTTCTGACTCAAAGCTAATGAGTAGTGATGGGTGAACCCAATGGTGTTCAGGTTCAGCAAGTTCGGATGAACTTTATGCAAAATTCGGCTGAACCCGACCTGAACTCGAACCCGAACCCGAACGGGGAGTCCCTCCCATGAAGAGATTCCAGGGATGGAGCTTTGATGTCACCGGCAGGTTGCTAAGGACACCAAGGTGATCACTTCCTGGATTCAATGGAATCCAGGAAGTGATCATCTTGGCGTCCTTAGCAACCTTCCAGTGACATCAAAGCTCCGCCCTGGAATCTCTTCGTGGGAGAGATTCCCCAGCTCCTTCAAAGGGAGGGCTTCACGTAAAAATAAACATTATTATTTTTACAAAAAAGGACACCGCAGCAGCGCTGCAAGCAAAGGGCGGTCCTTTCACGTAAAAATAAACATGTTCGTTCTTTTTTAAAATTATTATTTTATTTTGTCCAAAACATAATGAAAGTTACAGCAGATATACTCATAGTAAATTATATTAAAGAAAGAATAGAAGAAAAGATATAGGAATAAAATATATCAATGAAAGAATAGAAGAAAAGATATAGGAATAGAAGAAAAGATATATAAAGAAATATAGGAGAGACAATAGGATAGGGGACGGAAGGCATGCTGGTGGACTTACGTATGCCTCTTAGTAACCTCTTAGGAATCTGGAGAGGTCAACTGTGGATAGTCTAGCAGTAAAATGTTGGGGGTTAGGAGATGACACTACGGAGTCAGTATCATTTAACTAGCCATGACCTGTTCTTGCAACCGTTCTTCATGTTTTAGCTTCTAGGCCCCTAATCATCTTTGTCGCTCTTCTCTGCTCTTTTTGCTCTGCATCAAACTCCCAGTTTTTGAATATCTTCTACAACTGCCTCTCTTGATCCTCCTTGTACTCATCTGTCATTTATCTACTATTTTCCCTGCATATATTCTATTGAGAGCTTACCAGTCTCTTTCCATAACTTCATTTTTATGACCTTTATTTTTCCTGTTGCTGCCTATTCACGAGAAGGAAAACCCTTCCCCTCTCATAAATCTAAGTCCCTTGGTGGAAATTAAAGCTTGCAATCCTCAAATGACTTGCGACCGTATAAATCCCAACGAAATCAACAGGATTTACAAGTGATTTCAGGAGTAGGCTACTTGACAGGGAAGGAATAATAAAATGTGGAGCAAACGGAACAGGTGAGCGTAAACCATAAACTGCCCCAGTCTGGAAAAAGTCTGACTAAGATAAATGTTTACTAACTGGGGTTTAAGAATTATGGCTGGTTGACGGTGGAATTGTCACTCCTTTGATTATGCAGAGAGCTACGCAGTGTTTGTTGCAGCTTGACTTCTAAGAAAATAAATACAGTGATCCCTCGATTTGCGCGTTCTCGATTAGCGTGAAACGCTGCAACGCGGTTTTTCAAAAAATATTAATTAAAAAAATAAAATATTAAAAAATAAAAAATAAGTCCACGCTAGTTCTCTCTCTCTTTCTCTCCCTGTTGCCGGCGTGGTATATGAGAGAGAAAGAGAGAGGCAGAGGTCGGGCGCATTACCGGGAGGTGGAGGCAGCGTGGGGACGCTGGGTGCCGGGGACTCCGAGGAGGGGGTGGACGTCTGTTCCCTGAATGGAGACCGCCGGCCGCTCAATCGGGCCGGCAGGGAACAGAATGGAGCCTTCCGCGGCGGGGCTGGTAAGGGGGGGAGCCGAGGGGGGAGCCGAGCCCAGCCCCGTGGCATTCGCTTTCCTCCCGCCGGCAGCCGACTGATCGTGGGCTCCTTCGCAACCTCGAAGAGCTTCCTGGTTTTCGTGAGCTTTCATGCCCTGGAAGCTCTCCGAGGTTGCGAAGGAGCCCACGATCAGTCTCGGCTGCGGGTGGGAGGAAGGCGAATCCCCCGTGGGCTCCATGCTGGCGGCAGCGGAACAATCGCTGGCTGTCAACTTTTCTTTTTAAAACTGGGCAGGAGCTGACTTGCCTCCCCAGTGCTAAAAAGAAAAGTTGACAGCCAGCGCTGCGACTGCCGGAATGCTGAGCCTCCCGTTCTCCCCCACCTCGCCCCTTCCGGTTTCGCCGTTCGGCAACGGAGTCCGGCGCTGGGGCCATGCGGGGCCGCTCATCCAGGGGGGCGTGTGTGGACTGGCAAGCGGCAAGCGGCAAGTGATCTGGCGGGAAGACCAAGGGAAGGTTCCTTCAGCCGCCCAACACCTGATCCGCTCCGCAGCGCGGCAGCAGCGAGGAGCCGAAGATGGGGTTTCCCCTTTGCCTTTACCCCATCTTCGGCTCCTCGCTGCTTCCGCGCTGCGGAGCAGATCAGCTGTTGGGTGGCTGAAGGAATCTTCCCTTGGTCTTCCCCGCCGCCCACACACAAACTCCACCATCTGCGCATGTGCGGCCATGAAAAAAATGGCGCACATGCGCAGATGGTGGTTTTACTTCCGCATCCAATATAACGCGGAAATCGGTTAGCGCAGGAGGTCTTGGAACGTAACCCCCGCGCTAACCGAGAGATCACTGTATTGATGGGGGTATGCAGAAACATAGGCATTGGATAGAGAACAGAATAACAGATTATGTGAAGGTCTTCTAGTCTAATGGCCAGTTCAAGGAGGAGGACATTGATGGCCTGCTACCGGAACAGTAAGATACATACAGCTTCAGTTATCTTGCATGCGTGGGCATATATGAGCCAGGGTGGCGCAGCAGGTAGAGTGCTGTACTGCAGACCACTGAAGCTGACTTGTAGATCTGAAGGTCAGCGGTTCAAATCTCATCACCCGCTCAAGGTTGACTCAGCCTTCCATCCTTCCGAGGTGGGTAAAATGAGGACCCGGATTGTGGGGGCAATAGCCTAGCTCTGTTAAAAAGTGCTATTGCTAACATGTTGTAAGCCGCCCTGAGTCTAAGGAGAAGGGCGGCATAAAAATCAAATCAATCAATCAATCAATCAATCAATCAATCAATCAATCAAATATCTATATCTATATCTATATATCTCTCTCTCTCTCTCTCTGTATATATATATATATATATATATATATATATATATATATATATATATATATATATATATATATATATATGACGGTCTTGGTATATTTGGGTTTCTTCCCGTGTACGATTTGGAAATTTCTGGCGACGTTTTGACAAGGTCTCACTCATCATCTTCAGGCTGGTGTTTCTGTCCTTGTTCTCAGGCGAACACTGCGAGACCTGAGCTGCATTCCTTCTATAACTACTGGTGGCTGGGTGTGGTTTGATGGCTCAGCAATTGCCTGCTGTGTAGAAACTTCCCGGTGAGTCAGTGGGGTAACAATTGGGGTCGTTGATGTAGCTGAGGTATGTTGATTAGTTAATGGTTGTGGATTAGGCGTGATATCCTGAGTAGTTGGAACTTGCAGGCTACTTGATTGTTTTACAATGTGTGTTCTGAGTCTGGTTTCTATGGCTGGGATACGTTTGAAGGCGAGTTTCCAGATGTCTGGTAAGCAAGAGGTATCATCTCGCTTGCTCATATTTTGGGGATGTTTTTCTATCTCGATGGCTTCCATGATTATTCTTTTGCTGTAGTGTTCTGTTTTGGAAATTAATTTGGTACTGTCGAAATCAATTTCATGTCCTGTAGTTTTGAAGTGTTGGAAAAGGGAGGAGGCTTTTTCTTTTTTCTTTAATGCATTCTTATGTTCTGCAACACGTGCATTTACTCTCCTGTTCGTTTGTCCAATATATGTGGCTGGGCAGATTTTACATGGTATTTGATAAACTCCCTGGTTTTCTAGTTGGATATTGTCTTTCGGGTTTCTTAGGATGTTGGCTATTTTTTTATCTGTACCAAAGGCTGTCTTGATGTTGTGTTTGTGGAGAATTTTACTGGTTTTATCTGTGGTGCCTTTGATGTAAGGGAGGAGGGTGATGCCATTGTCCTGTTCTGTGTCCTGGTTCTTGGGGGGGTGTCTCTTTTTGGATTAAGTTGTTGATTGCCTCTCTTTGGAATCCATTGGAAATTAATACATTTGTGAGACTGTGTAATTCAGGTTCCAGGTGGTCTTTGTCGGCTAGGTGTTTGGTTCTGGAAATGAGGGTCTTGGCTACGGAATTGATCTGTGCGGTGTGGTGGTTGGATTTTGTGTTCAAGTAGCGGTTGGTGTGTGTCTTCTTCTGGTAGACGGTGTGTCCTAGGGAGCCATCGGGTTTTTTGTAGATTAGAACATCCAGGAAGGGAAGTTTGTTGTTGGTTTCTATTTCCATGGTGAATTGTATTTTGGGATGTAGGCTGTTGAGATGTGTGAGAAAGCTGTCCAGTTTTTCTTTCCCATGTGGTCAAATTACGAAGGTAATTTCATATCTAAGCCAGAGTTTGGGTTTGTATTCAGATTTGTCCAAGGCATTGGTTTCAAAATATTCCATGTATAAGTTTGCGATGACGGGTGACAGGGGTGATCCCATGGGGGCTCCTTCTATCTGTTTGTATCTTTGTCCATTGTGGATGAAGTATGTATTCATCAGGCAGTGGTTGGTCAGGTCTAAGATGTGCTTCGGGGGGTTGTATTTGTTTTGGATGGCTGTCAGGGCTTCTTTGATAGGCATTTGGGTGAAGAGAGATATGACATCGAAGCTTACGAGAAGGTCACTGGGTTGTAGGTTTTGTTCCTTTATGATTTCTATGAAGTGGAATGAGTTTTGTACATGAGACATGATGGATTCAATTGCTGAGTCCATCAAACCACACCCAGCCACCAGTATTTATAGAAGGAATGCAGCTCAGGTCTCGCAGTGTTCGCCTGAGAACAAGGACAGAAACACCAGCCTGAAGATGACGAGTGAGACCTCGTCGAAACGTCGCCAGAAATTTCCAAATCCTACACGGGAAGAAACCCATATGTAGATTGTTCTGAGTGAGTGTCTATGCGACGTTTCATATAGCCCCTCCCTGGTACAGAGCTGGAAGGGACCTGATCTGATAGCTCAAATTGCTAGTTCTCTGCTTTACAAGGCAGATATAGCCCCTCCCTGGTACACAGCTGGAAGGGATCTGATCTGACAGCACCTCTGCTAAGTCTCTGCCTTACAAGGCAGAGTCCATAGGATCAAATCCCAGTAAGGAAGGGTGTGGCTAGCTGATGAGGCCAGAACAAGGCCGAAATGGGACCATCCTAGTCTCCCTTAATTTTAAAATTCCAGCTAAAAAAAACATTGGACATATGTATGTATGTATGTATGTATGTATGTATGTATGTATGTATGTGTGTGTGTATATATATATGTATGTGTGTGTATATATATATATATATATATATATATATATATATATATATATATATATGTGTGTGTATATATATATATATATATATATATATATATATATATATATATATATATATATATTGGGGGTATGTATATATATATTGGGGGTATATATATATAGGCCTGCCAGCAAAGCCAGGTGTTTGTAACCTTTAAGAAGGCCAGCAGGGTGGGAGCAGCATGGACATGGGGAGGGAGTTGGTTCCAAAGAGCTGGAGCAGCCACAGAGAAGGCCCTCTCACGCCCTCCCTCCCCACCAACCTGCATTGCTTAGTTGAAGGGACCCAGAAAAGGCCTACCCTGTGTGATCTTATTGGTCTCTGGGAGATATACGGCAGGAGACGGTCCCGTAAATAGTCTGGCCCTGAGCCATGTAAGGCTTTATAGGTAATAACCAACACCTTGAATTGTAACCAGAGACTAATCGGTAGCCAGTGCAGCATAGGTGTTATATAGGTGTACTGAGGTACATCCAGTGAAGGGCTACTAATTTTTTTACTACCACACTGGGGGCATGGCTTATGCAAGACGCCCTGCATTTTCTTTCAACATCTTTCAGCACAAATTGGGTGCTCTGTGGTGGAGTTCCATTTTTGCTACCCCACTGCATTTCTCCCCGTCTGGGCAGAAGCCCACCCCTGGGTACACCCATGACAGCTTGTGCGGCTGCATTCTGGACTATCTGCAGTCTCCAAACACTCTTCAAGGGTAGCCCCATGCAGAGTGCATTGCAATAGTCAAGACGAGAGATGATGAGATTTACTCATCATTTACTTAATAATAGTTTACTCATTAAAAAGGATGGGTGGGGGGAGTAATTCTTTTGGGGGGCAGTCAGAACATTAGACTGGCACCAAGTTGACTCAGCCTTCCATCCCCCCAAGATGAGGACCCATATTGTTGGCGGCAATATGCTAATCAGGAGTGAAATCATATGAGGTCTGCTACCAGTTCCCTTTATGTGCGCTTTGTGCGCTGCAGGTACTACCGTGTGTTGTGGTTATCTCTGCCCCAGCTCCTGCCCCAAGGACTGTGGATGTGGGGGAGACATCCACATGCTGCAGGCCTGTTTTGCCCCCGGTGGAATCTGCTGATGCAGGCTCCTCTGACCAAGAAGACATGAGTGGCAGGGAGGAGGAGAAGGGGGCAGACAGCTCAGAAGGAGATCAATTATCTAGCTCCTCCTTGGATTCAGAACAAGAGTTAATGATACAGCCACGCATGTGGAGAGCAATGCATCGGCAACAACAACTGAGAGATTATTATCAAAGAAAATGAGGCCACCTGTGGTTGGGTGGGGCTGTGGTAATTAGTGAGGCTGCTATAAATAGCAGCCTGTGGGTTTGGCCATTGTGGAGGATTATCTGATCGTGACTGCTTTACTGACTTTGACCTTTTGTGTGCTGATTTTTCCCCGCTTTGGAACTAAACCAGAGCAAAGTGTGTTTCACTTTGTGAAAGAAGAAGGGCTGTGAATTGCCTCACAGCTGCAAGCTAAGTATCACAGAACTGATAAGGGACTTGTACCAATTACCAGTTTGTTTGGAGACGAGTGCTCTTTGCTATACCAAAAGAGGGCTTGGGTTAAGTGAATTTTCATTATAAACAACATTGTTTTGAATTTTCAAACGTGTGTGTGTCTGAAATTTGTACCTGTGAATTTTTGGGAGGATTCTACCATGCAGCGCTGAAAAAGGAACATTTTGAAGCCCCCAGAGTTGGCAAAGGTAAGTAGAACAGTGAGGCGAGGGAGTCAGCTGTGCTCCATGATTTAGATTAGCTAGAAAGCAGGATATCAGCATGGTGCAGCTCATTGTCACACAGCTGATCGTCGGATATACCAGTTTGCCCGAACTGGTAGCGTTTTGTTTTTTTTACTAACAGCTCAGGTGCATCGGTCCAAAATAGTAGCATTTCAATTCTGATGCTGACTGTATAAACCGCTTAGAGGGGCCTGTAAAGCAGTATATCAGTCTAAGAGCTATTGCTATAAAAGGTTTCAGAATGGATGGTGATTAGGAAAATGCTAGACAGTGTGAAAAATTAAGCAAACTTACATTAGAATTAGGGAATAAACAAGATAAAGAATATTATACCGTTTGGGGGAAACTATATAGTTGGACAGAAAAGAAGAAAGATTCTAATTAACCTTAAAGAAAAAAGGTAAACCATAGAGAGAGAAATGTAAATGTGAAATTTATATTAAGTAGGTTGATTTTGTGGTTGTTATGGTCTTTTTTCTGTTAGTTTGTGTTTGTGTTTTTATGTTTTCAATAAACATTTTTTTTAAAAAAAGGTTTCAGAATCAACCACCTTTTTTGCATAATATCAGCCATGAACTGCTCTGCTGCAGCACCTTTGGGTCATTTTTGATATCAATCGAGGTGAGGCAGGTGAGAAAACTGTATACAGTGATACCTTGTCTTACAAACTTAATTGGTTCTGGGACGAGGTTCTTAAGGTGAAAGGTTTGTAAGACGAAACAATGTTTCCTATAGGAATCAATGGAAAAGTGATTAATGTGTGCAAGCCCAAAATTCACCCCTTTTGTAAGGCGAAGCGCCCGTTTTTGCGCTGCTGGGATTTCCCTGAGGCTCCCCTCCGTGGGAAACACCACCTCTGGACTTCTGTGTTTTTGCGATGCTGCAGGGAAATACCAGCATCGCAAAAACACTGAAGTCCTCAAAACCCCACCTCTGGACCTGTGTTTTTGCAATGCTGGGATTCCCCTGAGGCTCCCCTCGCTGGGAAACCCCACCTCCGGACTTCTGTTGCAGCATCACAAAAACACGGAACACGGAAGTCTGGAGGTGGGGTTTCCCATGGAGGGAAGCCTCAGGGGAATCCCAGCAGTGCAAAAACAGATGCTTCGCTGGCAACGGAAGTCTGGAGGCGGGGCATCCAAGTGGCGGCGGTGGGTTTGTAAGGTGAAAATAGTTTGTAAGAAGAGGCAAAAAAATCTTAAACCCCAGGTTTGTATCTCGAAAAGTTTGTATGACGAGGCGTTTGTAAGACGAGGTATCACTGTAGTTCCATATACCTTGAAGGAGATAATTTCTGTTGAGCCAACCCCACTTTGCTGAATGTTATCCTTGTTACAGCTGCCATCAATTTCTGTACATGCAGTTAAACCCCTACTTTTACTGACAAGAAAGCTACATTCTTCCAGCATCTTATTAAACAGATTTATTGAAAAGGAAGAAGGGAGTTAGGCTGCAGAACTCTTAGCAACTGGATACATTTATTGTAGCTTCCCATTTATCTTTCTGAGGGTTAGGGAAGCTGTTGCTAAATCTCTGGTAATACAATAGACAGGCAAGGAAAGGATTTAAGGGTAGGAGGCTGAAAGGACAAACTTTGAAAAAGCATTCATTTAGGTTGACCATTGTTTATCTATCCATCATTGATCTAAGGAATCTTGTGAGGCTTAAGCAGTAGCGGGTTGCTACCGGTACAGATAAGTGCCCCCAGGGGTGGGCAGCAGACAGGATGGGGTGGAACACAGTTCCACCGGTGGAAACGAAGGTGCGTGTGCAGCTCCAGCTGATCGGTGGCTGTCACTTCCTAGATTACCGGTACAGTAGTACCTCTAGATACGAGTTTAATTCGTTCCAGATGGAGCTTGTATGTCGAACAACTCGTATCTGGAACAAATGGCTTTAGACTTTGTTTTTCCCCTCCGAGATAATCAGAAGCAAGGATTCTTGCGCCACCTAGTGGATGCTTGGCTCGTATCCCGAATTTGAGCTCGGGTCTGGAACAGAAATTTATCTCCCCTCGTGGCTCGTATCTTGGAATACTCGCATGTGGAGCAGCTCGTATCTAGAGGTACTACTGTATTGCCCCGGCTCTCCTTTTTTCCCCTGCTGCTGCTGCTGAGTCTGCACTCCTTGCTTTTTTCCTCTTTCCTCCTTCCTGGCCTCAGACAAGCTTCCCTCCCTCCTGCCTGGCTTCCCTCCAGCCTCACATGGCCACCTCCCACCTGAGATGCAAGCAGAAGGCGTGGATGGAAGAGGCACTGGCAGCATTTATGCTTCTGGCAGCACCTGTTCGCCTAGCTACCCAGCCTGAGGTGGGGGGGGGGCTGACCCAGGAAGGAGATCATGGGAAACGCAAAGCAAATTGTCACTCCAGCAAGCGACACTGGTAAGGTTGTAAGTCGAGGATTTAACAGTTCACTTGAACGATGATGATCATTCAAGCCACTCCCAACTGATACATGGCTGGCAAGTCACTCCTACCCAGTCACATGACCATTAAGACACACCCAGAAAATAAGCCACACCCACAGCTTTGAGGAAGCTCATGATTATACTTCAGAACAGTGATGGTGAACCTTTTTTCCCTCAGAGGCCAAAAGGGCGTATGTGCATGCTATCGTGGATGCGCGAGTGCCCACACCCCTAATTCAATACATGGGGAGGGCAAAAACAGCTTCCCCCATCCCTCGGAGGCTCTCTGGAAGCCAGAAGTGGCCTGTTTCTCAATTTCTAGTGGGCCCGGTAGGCTCTTGTTTCGCCTCCTCTGAGCTCCAAAGACTTCCCTGGAGCTGGGGGAGCATAAAAACGCCCTCCCCCATCCCCCCAGAAGCTCTTTGGAAGCCAAAAATGCCATCCCAGAGCCTATGTGTGAGCCAAAAATCAGCTGGATGGAACATACATGCACGTTGGAGCTGAGCTAGGGCAACAGCTCGTGTGACAGCAGATATGGCTCCGCGTACCACCTGTGGCACCCGTGCCATAGGTTCGCCATCACTGCTTCAGAAGATCCTACACCTCTCGACCTAAGGCCCATATTAGAGAAGATAAAGTAAGGGAGTTGCCCATTTAGACCATAGAGTTTATAGATTATTGTCAGTTTGCGTCTAGCTGCTTTCTGGATTTCATCTCATTGTTGTTGTTAGTTGCAAAGTCGTCTCCACCCTATTGTGACCCCATGGACAATGTTCCTCCAGGCCTTCCTGTCCTCTACCTTCCCCTGGAGTCCATTTAAGCCCACATCCATCCACCTCATTCTCTGTCATCCCCTTCTTCTTTTGCCCTCCATCGTTCCCAGCATTAGGCTCTTCTCCAGTGAGTGCTTCCTTCTCATTAGGCGGCCAAAGTATTTGAGTTGCATCTTCAGGATCTGGCCTTCTAAAGAGCAGTCAGGGTTGATCTCCTCTAGGAGTGACCAGATTTCATCTCTGCCACATGTTAAATGTCTAGAGCAGGATTGCAAAATCTCGGTCATTTTAAGACTTGTGGTCTGCAGGTTGAAACCCACAAGTCCATGAGGCTGGCTGAGGAATTCTGGGAGTTGAAGTCCACAAGTTTTAAAGTGGCCCAAGTTGGACTAGACTGCAGAGGGTGGCAAAGCTGGTTCCTCTATGACCTGTGGACTTCAAGTCCCAGAATTCATCAGCCAATCATGCTAGCTCAGGAATTCTGGGAGTTGAAGTCCACATGCCACAGAAGAGCCAACTTTCCCAACCCCTTGGACTACAGATTTTATCAATGATATGTGTTTTTGCAGATGGGTAACTTTTCTGAAGCAATTGACAAGGTTTTAATAAGACAAGTGAAACTTTTTGGGCAATCCTACCTACCCCTATCTTCAGATTTCGAACATATTGTAGAAACTGCAAGCAGATGCCTTCAGCATCTGTTTCCAGGCTTTATGATCAGGGTAAGAGCCTACCCTACATTAAGAGAAGCGGAGGACGTGCAAAACAAACAGGGTAAAAAAAAAAACACAGTCTGAAAAAAACATAGAGAGATTTATTTTGCTTTCTCAAGGTCACCGTTGTACTTTGGGACTCTTCCTTTCATCCTGTTCTACCGCAAAAGAGAATTTCTGGGGAAAAATATGATTGCTTCCCTATTGAGCCCTTTTTAAAAATCAAAACACACAGCAACACTTGAGGGCTCTTCTGCAGAGTGCCTCCTTCTTCGACAAGAGAATGACATTTGAGTTAATTAATTTGGTGACAATATTATTAGAAAGAAAGTGACTATTGTGGAGCATCTGACAACTTTTCTTGGCATTTTGAAAATCGGGTGGTATGTGTGTGTGTTTTTTATTAAATGAGAAGAATCTAGAGTACAACAATTCGTCACGATGAAAGAAACTTTCAAAAATCAAACCAACAGGATTTACAAGCGATTTCAGACTTGCAAGAGTAGGCTACTTGACAGGAAAGGAATAATAAAATGTGGAGCAAATGGAACAGGTGAACGTAAACCATGCCCCAAGGAATGGAAGGGTCAGACTGGAAATCTCATTTAAGGAGTAATTGCATGAAATAATTGGAATACAGTGATCCCCCGAGTTTCGCGATCTCGATCTTTGCGAAATGCTATATCGCGATTTTTTCACCCGATGACGTCACTCCCTTCCTTTCTCATCTTTCTTTCTCTCTCTCTTTCTCTATCTTGCTTCTTCCTCTCTCACACTCTCTTCCTCCCTCTCTCATCTCTTTCTTTCCTTCTCTCTCTTTCTCTATCTCTCCCCCTCTTGCTCTCGAGCGGCGGGCGGCACCCAGGGAAGGTTCCTTCGGCCGCCTAGCAGCTGATCTGCTCGGCAGCGCAGTAGCAGTGAGGAGCCGAAGATGGGGTTTCCCCTTTGCGTGGGCAATGGGGAAACCTCATCTTCGGCTCCTCACTGCTACTGCGCTGCCGAGCAGATCAGCTGCTAGGCGGCCGAAGGAACCTTCCCTGGGTCTTCAACTCCCAGAGCGGCGGACAAGCGGCGGCCGGACAAGCGGCGGACAAGCGGCGGCCGGACAAGAAAAGCGGCGGACGGACAAGCGGAAAAGCGGCGGACAAGCAGCGGCCGGAAAAGCGGCGGAAAAGCGGCGGGCAGACAAGAAAAGCGGTGGCCAGACAAGCGGAAAAGCGGCGGACAAGCGGCGGCCGGACAAGCGGCGGAAAAGCGGCGGCCGGACAAGAAAAGCGGTGGCTGGACAAGCGGAAAAGCGGCGGACAAGCTGAAAAGCGGCGGACAAGCGGGCAGGCAGGGGGCTCCTCAGCTGCTGGGTCTTCCCAGGTGCGGAAGTAAAAACACCATCTGCGCATGCGCGGCCATGGAAAAAGGGGCGCGCATGCGCAGATGGTGTTTTTACTTCCGCACCACTACATCCCGAAAAATCGATTATTGCGAGGGGTCTTGGAACGGAACCCTCGCGATAATCGGGGGATCACTGTATTTTCTTTTTGCATATCCAAAAAGGGCAAAGAAGTGAGGTCGACTTGGCCATGCCCAACCAGTCACCTGACCACCAAACCATGCCCATCCAGTCACATGATAACCAAGCATGCCCATCCGGTCACATGACCAACAAGCTATGCCCAAGCCATGCCTACAAAACAAGGCATGCCCATAGACCTGGTAGGGAAAATTTGCACATTTCATCACTGCTTCAGATATATTTTTATGACTGCAAGCCAACCAGAGTTACCTTATGGCAAGATGGATGGCCAATAAATTCTATAAATAAGTAAATAAAATAAATACACTTCTCAAAAAATATAAAGGGAACTGCCCAAAGCGACGGAGATCTTCATTTTCATTTGGAAGTTTAAAAGAAACTCTATAGGCATTTAAATTTTATTTATTTATTTTATTTATTTATTTTGTCCAATACACAATAATACACAATGAAGGTTATAGAGGATATAGTAGAGAAGAAATACGAGATATAGGAGAGCAATAGGACAGGGGACGGAAGGCATTCTAGTGCGCTTATGTATGCCCCTTACTGACCTCTTAGGAATCTGGAGAGGTCAACCGTGGATAGTTTAAGGGTAAAATGTTGGGGGTTAGGTGATGATACTACGGAGTCCGGTAATGAGTTCCACGCTTCGACAACTCGGTTACTGAAGTCATATTTTTTACAGTCAAGTTTGGAGCGGTTAATATTAAGTTTGAATCTGTTCTGTGCTCTTGTGTTGTTGTGGTTGAAGCTGAAGTAGTCTTTGACAGGCAGGACATTGCAACATATGATCTTGTGGGCAATACTTAGATCGTGTTTAAGGCATCGTAGTTCTAAGCTTTCAAGACCCAGGATTGTAAGTCCAGTTTCGTAGGGTATTCTGTTTCGAGTGGAGGAATGAAGGGCTCTTCTTGTGAAGTATCTTTGAACATTTTCAAGGGTGTTAATGTCTGAGATGCGATATGGGTTCCAAACAGATGAGCTGCATTCGAGGATGGGTCTGGCGAAAGTTTTGTAAGCTCCAATTAATTAATTAATTAAATGGAGTCTCCACTCCTGAGACCCCCCGTCTTCCTACCTACAGTCATAGGCATTGAAAGTCTGGCTTTCTCCCAGCAAAGTTGGATAGAGAGGCAGTAGTTCAGTTCTCCTGGAAGCTGCAATCTCATAAACACACTGCTGGGCTTCCCAGTAAGCCTCCTGTGCCTTTGCTGCCTTGGTTGGAGCCTGACTCTTGAAGCGGGAGGTAGGGACTCATTAGGCGAAGGGGACACTGGGTGGGAGGCAATCATTCCTCTGTCAGTACGGATTTCCAAGATAGAATAAATAAAAGACATAGCAAAGCACCCCTGAAAAGAGCTTGCTGGCTTAGCCCAGCTGCAGAGAGAAAGAGGGGCGGGGAGTGAGAGAGAGGGAGAGAGATTTGTGTGTGTGTGTTTTATTTTTCCCTTTTGGAAAGCTGGGCTGCTGGAGCAATGAGCACAAGCTCCCCTCCCCCTTTCTTCTCCTCTGGTGCCCAGTCAGGGGGAAAGAGGAGGGAAACCTCCATTGCAGGTAGCACAGGCAGGGCAGCAGGGGTTTCTGACAGTGAGAAGAAGCAGGGAGCGAGATAGAGAGCAACACACACACACACGCATGCGCGCAGAAAGATAGGGGGGAGAAAGAGAGAGAGAGAAGCAGACCGACAAAGGGAGGAAAGCTTGCATGAGGCTGAGAATGGGCATGTCTCTTGACCAGTGTTCCCTCTAATTTTTTTGGGGGGTGGGCGGAAAAGTATAGTGTCTGAGCGGCAGTCCCTTCGGGACTGGGCGGCACAGAAATAATAAACAAACAAACAAACAAACAAACAAATAAAAAACCCACCCTGTTTTGCCTCAGAGAATTTCAAAATAAAATACTGTACTGTGTGTCTATAACAGTGAGCTCATAATAGGGCAACTCTATCAATATCAAAATGCCACTTAAATAGTTGAGCTAGTTTCAAACTAGATTTTGATTTTCTTTCTCTCTTCCTTACTCCCATTCTTTCTCTTTCTCTTTTCCTTCCTCTCTTTTTTCTATCTCTTTCTCTCTCTTCCTCTCTTCCTCTCTCTCTCCTTCCATCTCACTCTTTCCCTCTCGGCTTTTGGGCAGGTTTGGAAAACTCTGAGTTGATGATGATTTTTAAGTGAGCGATTGCTCACTGCTCAGCTTAGAGGGAACTATGCTCTTGACTTCCAAAATGGAAATGAGTTCTATTTCACAGATTGCTCTTGTAAGAACTCCGCTGCTGCCAAGGCTGCTTGTGAGATGGAAGGGTTTGTCCAGGGGTGCATGGTGCAAGGAATGGAGTAAATCTTTCTTTTGAAAGGCTGCTTCAGTTCTTGTTTCCCAGTGTGGGCTATTCAGTCGGAGGGGTTTCCCCCACTCACTCTTCCCTCCCATTACAAAGTTTCCTGGCAGGAGAACCACAGATCGCTATCCTGGCAGCTGACCTGCAACGACTGCTTGATCAGGATTGTTCTGCCGGGCTCTCTGGTAGGAGCCTCCCGAAAATTCAAGGGTACAAATTTCAGACACACACACGTTTGAAAATTCAAAACAATGTTCTTTATCCCAAAATTCAAAATAAACTAAGCACTCTTTTTGGGATGAGTGCAAAGAGCACTCATCCCAAAACAACCGGGTAGTCTGTACAATTAACCTTCAGCAGTCATTAAGTACTTAGCTAGCAGCTGTGAAGAAACTTCACACCCCTTCTTCTTCCAACGAAGTGGGACACACACACACACGTTGCTCTGCTTTGTTTTCAAAGGCGTGAAAAATCAACAAAGTCCAGAAACCAGCAACACAGGATTCCTGACGAACTGCGATCAGATACTCTTCCACAACAGCCAAACCCACATGCTGCTATTTATAGCAGCAGCCCTAATTACTGGAGCCCCACCCAAACACAGGTGGCCGCTCTTATCTCCTGTAATATGTCCTTACTTGGTCTCTTCTATGCATAATTCTGCGCTTGCGTGGGTCCAAAAAGTCTTCATCCGAATCAATGGAAGATAAGGGAGATTGACTGCCTGGGCTGTGTGCCAATCCCCCCTCTGCCGAGTCATTCCCACCTTCTTCTTCATCCGAGGAAACTAAACTCTGAACTGACTCTGTTGGCAATAACACAGGCCTATGACATGTTGATGTTTCCCCTGAATTCACATCCACATTCCCTGGGGCAGGAGCTGGGCCAGAGCCAACCACAACACCCCCCATCCCACGGTCTCCTTCCCCCATTCCGCTCCCTTCCTAGTCCTTCCCAGGCACGTGTGGAGAAAGGCAAAGCAGCCAGTGCCAGGGGAGAGGGGAGGAAAGGCCCGGGATAGGGGGCTCCTCCATGGTGCAGCAGGCTCCACTCAATCTGCTGGTGCCCACCTTGCCTTACCCCTCTCATGCAGTGCCCACTTCGCCAAATGAGTCCCAACTTCCTGCTTTAGGAATCAGGTTCCAACCAAGGCAAGGTTTGACTACTGCAATGCTCTCTACATGGGGCTACCTTTGAGGAGTGTTCGGAAATTTCAACCCGTCCAAAATGCAGCCGCGTGAGCAGTCTTGGGCCTTCCAAGAAATGCCCACATCTCACCATCACTCTGCAGACTGCATTGGCTACCAATATGTTTCCGGGCACAATTCAAAGTGTTGGTTATGACCTATAAAGCCCTTCATGGCATAGGACCAGGTTATCTCCAAGACTGCCTTCTGCCGCATCCCAGCGACCGGTGAGGTCCCACAGAGTTGGCCTCCTTAGGGTCCCGTTGACCAAACAATGTCGGCTGGCAGGACCTAGGGGAAGAGCCTTCTCTGTGGGAGCCCCGACCCTCTGGA
Source organism: Erythrolamprus reginae (assembly GCF_031021105.1). Classification (NCBI taxonomy): domain Eukaryota; kingdom Metazoa; phylum Chordata; class Lepidosauria; order Squamata; family Dipsadidae; genus Erythrolamprus; species Erythrolamprus reginae. The sequence continues at coordinate 21,091,459 of NC_091956.1, read as the reverse complement.
ATCAGCTCCCCCCAGAGATTCGCACTGCCCTCACCCTTCTCGCCTTCCGAAAGAGCTTAAAAACTCATCTTTGCTGCCAGGTTTGAGGACTTTTAGATCTTCCCCCTGATCAATGAATGTTTTAAGTATGAGTGTTGCATGATTGGTTTGATAGGTTTTACTTTCTTTTAATTTAATTTAATGTTTGTTTTTAACCCTGCTGTTCTGTTCGAAAAAACTTCCTAATGTTATGTTCGGGTCACATATGACCCGGACCGAAAACTCTTCATTTGAAGTGCTTATGTTTGGTCAATTTGAAAACTTTTTTCACTTGGAAAGTAGTCTGAACATTTCTGCACACAATGATATGAAAATTGAAATGAAAAAAGTAAATCTTATTGGTTTATTTTGCGGATATATTGCATGCCCCCCCGTTTTTGTGAATTTTTTTCAATTTATGGATAGTTTTGCTTGCAAAATCCATTCTATTTTACTAAAGTTGGTGTGGGATTCATATCATTGTGTGCAGAAATGTTCAGACTACTTTCCAAGTGAAAAAAGTTTTCAAATTGACCAAACATAAGCACTTCAAATGAAGAGTTTTCGGTCCGGGTCGTATGTGACCCGAACATAACATTAGGGAGGTTTTTTTGCCCAGCAAAAACTAAGCCCCCCACCCCCCAAAAAAAATTATCATAGAGAGAACCCCTGAAATGATGAAAAGTCATGAAATTTCAAGTTTCAGATATGCAGGGAAAATGTTTTACAGGGGACTCAAACTTGGTTTCGGGTCACATACGACCCGAACAGAACAGCATTAATGTAGTATTAATTGGATTTATATTATTGTTCTGTTTTTGTATATGCTATGAGCCGCCCCGAGTCCTCGGAGAGGGGCGGCATACAAATCCAATTAAATGAATGAATGAATGAATGAATGAATGAATGAATAAATAAATAAATAAATAAATAAATGCAGCAAAGGTGCAGGGGGCTTGCTTGGAAGCCTGGCAATGTGTTTATGAGATGGCAGCAGAAGGAGTGTGTTCTGCCAGGCTCTCGGGTAGGAGCCTCCCAAAAATTCAAGGGTATAAATTTCAGAGACACACACATTTGAAAATTCAAACCAATGTTCTTTATCACAACATTCAAAATAAACTTAGCACTCTTTTTGTATTGCAAAGAGCACTCGTCCCAAAAAAACCGGGTAGTCTGTACAATTTCCCTTAAGCAGTCATTAAGTACTTAGTCAACGAAGTGAGACACACACACACACACACACACACACGCTGCTCTGTTTTGGTTTCAAAGGCGTGAAAAATCAACAAAGTCCAGAAAACAGCAACACACGACTCCTGAAAAACTGCGATGAGATACTCTTTCACAATTGCCAAACCCACATGCTGCTATTTATAGCAGCAGCCCTAATTACTGGAGACCCACCCAACCACAGGTGGCCTCATTTTCTCTTGTAATAATCCTTCAGTTGTTGTCTCCTTTGCATCACTCTACGCATGCATGGATGTGTCATTAATTCTTGTTCAGAATCCAAGGATGATACAGATGATTGATCTCCTCCTGGGCTGTCTGCCAAACTCCCCTCTTCCTTGTCATTCATGCTTCATCGGCAGATTCCATCGGGAGCAAAACAGGCCTGCGGCATGTGGATGTCTCCCCCACATCCACCTTCACATTCCTTGGGGAAGGAGCTGGGCCAGAGCTAACTACAACAGAGTGGAGCCTTCAGTACCAAGTCTCTCTTCTTCCCCCATGAAAGTCATCCCCCATCCCCACCCATTCCAGTTCAATGCCCATAGAGTGATAGGTTTTTTAAAAAAATAGAGAAAAAGATCTGTGCTGCTTGTTATCAAAGTTTGAGTGGAAATGAGGACGCTGCTGATCTTGATGCTGATAGGCAAAGGCAGAATTTCTTTTTTCCTTGTTTTGCTACCCCCAAATTAAGGTGCATCTTATACTTCGGTGCGTCTTATATTCTGAAAAAATATGGTATATCTCTAGGAAACAGTTGACCACACCCAGACAGTATATAAGTGAGGATTTCTGGGCAAAGGGGTATGGAGTTCTACATTAGATTAGATTAGATTAGATTTATTGGATTTATATGCCGCCTCTCTCCGCAAACTCGGGGCGGCTCACAACAATAGTAAAAACAGTACATAGTAACAAATCCAATGCCCACCAATCCAATTACAATTTTAAGTTAAGAAATTCATAAAACAATCCCAATATATATAAAAAACAGGCACACAGTCAATCAATCAAACGGCAAAACAACATGGGCAAGGGGGAGATGTTTTAGTTCGCCCATGCCTAACGGCAGAGGTGGGTTTTAAGGAGTTTACGAAAGGCAGGGAGGGTGGGGGCAATCCTAATCTCAGGGGGGAGCTGGTTCAAGAGGGTCAGAGCCACCACAGAGAAGGCTCTTCCCCTGGGTCCCGCCAGACGACATTGTTTAGTCGATGAGACCCGAAGAAGGCCGACTCTGTGGGACCTAACAGGTCGCTGGGATTTGTGCGGCAGAAGGCGGTCCCGAAGATATTCTGGTCCGGTGCCATGAAGGGCTTTATAGGTCATAACCAACACTTTGAATTGTGACCGGAAACTGATCGGCAACCAATGCAGACTGCGGAGTGTTGGAGTAATATGGGCATACTTAGAGAAGCCCATAATTGCTCTCGCAGCTGCATTCTGCACGATCTGAAGTTTCCGAACACTTTTCAAAGGTAGCCCCATGTAGAGAGCGTTACAGTAGTCGAATCTCGAGGTGATGAGGGCATGAGTGACTGTGAGTAATGACTCCCGGTCCAAATAGGGCCGCAACGAGTCTTCGGAGAGGGGCGGCATACAAATCCAAGTAATAAATAAATAAATAAATAAATAAAACTGGCGCACCAGGCGAAGCTGGGGATACGCCCCCCTCACCACAGCTGAAAGGTGTTTCTCTAATGTGAGCTGTGAATCGAGGAGGACGCCCAAGTTGCGGACCCTCTCTGAGGGGGTCAATAATCCCCCCCCAGGGTAATGGACGGACAGATAGAATTGTCCTTGGGAGGCAAAGCCCACAGCCACTCCGTTCTAACATTTGTAATGATGGAAGTCCTAGATTCGGGGTTCCAGAAATGCTTCACTGGCAAATTTCTCTTATGCTTTTAAATCCATCAAGCAGAGATGCAGCCATCTGAGGAAAACCTGGAGATCTGTGAGTGTGTGTATTTGATCGAAGGACACTATCTTGCTGAGGAATGTTTTAATTAGCTTTGATTCTTGGCTGCAGCCCATTTCTTACCTCTTAGCCAATTTAACTGGTAAAGCTGCCAACCCCTGACCTTGCTTGTATAAATCCTGTTTTAAACATAAATGTGTTTGAGTTGAAATCTCTGCACGTGGATTCTCCCTTTGTTCCGATCTGAGTAGGCCAGAGCTGAACAGGTTTGTCCTTGGATGAACATGTGCTACAGATCAAGATGGATTCTTCTTTGTGCTTCTGCCTTCAAATGCATCAAATTCTATAAATGCTGAAGGAAATAAAGTCTGGCTTCCCAGCATGCACTTGTTTTGAGAGTGCGGGCTGATGGGTAATGGGTTGCGGTCAGCTTTAAACAATATACTTGATATTTGTCTCTCCAGCCACTAGATGGGGCTAGAGAGCAACAACAATATATAAAGATTGTATGTTAGGGCATATTTGTCCCTCCAGCCACTAGATGGGGCTAGAGAGCAACAATAGTATATAAAAATTATATGCTGGGTTATGACACTGGCAATCTTTATGGGTCTATGATCTTTTCCACCAAAATAAGCTAGTTACAAATGTTATGCTACCTGTAAGAGGCTACTAATTTCAGGTATTCGAAACAGTTTCTCTGGGCTTTTTTTCTCCGCATTAGACCAGCTACACCAATTACTTAAGAGCAATTTCTAGCAATTACAGCCATAAAACAAGACAACCCTCTGTGTGCAGAGTCTCGCCTAGAGCAGGATTGTTCAAATTCAGGCTGGTAATGAAAACGGAGAGCTTATTGATCTCTATTGGGCTGATATATGACTAGTTGCCTTTTTTTAAGTTGCTGATGGTTTTTTTTTTTTGCAATTGTATATGTCCAGGAATTGATTGTCTGCTTGTTTGTTTTAGAACGAGTGATTATTTTATGATGGAAAGGTAGAGTTTTATAAATCTGCCATATAGTGGATATTAACCAATGGAGGTTTTCCTATCAACTTTGCTTTCCAGTATACTAGACCAGTGATTTTCAACCTTTTTTGAGCCGCAGCACATTTTTTACATTTACGAAACCCTGGGGCACATTGAGCGGGGGGAGGGTGGGGGCTAAAAAAAGGTTGGACAAAAAAATTCTCTCTCTCTTCCTCCCTTTCGCTGTATTTCTCCCTCCCTCCCTCTTTCTCTCCCTTCCTTCTTTCTCTCTCCATCCCTCTTCCTTTCTATTCCTTCCTTCCTTCCTCTTTTTTATGTTCTCTTTCTCTCTCCCTCGGAAACATTCTTCGCAGAGAGTAACAATGGAAGAGCCTGCAAGGTAAGAGCTGGGAAGATCGTTAGCAGCTAGTTAGGGCTGAAGGGAAAAAAGCTACATTCAAAGTATAAGATGCACTCAAATTATCAGCCTTTTTTAGGGAGGGAAAAGGTGCATCTTATACTCCAAAAAATACTAGTATCAGTACGGGTTTACAAAGCCTTAGCAAGACCACATTTGGAATATTGCACCCAGTTTTAAGAAGGCTTTGAAACTCTGGAAAGAGTGTAGATAATTAGGGGATAGAGTAAAACCTAGGAGGAATGATTGCAAGATTTGGGTACGTCTAGTCCAGGGGTGGGTTCCTTTTACCGTTTCCTACAGGTGTGCAGGGGAAAATTCTGTGGGTGTAGCCTGAGAGAGAGAAGGGGATAGGATAGGGGAGAATTCTGTAGGTCAAGCCTGAGGGAGAGAAAAGGAGAGGAGAGGCCCCTCATGACTACTCATTGATTTTCAAGCTGTAACTGTCAATTTATCAAGCCTAATCACGCAGTTATGTAGTGAAGCACGGGTAATTTAGCTAGTAAGCTATATTTTTCCTCTCCTTTACCTAACGTGGAAAGAAGCTTCCCTGTTTTGGGGTGGGAGGGATGGGGACCAACAATTTAGTGAAAGCAAGCTGCAGCACTCAGAAATTACCACTATAGGTTTGTTTTCATTCTGCAGCATCTGAATAAAAACAGACAGCTGTTACAACCTTCCTTTCTTGTTTATTTGCCCTGGGGGATAAAGAGAAATTCCATGCTTCCCCACTGTTGGGTGCAAAAAGTACGTTGTTATTCAGTTAGTTGTGATCCTCCTTTTGTAAGGTCTGTTTTGGGGGCTCAGTTTTTCCTCTCCTCCTGGACCGCTAAGGAACAACTCTCGAGAAATCAAAATACTCTAGGAGGTCTCCAGGTATGTATCCTTGGGTGACCCCTCTCTGAATTTTTTCTCGCAACTACGCTCTTGCAACAATTTCATTCCCCAAACCTCCTTCTTGTTTTTTAAAAAAAAGGAGTTTAAGGTTTTCAATGTTTAGCTTAGAAAAGAAGGAACTGAAGAGAGATGTGATTGATTGCTTAAAATTATTATTGAACAGTGGATGGCCAGAAGTTATTCTCTCACTCTCAAAAACTAGGACTGAAAATTGTCTTAAAAAGAGAGATTAGAAAAAGTTCTGGAACAATAAAAAAAATGAAATCACACAACGCAAATGTCAACTTGCAAAGAATTCCTGGTCTGCTACCGAGTTGCCATAGAATTATTTATTAGCCAAGTGTGGATTTGTCTTTGGTGCATATGCTCTCAGTGTACATAATATACATTTGTCAAGAATCATGAGGTACAACGCTTAATGATTGCCATAGTGTACAAATAAGGAAACAATCAATATTAATATAAATTGTAAGGATACAAACAACAAGTTACAGTCATAAGTGGGAGGAAATGGGTGATAGGAATGATGAGAAAAAAACTAGTAGTAATAGCAGACTTAAATACTGAAATACTTTGATAGTGTTGAGGGAATTATTTGTTTAGCAGAGTGATGGCGTTCAGGAAAAAACTGTTCTTGTGTCTAGGTGTGCAGTGCTCTGTAGCCATGTTTTGAGGGTAGGAGTTGAAACAGTTTGTGTCCAGGATGTGAGGGGTCAGTAAATATTTTCATAGCCCTTTTTTGACTCATGCAGTCTACAGGTTCTCAATGGAAGGCAGGTTGAGACGCATCTTAGTTTTGGGAGAAGAAAATAGGGGGGAAAAATCTGCTTACCTGATATTCATGGAATCCAGGAAGTGATCACCTTGACATCCTTAGCAACCTGCCGGTATACGTGACGTCAAAGCTCCGCCCCCGGAATCTTTTGGTGGGATTCCACGTTCGGGTTTGGATGAATTTTGCGTAAAGTTCGTCCGAACTTGCCAAACCTGAACACCGTTGGGTTTGCCCATCACTAGTTGGTATGTTTTCACTTTTCCATTGTTGTGCAAAAATTAATCTTGCCGCAGTTGTTATGTGCAGGATTAAGAAAATGTGACATCTTTCTTGTCTTTCATGGGTTATTCCCAGAAGAAATAGTTCCATTTTTCTTTCAATTGTCTTTTCCAGTATCTCCTCTAACCATTTTTGAACTCTGCTCCAGAATATTTTTGTCTTGTTACAAAGCCACCACATCTGGTAATAAGAACCATTCTCTTTCCCACATTTCCAACCATTTACATTTTTAATCTATTTTAGCCATTTGTATTGATGTTCTATGCCACCTGGATTTCTTTTGAGGCTTGGCTCGAGGCTCGTGATTTAATTAGGGCATCTGTCGGAACCTGACAGCATAACTAACTTTTGGAAGATGTGGCTAAGATAATTTGGATGTATTTAAAAGAGGATTGGATACATTTATAAAGGACATTTCTGAAGACTATCAATATGGAAGAATCCATGATACCTTGAGGATGGGAACAAAATAATTCCAAATAACAGTTGCAGGAGAACAACAGTTGGAGAAAGTCTAACTATTATATAGGACTGCTGCTTAAGTAATAGCATTTAGACCTATATACCACTTCATAGTGCTTTACAGCCCTCTCTAAGTGGTTTGCAGAGAGTGAGCTACTACTCTAATTTCTGATTCAATCCCTAATAGTCAGTTTTATTGCATTCAGAAAGTGACATTATTATTCCTTATAGAACCAGTTCCATAAACATCCTCTTTAGCTCTCAATTTCATTCCAATCTAACAATAGTAATAGCATTTAGATTTACATACTGCTTCACAGTGCTTCACGGCCCTTTCTAAGTGGTTTACAGAGAGTAAGCATATTGCCCCCAACAATCTGGGTCCTCCTTTTACTGACCTTGGAAGGATGGAAGGCTGTCAGTCTTGAGCCTACTGAGATTCAATCTGCCAAACTGCTGGCAACCGGTGATCAGCAGAGGTAGCTTGTAGTACTGCACTCTAACCACTGCACCACTGAGGCTCATAAGAATATAGGAAAAAATGTCCATCTGGGTTCAGTTCCAAGTGGGGAGAAAGACACTGGATTTATGGAAGTTGCTTGGAAAGATGGTTTATTGATGAACGGGACCACATGGCTTGAGATCCTGGGCAAAAAAGGCAGAGATCCTGAGAATGCCTGAGTTTTATGTCCCCTGTTGAACTTTGAACTTGAGCTCATGTTCTGATTGGTTGCCAGTCTCCCATGGGGCCATGGAGAGGTAACTTTGTAGGTTGTCTTTTGAGCCCCAGGGCTTGGTTGACTCTTTCTGGATGATGATGTAATGAAAGGGCTTTGGGCAAGTCTACTATGGCTCTGCTTGAAGGAGATACGGTAGATCTTTGTTATGTCAAAACACAGAAGTCCGGAGGTGGGGTTTCCCATGGAGGAGAGCCTCAGGGAAATCCCAGCAGTGCAAAAACGAATGTTTCGCTGGCAATGAAAGTCCGGAGGTGGGGCATCACAGTGGTGGCGGTGGGTTTGTAAGGTGAAAATAGTTTTTAAGAAGAGGCAAAAAAATCTTAAACCCCAGGTTTGTATCTCGAAAAGTTTGTATGACGAGGCGTTTGTAAAACAAGGTATCACTGTTTTGGATTAAGATGAGCCTTGATGTGAAATTTGCAGTGTTCATCCTATAGGCTGGCAATCATGAACAATAAAAATACACTTCCAATAATCATTGATGATTCCTCCAAACTGTTGTTTTCTCTGTTTGATGAGAGAGGGGATGGAGGGAGAGAGGGAGGGAGAGAGAGAGAGAGAGAAAGAGAGAGAGAGCATTCTGTCACATCTTATATAGTAAAGAAAAAACTGCACAAGGATAAGAACAAGTACAGTGGTGATTGCTAGTAACATTTTTATAGGTCCCAAGTAACTCTTGGATAATAAAGACCTTCTAAGGGTAACAGAGCTGCTAGAACAGCAATAAAAGCATTGAAAACAAAGAAAACAATATTTGAAAGCATTTCATCTCTTTTAAAAATATGGCTGTGCTAAGTTATTGCCCGACCAAACCTTAATATCATGAAATATGACATTTGTCAAAACTCCTGGTTGGCTCCTTGGATGAAGCACAGCTTGTAAATGTTTTGAGTAAGTTTATTTGCCCAGTATGTGTTGTGTGTGTGCATGTCTGCGGAGAGGGGCGGCATACAAATCTAAATAATAATAAATAAAATAATAAATAAATAAATGTGTCTTGCAAAGGCCAAACCCTTAGCTAAAGGCCGGAATTTTTGCAGGCCTTAAAACTGGGTAAGTTTTGCATCCCCAGAGAATAACCTTGAGAGAGATTGAGTGTGCAACTGAAGCAACTCCTTCAAATTGGCTGAAAGAGGAGAAAGAATGGAAGGCTACCTTGCAGTGATAGGCTGACAAATTTTTTACTGCCACACTGTGGGCGTGGCTTGTTTTGTGATTGTGAATGAGCCGGGGTGGCGCAGCAGGTAGAGTGCTGTACTGCAGGCCACTGAAGCTGACTGTAGATCTGTAGGTCAGCGGTTCAAATCTCATCACCAGCTCAAGGTTGACTCAGCCTTACATCCTTCCGAGGTGGGTAAAATGAGGACCCGGATTGTGGGGGCAATATACTGGCTCTGTTAAAAAGTGCTATTGTTAACTTGTTGTAAGCAGCCCTGAGTCTGAGGAGAAGGGCGGCATAAAAATTGAATAGATAGATAGATAGATAGATAGATAGATAGATAGATAGATAGATAAATAGTGGCTTGATGGTCATGTGACCGAGTAGGAGTGGCTTGCCAGCCATGTGGCCAGGGAGACTTGACAATCATGTGAATAGTGGTGATTTAAAGGTCAGGTGACTGGGTGGGAGTGGCTTACTGAGCAAGATAAGTTTTCAAACAGGTGCTTGGACTCTTTTTCAATTGATAAATGAATTATTATGACCTATAAAGCCCTACATGGCATCGGACCAGAATATCTCCGAGACCGCCTCCTGCCGCACGAATCCCAGTGGCCAATTAGGTCCCACAGAGTTATCCTTCTCTGGGTCCCGTCGACCAAACAATGTCGGCTGGCGGGACCCAGGGGAAGAGCCTTCTCTGTGGCAGCCCCGGCCCTCTGGAATCAACTCCCTCCAGAGATTCAAATTGCCCCCACCCTCCTCACCTTCCGTAAAATGCTGAAGACCCACTTTTGTCGCCAGGCGTGGGGATAATTACCATCTTTCCCCCTTTTTATTATATTTCTGGCCTTACTGCATGATAGATTAGGTTGAATGTGTGGCTGCATAGTTAGGGGTTTTATTATGTTATTAATGTCTTTTAAATAGATTTAATTTTTTTATTGTTAGATTTGTAATATATTGTATTACTGCTATGCTGTGAGCCGCCCCGAGTCTTTGGAGAGGGGCGGCATACAAATCTAATAAACTAAACTAAACTAAACTAAACTAAACTAAACTAAACTAAACTAAACTAAACTAAACTAAACTAAACTAAACTAAACTAAAACTAAATTAAACTAAACTAAATTAAACTAAACTAAACTAAACTAAAACTAAATTAAACTAAACTAAACTAAACTAAACTAAACTAAAACTAAATTAAACTAAACTAAACTAAACTAAACTAAAACTAAATTAAACTAAACTAAAACTAAATTAAACTAAACTAAAACTAAATTAAACTAAACTAAACTAAACTAAACTAAAACTAAATTAAACTAAACTAAACTAAAACTAAACTAAACTAAAACTAAATTAAACTAAACTAAACTAAACCTAAACTAAACTAAACTAAACTAAAACTAAATTAAACTAAACTAAACTAAAACTAAATTAAACTAAACTAAACTAAACTAAAACTAAACTAAACTAAACTAAACTAAACTAAACTAAAACTAAATTAAACTAAACTAAACTAAACATAAACTAAACTAAACTAAACTAAAACTAAATTAAACTAAACTAAACTAAAACTAAATTAAACTAAAGTAAACTAAAACTAAACTAAACTAAACTAAACTAAACCTAACCTAAACTAAACTAAACTAAACTAAACTAAACTAAACTAAAACTAAATTAAACTAAACTAAACTAAACTAAAACTAAACTAAACTAAACTAAACTAAACTAAATTAAAACTAAATTAAACTAAACTAAACTAAACTAAACTAAAACTAAACTAAACTAAACTAAACTAAACTAAACTATTTGAAGAGCCACAAAAAAAGGACAAATGAAAGACAGCATTATTTGTTGAGGAGCACTATATTTTAAGGTTTTGTACTGCACCCACAAGGTTCAGTATGATCACAGATTAGGCAAGTAGCTCAATTTTCTTTAATTGCTATAAAAGTTCAGTTCTAGATAATGATTAAAACGATTAAAGTGTTTATGGTAAAAACATACTATTTAATTATTTCCTATTTTATCTCCCTGGCCATGTGGTTAATGCCAAAAGCATATGGTATGCTTTTGGCATTAACCACATGGCCACGGAGATAACAGCCTGGCTCTTTGGCTTTGAAATGGAGATGAACACCGCACCCTAGAGTCACATATGTGCAAGAGGAACCCTTTACCTTTAATGGAACGAAATAAATGTCCCACATGCTAATTAATAAATACATGTACACGTTTAGAAATAAGTCTGTCAAGAAAACTTGATACAATCTTCCAAAAGTTGATGGACAATTCCATGCTCATTTATCTTCCCCCTGCAGGTTTCTTAACTTTAAAATGGAATTTAATTGGATACAGGATTCTTTTAAATAAATGATCAATGTCCATAGAATAGACTTTCTCACAAGTCTTCCTTGAAGTATATGCAAGGTTTTATTTCTCTGTTTTTTTAAAAAAAAGTTATATGCCTTCTATTCCAGTATGCACAGCAGTGATAAGTGGTTACTGAACTTGGAAAAAATAAAATTAATAATGATAACAGAATTGGAAGGAATCTTGGAGGTCTTCTAGTCCAATCCCATGCTTAGGCAGGAAAGCCTATACTACCCTTCATGGCATCGGACCATAATATCTCCGGAACCGCCTTCTCCCGCATGAATCCCAGTGACCGGTTAGGTCCCAGAGAGTTGGCCTTCTCTAGGTCCCGTCGACTAAACAATGTCATTTGTCGGGACCCAGGGGAAGAGCCTTCTCTGTGGTGGCCCCGACCCTCTGGAACCAGCTCCCCCCAGAGATTAGAACTGCCCCCACCCTCCTTGCCTTTCGTAAAGTTCTTAAGACCCATCTCTGCCGTCAGGCATGGGGGAACTGAGACATCTCCCCCAGGCCTATATAGTTTATACATGGTATGTTTGTGTGTATGTTTGCTTTTAATAATGGGGTTTTTAGTATTTTTTAAATTATTAGATTTGTTCTTACATTGTCTTTGTTATTGTTGTGAGCTGCCCCGAGTCTACGGAGAGGGGCGGCATACAAATCTAATTAATAATAATAATAATAATAATAATAATAATAATAATAATAATAATACTTCAGACAGATGGTTATCCAACATCTTCTTAAAAACTTCCAGTGTTGGAGCATTCACAACTAATTAGAACTAATTGTTCTAACTATCAGGAAGTTTCTCCTTAGTTGCTTCTCTCCTTATTCACCCCTTGCTTCTTGTTCTACCCTGCTTTGGAGCATAGGTTGACTCCCTCTTCTTTGCGACAATCCCTGAGATATTAAAACACTGCTATCATGTCTACTTTGGTCCTTCTTTTCATTAAACTAGCCATGCTTGCAAACATTCTTCATATGTTTTAGACTCTAGTCCCCTAATAATCTTTGTCGCTCTTCTCTGCACTTTTTCTATAGTGTCAACATCCTTTTTGCATCGTGGTGACCAAAACTATAATATGTTAGATTGATGATGCTCATGTATTGATAAACATGATTTTAGGCTGAGTGGGTTGAATTCAAACCCCCCCCCCCAATTTTCTGAAAGACAAGTGGAAGATATATAACAACCACCACCTAAATTTTAGCGTGATTAGAAATAGCAAACTTTGTTTCCTGATTTAGTTTTTGATCTGGAAGGTCTCCAAAAGAATTTGTGTAGGAAGGGGTTATTTGTATCTGTTCAATTGTGCAGGGTACCCAGAAACTGGGCTCCGCTGAGACACAAAGCTCTTGTTATGCTGATTTAGACATCATAAAATGGGTTTACGTTTTGCAAAATGTTATTTTGTATCTTCTGAATCCTACAGAAAACCGTTAAAGCTCCTAACAAAGGATCATGCTGTTCGCGTTGCTCTACTTTTATGTTGCTATTTTGGTTTCCTTTCCTCAAGACACTTTTTCATGTCACCAGTAATAAATGGGACCTGTCCTCCACTTCTCAAGGGGATGTGAATTTTATGTACTTGGTCTGACTCTGAAAATTCTGATAGAGGCGAATCGGGAAGGAGGTCTCACACTGGGAGATGCTCATTGGAAGCTTCATCCTAGGAAATAGGATGGCAATTACTTGTGTACCTTCTTCTGTTTTATTTTTTGACAGCTCCTCTGGGAAATTTTCTCACTGTTTTGTTTGCATAGCTTCTAAAGCCACTGTAGCCAAAGTTTATCAGACTTGGTAAAACTTCAAAGTGAAGTCTTTCCTTTTTTTTACTCTGCATCTTATTTGAAGATGACATGCAGGCCTCTCTGGCTACAAATTCTCTGTTTGACCGGAATCAAAGGTCCATCCTCTGCTGATGATCCAAGTGAGAACTTCCTTCTCATAATCTTGGTGCTGGAAGCAAAACAGAAATGTTTAAGACATACTTCCCCTTTTCCAGATGGTAAGGCTAGCTATACAAAATTCTAAGAGAAAACTGCCTAGAGTAGTAAGATTGGAGCAAATAAATTTAATAACAGCAATAATCAGACGAGATTACTCACAGGCCGCCTTCTGCCACATGAATACCAGTGACCGGTTAGGTCCCTCAGAGTTGGCCTTCTCCGGGTCCCGTCGGCTAGACAGTGTCATATGGCAGGGCCCAGGGGAAGAGCCTTCCCTGTGGTGGCCCCGCTCCTCTGGAATCAGCTCCCTCCAGAGATTCGCACTGCCCCCACCCTCCTTGCCTTTCGCAAGAGCCTCAAAACTCATTTATGTTGCCAGGCATGGGGCAATTAGATCAAACTCCCTTCCTCTGTTTACGAGATGTAATGTGTGGTTGTGAATGAATTGGCTGACTAATTTTATTCTATACAGTGTTCCCTCGATTTTCATGGGTGATGCGTTCCGAGACCGCCCGCGAAAGTCGAATTTCCGTGAAGTAGAGATGCGGAAGTAAATACACTATTTTTGGCTATGAAAAGTATCACAAGCCTTCCCTTAACACTTTAAACCCCTAAATTGCAATTTCCCATTCTCTTAGCAACCATTTAGATTATTACTCACCTGGGTTATTTATTAAAGTTTATTAAAAAAAATATTTATGAAAGACGGACAAAAGTTTGGCAATGACATATGATGTCATTGGGTGGGAAAAAACATGGTATAGGGAAAAAAACCGTGAAGTATTTTTTAATTAATATTTTTGAAAAACCGTGGTATAGATTTTTTGCAAAGTTCGAACCCGTGAAAATCGAGGGAACACTGTATAGGATTTTAGTAGTCATTTTTAATTAATTAGATTTGTTGTTGTGTTGCTTTTGTATCCTGTGAGCCACCCCGAGTCTTTGGAGAAGGGCGGCATACAGATCTAAATAACAACAACAACAACATCATCATCATCATCAACAACAACAATAACAACAATAATAATAATAATGTTGAGAAATACTTAAGAGGAGCTACAATGGGTGGAGACTGTTGTGAGTGATCCTTCTCAGCCTCAGGACATGTCTGATTCTGAGGACGATGAGCCAGGTTCCTTAGTTTATCCTGGGATAAGGAGGTTATCAGATGGAAGTGAAGCTGACAGTGATTTAGGAGTAACTCAGGGAGCTGATGTTACAATGGAAAGTTGGTCCCTGTCAGATAGTGATTGAGAGGTATTAGAGAGTGAGTGGTTAGATCCAAGATATAGAAGAAAAATAATAAGAAGAGAAGAGATTCAAGATAAGAGGTATTAATCCACATTTAGTTGCTCTATGAGTTGAACATGCCACTTCCAGGATTTAGCCAGAAATGTAGGCATGGTCTGACAAATGCAGTGAAAAAGAATGGCATAGATTTTAGTGGCGTTCTTGAAAGAAAACAGTAAAGATTCATGAGAGGCTTCTCAAAATGAGTCAAAGATGCTTTGCTGAGTTGCCTGCTGCTGTTCGGTAAGCTTTTACCTAAAGAAGTGATTCATAGTGCTGTTATCTCTAAGCTATTCAGAATAGAATGTTAACTATGCCAGAAGAGCTATTCGATTCTAGCCACAAGAGAATTCCCCAGCCGTGCTGTTTGCATTTTACCTGACTATATTTCCATGTATCTAAAACTGCTGTGAGGAAAAATAAAAGAGATTGCTTGTTTGAACAGTGGATCTTTTTGGGAAACATAGCCATGCCCAGAACAGAAACTAATCAAGGAGAGAAGCAACCTAGAACTGAGGAGAAATTTCCTGACAGTTAGAACAACTCACCAGTGAAACAATTTGGCTGTAGAAGTTGTGAATTCTCCAACAATGGAAGTTTTTAAGAAGAGAGAGGAATAACCATTTGTCTGAAATGGGTTCCACAGTGTTTCCTGCCTAAGCAAGGGGTTAGAATAGAAGACCTCCAAGTTACCTTTCAACTCTGCTATTCTATTGCTAGAATAACTACTGCTAACTAAGGGAGAGGACAACAAGGCAACTGGGAGAAGGAATTGAGAATTGGTTATTTCAAGGCTTAGAAGAAGAAGTAGTTCAAGGGTGGTCATGGCCACTTTGACATCACTTGTGTCAGAAACAGAAGCTGTTTCTGCTCCTCCCATCTCTCACCCACACCCACATACTCCCCCATAAAACTCATAGGATAGGATAGACTCACTGACCTATTACAGAGAAAATTCACTGTCTGGAACTTTTAGATGTTGTGTTATAGCACTGATGGCAAACCTATGGCAAATGTGCCACAGGTGGCACCCAGAGCCATATCTGAAGGCATGCTTAGATATCTATCAAACATCCCCTGGGCCGTTTCTGTTTTATATATGGTTTATATAAGATGTATGATTGCTTTTTATATTAAGGGTTTTTAAATTGTTTTAATCAATTGGATTTGTACTGTTTTATTGTTGTGAGCTGCTCCGAGTCTTCGGAGAGGGGTGGCATACAAATCTAATAAATAAATAAATAAATAAACAAACAAACAAACAAACAAACAAACAAACAAATAAATAAATAAATAAATGCCAGCTGACTTTTGGCTGTGTTTTAGGCTATTTTTGCTCTCACCAGGCGTCAGGAAAGCCTCCTGAATTTTTGGGACGGCGAAAAACAGCCCAGGGAGCCCATTGGAAGTTCAGAGGCTTCAGTGAGGCTTCTGCGCATGTCTGAGGGGGTCAGCCCAGAGGTGTTGTATGCATGGACAGGCAGTGAAGGGCTATTAAAAGTTTTACTACCACACTGTGGGTGTGGCTTATGCAAGACGTCCTGCATTTTCTTTCAACATCTTTCAGTGCAAATTGGTGCTCCCTGGGGTGGAGCTCCATTTTTGCTATCCCACTGCATTCCTCCCCATCCAGGCAGTAGCCCACCCCTGTGCATGGGGTATATTGGATGTGGGCACATGCATGCACACTGGACCAAAAAAGAGTTCACCATCACTGTGTTATAGTTTTCTGTAAGGCCCCGATGGCTTCATTTCATTATAGCATTATGGATTGGGGGTGGGGGTGGGGAGAAAGACCAGTAGCGAATGGAGAGTTGGAAAGGGAGATTACTAAAAGAAAAAACCCCTGATAAGGGAATAGCAGTCTTTTGAAAAGACTTTTGTCTTCATCATTCTAAACCTTATTATAATAATCCGAACCAGTCTTGCATAGCAATAAGTCATTAAAAAAACCATCTTTTGAAGACTTAAAAAGTTGGCTTCCAATGAGTCTACAGGTAGTCCTTGATTTATGATCTCAGTTGGGATCAGATTTACCTAGAATCACCTAGATGCAGGAAACCTCAACATTTATTAACCAGTCTTTCTCAAATAGTGGGGTGCATAGAGCAATGTCGGGGAGGGGGCATGAGACTCCGGGGAACATGCATGGTCCCTCTCAATCGGAACCTCGGTTAGTGAACGCCTGGGCTAGTGAACAATTCAGTTAGTGACCAAAACTTTTGCTAAATTTTGCACTGGTTAGTGAACAAAATTTCGGATTGTGAACAGCTGACATCACCCACACACGTCCCTAACAGTGCGGTAGGCAACAGGAGCCTAAACATGTTCAATGATAATATGATGTCGTATTACTGTAAAATGTTACCAAAAAGGCAGAAGCACCAGACACTGGACAAGTTTTTTCTTTCAATCTCAAAGCAAAAGAGAAGGGAAGTAACCCCCGAATTCACAATGCCAGTTGTTCTCATGGAGGGGGATTCCCCCTCCAAGCAGTAATTTTACCCCTTCCACCCCAAACCACCATCACATTGCAGTCAAAAAGGTAAATTTTCTTATGTTTAGTTAAATGTTTTCTTATGTTCAAATGCTCTCTTTAATGTTTATTTAACTATTTATGTATTACTACTGAACAGTATTTGTTGTGGTTAGCTCTGGCCCAGCTCCTGCCCCAAGGACTGTGGATGTGGGGGAGACATCCACATGCTGCAGGCCTGTTTTGCCCCCGGTGGAATCTGATGATGAAGGCTCCTCTGACCAAGAAGACATGAGTGACAGGGAGGAGGAGAGTGTGGCAGACAGCTCAGAAGGAGATCAATTACCTAGCTCCTCCTTGGATTCAGAACAAGAGTTAATGATACAGCCATGCATGCTGAGAGCGATGCATAGGCAACAACAACTGGGAGATTATTATCAACGAAAATGAGGCCACCCGTGGTTGGGTGGGGCTGTGGTAATTAGTGAGGCTGCTATAAATAGCAGCCTGTGGGTTTGGCTATTGTGGAGGATTATCTGATCGTTATGTTTCATGACTGCTTTCCTGACTTTGACTTTTTGTGTGCTGATTTTTCCCTGCTTTGAACCTAAACCAGAGCAAAGTGTGTTTCACTTTGTGAAAGAAGGACTGTGAATTGCCTCACAGCTGCAAGCTAAGTATCACAGAACTGATAAGGGACTTGTACAAATTACCAGTTTGTTTGGAGACGAGTGCTCTTTGCTATAACAAAAGAGGGCTTAGTTTAAGTGAATTTTCATTATAAAGAACATTGTTTTGAATTTTCAAACGTGTGTGTCTGAAATTTGTACCTGTGAATTTTTGGGAGGATTCTACCAGAGACCCCGACAGAACAAGTATTATAACTCTTCACAATTAAAAAAACATACCTATATTACCTGTAACACTTATATATTAGTGAGTCAACATGGGCTGGAAAACAATTATTTCTATTTTATTTATTTCTTATGAGGAAAATTCTTTCAGATAGTGAACATTTCGGATCGGAACCAGCTTTCTGGAATGGATTGTGTTCACTGTGGTTCCACTGTATTAGGGTTTTAGATTTATTTTAGATTTTGGATTCATGACATGCTTTATCTTTATATTTTGTATTTATCTTGTTGTGAGCCATCCCGAGTCTATAGAGAAGGGTGGCATAGAGGTCAAATGAATGAATGAATGAATGAATGAATGTAATGTCCATTTACTCTTTTGTACATTGTCAATTATGCAAAATCAGAGAGAGAGAGAGAGAGAGAGAGAGAGAGAGAGAGAGAGAAAGTCCTGATTTCTTTTCGAATACCTGGCTTGATTTTAAAATCGTAGACACACAGGCAAGTTAAAAATCAGACACATTGTTCAAACAGCAGCAAGGTGCCAATTTTAAAGTAAGCAAATACATCGAATTGGCAGCCTGCTGCTCTATTAACAATGCATCGTTTTTACCCCATCTACACAACTGACTTGTGCAGTTGAAAACTGCCCTTGGATGTGCACGCTGACTGAAGCTAGACCCAGGAATGCCTTTTCAGCACATCTGTAATTAAGATGGCACCTCAGGCTGTGCTCAATTAGTTTTCCCAGCTCTGCTTAGTGCCTGCGCCTAACTCTCAGTGGGCACAGGAGAGCAATTCAGTGTGGTTGATCAAGTGAGACAGAATCCTTGTTTTGTGGATTCTTTTGTTAGGTCAGCAAGGCAGGCTCCCTTGCAATATGGATCTGTCCCTGTCTACTTTCTATCCTGCATTTGACTGATGGATGATCTATACTGCAGTTGATTTGCAAGAAGACAACCTTTTAGACCTCTATATTGTCCCAGGATTATTAGGCAAAGTATTGGCACGGTACAGTGGCCTAGAGGTGGAGTTCTCGCCTCTCAATTCGAAGGCTGTGAGTTCGATCCTACATAGAGGCAGGTATTTCTCTCTCTGGGTGTTAGTACCCACACTCAGTAAAAGACCTTGGAATACTAATATCAAATGACCTAAGTGCTAAAGCCCACTGCAACAATATCGCCAAAAAGGCTTCTAGAGTTGTTAACCTGATCCTACGTAGCTTCTGCTCCGGCAATCTCACACTACTCACAAGAGCCTACAAAACTTTTGCCAGACCCATCCTTGAATACAGCTCATCTGTCTGGAACCCATACCACATCTCAGACATCAACACCCTTGAAAACGTCCAAAGATATTTCACCAGAAGAGCCCTTCACTCCTCCACTCGAAACAGAATACCCTACGAAAATAGACTAACAATCCTGGGTCTAGAAAGCTTAGAACTACGGTGCCTAAAACACGATTTAAGTATTGCCCACAAGATCATATGCTGCAACGTCCTACCGGTCAATGACTACTTCAGCTTCAACCGCAACAACACAAGAGCACACAACAGATTCAAACTTAATATTAACCGATCCAAACTTGACTGTAAAAAATATGACTTTAACAATCGAGTTGTCGAAGCGTGGAACTCATTACCGGACTCAATAGTGTCAACCCCTAACCCCCAACGTTTCTCCCTTAGACTATCCACGATTGACCTCTCCAGGTTCCTAAGAGGTCAGTAAGGGGTGTACATAAGTGCACTAGTGTGCCTTTCGTCCCCTGTCCAATTGTCTTTCCTTTATCTCATATATCATATATATTTTCTTCCTTTCATATATCTTCTCCTCTATTTTTACATATTATCTTTACATATATTACTTCATATCTATTCTCTTCCATATGTATTGTGTACTGGACAAATGAATAAAATGAATAAAATAAATAAATAAAAAATAAAAAATAAAATAAAATAAAAATATAACTGGTTGGGTTTGACAATATATAAACAAACTATCAATGTATGTTTAAATGAATTATAACACTATATCTTTAAGAGTTAGTGTTTCACTTTGCCACAAGAGGGAGCCAGAGGAATCTCTCTCTCTCTGATTACTCTGCTATTTCTGGTTTGTCTGTGTGACTATACTGTAGAACTGTGTGTTCAAATGTTGGTTTAATGTATTTTGTAATTAGACCTCTATATTAGACCTGTATTTTGTCTGTAAGGCTCACAGTATTTGTATGTGTATTGGGAGAGGATTATAATATTGTATATGTATTGAGAATATTGACTGATGTAATTGTCTATGACTAGGATTGTTCTTGACTAAGATATTTGCCAAAGTAAATAATATTAACACACTTAATGTATCTGGTTATCTGAATTACTATTTTTAATTCTGGGCTATCAGCTGGATATCTGCAACAACGTTTCCTCTGTGCATCCTTAGTAACACAAGGGTTATTCTGCACATTCCTTAACACTTAACACTGGGCACACTGAGAATATACTCTATCTGCTGAACAAAATTCCAGATTGGTAACAGAAAGGGCATCTGGTCATTAAAATACTCTGCTAGCTCCACTCAATTGCCCAGACTCCACCCAGCAAGGGATTATGAGGGTCATTAAATGAAGAGGATTATTAGACAAGGCATTATCCTGGGTCCAGTGAAGGTCCAGTGAGGGGCCGCAATTTTTTTTACTACCACACTGTGGGCATGGCTTATTTAATAGGTGTGGCTTGCCAGCCATGTGACCAGGTGGGAGTGGCTTGACGATCATGTGACCAGGGAGTGGCTTAAGGTCATGTGACTGGCTTAAATGTGGCCAACTTGGTGTCACTTACATCAAGGGTTTGGATTAGGTTGCCGGGCCTCTCCTCGCCTCAAAGAGATACAATTCTCCTATCTATTTACCATTGCTTGAACATCCAAAATATACTATTTAATTCTATGTATATATATGTCACATGTCCACATGCAGGCATACAAAAATATACATTATTTACTACAGATGTATATAAAAATATACATTATCTACTATATAAAACACACACACACACATGCACAGCTCTTCTAAAATTATACACTTTTCACCTCATTTATTGCGATAGGAAAAACATACCCAGAGCCCAGAAGGAAAAACATACCCAGAGCCCAGAAGGAAAAACATACCCAGAGCCCAGAGGGAAAAAAGAAAAAGAACTCAAAATTTTTCTACCGGTTATGCGTACCTGACTGTATCCATAGGAGCCCATCACTGGTTCAGGCCTCCAGAGGACCTCCAGGGGGGAGGCAGATGAGGCCATTTTCATCATCCCCTGGCATTGAATTATTTATTATTTTATTTTATTTTGTCCAATACACAATGATGGTTTAGTGGGTATATATATATATATACACATAGCAAAATACATGATGAAAGTTATAGAGGAGATACTCATAGTAAAATATATCTAAGAAAGAATAGAAAATAAGATATAGGAATAGAACATATCAATGAAAGAATAGAAGAAGAGATATAGGAATAGAAGAAAGGAATAGGAGATATAGGAGAGCAATAGGACAGGGGACGGAAGGCACTCTAGTGCACTTGTACTCGCCCCTTACTGACCTCTTAGGAATCTTGATAGGTCAACCGTAGATAATCTAAGGGTAAAGTGTTGGGGGTTTGGGGATGACACTATGGAGTCCGGTAATGAGTTCCACGCTTCGACAACTCGGTTACTGAAGTAATATTTTTTACAGTCAAGTTTGGAGCGGTTAATATTAAATTTAAATCTGTTGTGTGCTCTTGTGTTGTTGTGGTTGAAGATGAAGTAGTTGCCGACAAGCAGGACGTTGCAGCATATGATCTTGTGGGCAATACTTAGATCTTGTTTAAGGCATCTTAGTTCTAGGCTTTCTAGGCCCAGGATTGAAAATCTAGTCTCGTAGGGTATTCTGTTTCGAGTGGAGGAGTGAAGGGCTCTTCTGGTGAAGTATCTTTGGACATTTTCAAGGGTGTTGATGTCTGAGATGCGATATGGGTTCCAAACGGATGAGCTGTATTCGAGGATGGGTCTGGCAAAAGTTTTGTTAGCTCTGGTAAGTAGCGTATTATGGTGTAGGCATTCATTCATGCATGATAGCACATGCACACGTGCTTTTGGCTGAGGAAAAAAAGGTTTGCTATCACTGTTCTATACTCTTGTTGGTGTCAGCTTTGATGTTGTGCAGCCAGTGTGTTCTTTGGTGCCCCGGTTTCCTTTTACCGCTAACCTCTTCCCACCATAATTGCTTTCTCTAGCGAATTCCCCTGCATGCCAAAATAAATGAGACACAACTTTGCGATTTTGCCTTTGGTAGAGTGCCTCATCATGACATTATCTGACTGACGGGAGCATCAAGTCCATCCCTGAATCGATCTGCACCCCTGGATGGAAACGATCTTCGCTTTTCCATAATTGAGAGCTCTTATTGGCTTTCCATCTCCTTACATCTGTCGCCTTCCTAAAGATACTTTCTGTCATAACATTTGCTGCCTTCCTTTAAGGAAGCCAATATTGCTGTTAGGCAACACACACACAAAAATGTCATTAGGCTATAGCAGGGGCGAGAATGTCATTGAAACAGAGAAGAGAAGATCGATGTTTCCTGCTTGGAAAATAAACACTGTGATTTTGATTGGGTGCTTATTTAGCAGCAGGGATATCATTATCCTCTGATCTTGTAGGGTATTGACTTCGGCTGTTAACTAAGGACCGAGCTAGTAAAATTTCATCTTTGTTTGGAACTGTTTAAGGAAGTCTACCTTTCTGACACTTTTGACGGCTGCAAATAAAATGTAACAATAAAATTTAAGCAGGAGACTTTAACATCTGGTATAAACTGCAACCATACTCTACTCAGCTGTAAAATAGTGCTTAGGCTTATATGTTTATCACTACATTTGGAGTAGGATGCCCATTGTGAACAATTCCTGGAGAATTAACAAGCTTTTTTTTAAAAAAAAAAAAAATTATTTACTCAGAATCAAGCTTACATATTCTGCTCACCCAGGTGCAAAAATAGGATGTATGTGTTTATGTTATAATATTTGAGCCAAAAGGTCAAAACCCATCAATGGGAGTGAAACTCCTGCATCCATGTTCTAATGCTTTGGAACACCAAGACTTGATCATGCAAACCTACGTTTTGGTTGATAATGACCTTTAAAGCCCTACATGGCATTGGGCCAGAATACATCTGGAAACACCTTCTACCTCACGAATCCCAGTGGCTGATAAGGTCCCACAGAGTTGGCCTTCTCCGGGTCCCGTCATTTGGCGGGCCCCAGGGGAAGAGCCTTCTCTGTGGCGGCCCCAGCCCTCTGGAATCAACTCCCCCCAGAGATTAGAACGGCCCCCACCCTCCTTGTCTTTCGCAAATTACTGAAGACCCACCTTTGTTGCCAGGCATGCGGGAGTTAGGATATTCCTTCCCCTAGGCCATTACAAGTTATGTATGGTATGTTTGTGTGTATGTTTGGTTTTTATAATAAGGGTTTTTAGTTGTTTTATTAAATTGGATTGTTACATGTTGTTTTTTATCATTGTTGTTAGCCGCCCCGAGTCTGCGGAGAGGGGCGGCATACAAATCCAATAAATAAATAAATAAGTAAGTAAGTAAGTAAGTAAGTAAGTAAGTAAGTAAGTAAGTAAGTAAGTAAGTAAGTAAGTAAGTAAGTAAGTAAGTAAACAAACAAACAAACAAACAAACAAACAAACAAACAAACAATCTATTAGACCAAAATTTTGGTAGAACTACATCATATCTGATGGTAGTTGGATTTCAGAGTTGGAATCCATCAGAATCTGTGGCTGAACAGCAGTGATGGGCTCCTACAGGTATGGTCAAGTACGCAGAACCGGTAGAAAATGTTTGAATTTTTTCCCTTTCCCCCCCTTCTGGGCTCTGGGTATGTGTTTCCTATTGCAGTAAACGAGGTTGAATGTATATAATTTTAGAAGATCCGTGTGTGTGTTTGTGTGTCTACACACGCATACAGTTTATATAGTAGATAATGTATATTTTTGTCTGCCTGTGCGTAATATGTATGTACACATATGCAGGAGTGGGCTACTAGCTGGAACATGGGAATGCCCATTCCATTGACGGCAATGGAGCGTGTAGGCTTGGTCCATTGCCGTCCAGTGTGCATCCACTGTGCACGCGCACCAGAGCGATTCTGGTAAAAATTACTGGGTTTTTTGCTTCCGCATATGCATGGAAGCAAAGAAACTGACAATTTTTCATGCTGGAAAGATATTTCAGCTGCTGTACATACGCAGCAGCCAAATCTCACTGCTGCCCCTAGAGTAGCAGCTGGGGCCAGCAGCAAAAGCGACCTGCCCCAGCTCCAGCTGCATGGCCTGCTCTTTGATCCCCCAGGCCACAGGAGAGATGCCTGCGGCACAGGAGAGCACAGAACAGGCCGCACGGCCAGAATTGGGCCCATCCGGCCTGCTCCCTGTGCCATGGCTCCTGTAGGAGGTGATCCAGGTAAACAGGAGTGAATGGCGCAGCGGGCAGAGCAGGGGGGGAGTGAAAGCTAGCAGCGCAGCAGGGGGAATGAGGGCAACTGGCATGGGGGGGCAGGGTGAAAGGAGGCGGCGTCTGGAGAGTGCTGCTGCTGCGAGAGGCATTGGGGGCAGTCAGGGCAAACGGCGTCAGGGAGCTGCCATGACAGGTGCGGGGAGGCAATTGGCAGTGGGCTGCGGCGGGCAGCCACTTATCTTTTTAAAACCTATTTCCGGGGTTTTCGCTTCTGTGCATGAGCAGATGTGAAAACCCTCCAAAATCTCATTCTCGCATGAGATTTGGCTTCTGCACATGCACAGAAGCCGAATTCTGTGCAGGGCGCATGCACGTGTGTGTGTGTGTGTGCATACTCCCAGCCCGTTCCGGTAGGGCTAGGATTGGTAGCCTGCCCATGCACATATGGCATATATACATAGAATTAAATAATATATTTTGGATGTTCAGCAATAGTAAATAGATAGGGAAATTGTATCTCTCTGAGGTGAGGAGAGGCCAGGCACCCTAACCCAAACCCTTAACACGAGTGACATCAAGTTGGCCACCTTTAAGCCAGTGACATGACTTTTAAGCTACCCCTGGTCACATGACCGTCAAGCCACTCTCACCTGGTCACAATGTTCATATCTCATCTTTCCCCAAAATAACTATGTATAATGTTTATTTAGCTTTTAATTTTCCATCCAATCATAAAATTTTCCCCAAATTTTGTAATAATCAGAGTCCTGTTTATCCTTCATTTTCAAAGTCAATCTATTCATTTCTGCACAGTCCAATTTTCCTCAAAACTTCCCTTTGAGTTTGTACCCTATTCAATTTCCAGTTTTGTGTATACATAATCCTGGCAGCCGTAACTATATGTATAATTAACTCCACCCCCAGATTTGCCACTCCTTCTTGCCACTTAACAAATGCTTTTATTCTTTGCCTGAAGTAAGGTTCTACCGGTTTTACAGCATGCTCTGATGGCACTTTCAATCTTGGTCTTCGTCCATTATCTTTTTGGTTGAGCAAACGCCAAAAATGCTTTCTGTCAGTTGAATTATCATCCAGCTCTTCTGGAAAAAGGAATAGAAAGACAAAAAGTAAATTGATTCCCAAGAGAGAGAGAAAAAAAAATAAAGTCTTTCCCCTGCTAAGAATTTTACCTCTTCTCTGTTATAAAATAAAACTTTAAGTGCCTATTCTGCTGGGTTTCTATATTTCCCACTCGACTCCTGCTTTTAAGGTACTGAATATTTTAGAATCTGCCTAGTGTGGGCTGGCTTTTTAAAAATTCTATTTTCAAACATTTCCCTACCTTGTTATAGTGGAAATTTGGCAGCTTATATTTCCTTCTTTGGCCTCTGCAAACATAAGTTTGGGTTTGCTGCTGCCAAATAGTTTTGCAAACTCCTGGTGGGAAAAGAATCAATATAGAGAGGGCTGGCCTGTATTTTTAACCTCAAACAAACAGACCTTGCAAACTCTTGAGTTTTTCAATACAAACATGCAAATGTTTCCTTCCTGTGTTGGGAACCAGGAATGTAGTTTGGATATAAACAAACACCGTTATGTATCCATTCATTATTTTAGTACTTTCTCTAATGGTTGAAGAAAAGGATTTAGGGGTAGTGATTTCTGACAGTCTCAAAATGGGTGAACAGTGCAGTCAGGCGGTAGGGAAAGCAAGTAGGATGCTTGGCTGCATAGCTAGAGGTATAACAAGCAGGAAGAGGGAGATTATGATCCCGCTATATAGAATGCTGGTGAGACCACATTTGGAATACTGTGTTCAGTTCTGGAGACCTCACCTACAAAAAGATATTGACAAAATTGAACGGGTCCAAAGACAGGCTACAAGAATGGTGGAAGGTCTTAAGCATAAAACGTATCAGGAAAGACTTAATGAACTCAATCTGTATAGTCTGGAGGACAGAAGGAAAAGGGGGGACATGATCGAAACATTTAAATATACTAAAGGGTTAAATAAGGTCCAGGAGGGAAGTGTTTTTAATAGGAAAGTGAACACAAGAACAAGGGGACACAATCTGAAGTTAGTTGGGGGAAAGATCAAAAGCAACATGAGAAAATATTATTTTACTGAAAGAGTAGTAGATCCTTGGAACAAACTTCCAGCAGACGTGGTAGATAAATCCACAGTAACTGAATTTAAACATGCCTGGGATAAACATATATCCATCCTAAGATAAAATACAGAAAATAGTATAAGGGCAGACTAGATGGACCATGAGGTCTTTTTCTGCCGTCAGACTTCTATGTTTCTATGTTTCTATGTTGTCATGTTTACAATAGAAGTAACACTGCAGTTGTGGTATAAATGGTAAAAACAGCACTATATAAAATTACCGGTAGGGCCTGGTAACAAATTAGAATGGAGAACCCCACTGAAAAACTGAAAAGATCCTTTTATTTTATTTATTTCATTTTAAATGTATTTTATTGTTTTATCAAGTACCTATTGGTGGTATACAAACATATAACAATGTTTATATACACGATACTAGTAAAATAGAAACATTAGGACAGGGGACGGAAGGCACGCTGGTGCACTTATGCACGCCCCTTACTGGCCTCTTAGGAATCGGGTGAGGCCAACCATGGATAGTCTAAGGGTAAAGTTTTGGGGGTTAGGTGATGAAACTACAGAGTCAGGCAGTGAGTTCCATGCATCAACTACTCGGTTAATAAAGTCGTATTTCCTGCAGTCGAGTTTAGAGCGGTTTACTTTAAGTTTGTATCTGTTGTGTGCTTATGTGTTGTTGTGGTTGAAGCTGAAGTAGTCATTGACAGGAAAGATGTTGTAGCAGATGATTTTAGGTCATGTTTAAGGCAATGTAGTTCTAGGCTTTCTAAACCTAGGATTGCAAGTCTAGTTGCGTAGGGTCTTCTGTTGCGAGTGGAGGGGTGGAGGGCTTTTCTAGTAAAGTATCTCTGGACATTTTCTAAAGACATGGGGCAGCTCACAAGACATTCCTTTCACAAGACATTCCTTTCACCCATTTCCTCCCATGTTGACTGTATGACTGTATGATTGTAACTTGTTGCTTATATCCTAAGATTTTTATTAATATTGCTTCTTCATTGCTTATTTGACCCCTATGACAATCATTAAGTGTTGTACCATATGATTCTTGACAAATGTATATTTTATTTTATGTATGCTGAGAGCATATGCACCAAGACAAATTCCTTGTGTGTCCAATTACACTTGGCCAATAAAAATTCTATTCTATTCTATTCTATTCTATTCTATTCTATTCTATTCTATTCTATAACAGTGCATATAAACAAATCTAATTAATTAAAAACTACAAGCTAAAACCCCAATGTAATAAAATCATTTTGCCGAAATCTCGCGCGTGCATGCATCCCCTCATGAGCTTTTGCTTTCTGTGCACGCGCAGAAGTAAAATCTCACTCAGATTCATGTCTGCATGCCAGGGATGCAAAGTTGCATTTTAGCTCCTGGAGCTATGGTGTTAGCTATTACCAATAGCAATTTATTTATTTATTTATTTATTTATTTATTTATTTATTGGATTTGTATGCCACCCCTCTCCGCAGACTCAGGGCGGCTAACAACAGTAACAAAACAGTATAATCCAATACTAAAACCCATTATTATAAAAACCGAACATACATACAGACATACCATGCATAAAATTGTAAAGGCCTAGGGGGAAAGGGTATCTTAGTTCCCCCATGCCTGGCGGCAGAGGTGGGTTTTAAGCAGCTTTCGGAAGGCAAGGAGAGTGGGGGCAATTCTAATCTCTGGGGGGAGTTGGTTCCAGAGGGCCGGGGCCACCACAGAGAAGGCTCTATGGCTCATTGCGCTACTGCATGCATGCACTAGAAACCAGAAGGTTTGCTATCACTGGTTTTTTTTGTTTTTTTTAAAATCATCTTTATTGATTTCAAATATAACAAGAAAAAACAAAAGAGAAAAAGAAAATCATATCCAATGCAATAACAAAATCGAATATCATAAAAAAGGGAAGGTGAGCATGAGAGGATAGGGAGAAAGGAAAAAGAAGAGAATTCAATTCAATTCAATTTATTAGATTTGTATGCCGCCCCTCTCCGAAGACTCGAGAAGCGAAGGTGAGAGGGAAAAAGAAAAAAGAGAAAAGAAGAGAAAGAAAAAGAAAAAAACCCAGTGTCAGCTATACTGTTGACTATCTTATTTTACACAGCCTTTAGAATAATTAACTGTTTGTATATTTGGTAATATAAGATTAGTACAGTATTTGGTTTGCTATCACTGTTATAGGTTCTCTTGCTTGAGCAAGAGGCTGGATTCAAAGACCTCAGAAGTCCCTTTCACCTTGTTCATTGTATTCGTTACATCAGATGTTGCACATATGAATGGTCACGTGATTCATTCTTCATTGCTGCCAAGCAGTTTTCGGAGAGGGGCGGCATACAAATCTAATAAATACAAATACAAACACAAAATATTCCCGTAAATTGATGCAGGCTGAACATTATCCAACTTTGACATTATTGGAATACCGATGAGTAACTACTGGAAGCAACTCAACTCTAGGGGCTCAGTTGCGACAAAAAACATAGAAACATAGAAGATTGACGGCAGAAAAAGACCTCATGGTCCAGCTAGTCTGCCCTTATACTATTTCCTGTATTTTATCTTACAATGGATATATGTTTATCCCAGGCATGTTTAAATTCAATTACTGTGGACTTATCAACCACGTCTGCTGGAAGTTTGTTCCACGGATCTACTACTCTTTCAGTGAAATAATATTTTCTCATGTTGCTTTTGATCTTTCCGCCAACCAACTTCAGATTGTGTCCCCTTCTTCTTGTGTTCACTTTCCTATTAAAAACACTTCCCTCCTGGACCTTATTTAACCCTTTAACATATTTAGATGTTTCGAACATGTCCCCCCTTTTCCTTCTGTCCTCCAGACTATACAGATTGAGTTCATTAAGTCTTTCCTGATACTTGTAGCCCGTCTTTGGACCCATTCAATTTTGTCAATATCTTTTTGTAGGTGAGGTCTCCAGAACTGAACACAGTATTCCAAATGTGGTCTCACCAGCGCTCTGTATAAGAGGATCACAATCTCCCTCTTCCTGCTTGTTATACCTCTAGCTATGCAGCCAAGCATCCTACTAAAAGGCTGTAAAATTGATAGAAATTCACTTAACAACTGCCTTGCTTAGCAGTGGAATTTCCAGTCGCCACTGTGTCATAAGTCGAGCACTGCCTGTAGTTGAATTTCTTCACTATTTTGAATTTGAATAAGAAGCGTCGTCGTTTTCTTGGCTCACAACCAGAAAATTACGAGCTATAATTGCTGGGTAACAGATTTATGTTGACTAATAATAAAATGGAGATCAAATGAAGAAAAATGAAGTGGGGAAAAAAGAGATCATTATTAATTTTATTCCCTGTAGTCATTCTTGGTTAACCTACTTCTGGTAAATAGAGCCCGCTTAAAAAAAATAAAGTAAATTATTTAAAAGTTGGGATCTTAAACCTGTCTCATGATGTTTTAGTTAGGAATTTGTTCGTATAAGTGAAGATTTGGGTGAATTTTATTTTTATGGAATCAGTGACGTGAAAGAAAATGTGGGTAAAATGATAAATCCTGATGTGCTTAAGCAAACTCCTTGCTGTACAAAGCCAGAGAGGAAAGGTGAATTTGAAAGACTCAGGGTCAGTTTTTAAGTTATTTACTGTTGATTTGGTTTAATCTCCTTTGGGAAAAGTTCCTATGCAGGGATCCGTTTTTTTCCCTCTCAAGAAGCCGCAAACGGATCAGTCTTCCCTGTGCAGATTCAGCATCTTGTTTTGACAGTTTGTTGGATGTGAGAATGCTGACTTGAGGTAAAATCTGCACAAGTCGGTCTGTTAGAGATACACAGTGTTGTGGTTAGCTCTGGCCCTGCTCCTGCCCCAAGGACTGTAGATGTGGGGGAGACATCCACATGCTGCAGGCCTGTTTTGCCCCCGGTAGAATCTGATGATGAAGGCTCCTCTGACTAAGAAGACATGAGTGACAGGGAGGACAGACAGCTCAGAAGGAGATCAATTATCTAGCTCCTCCTTGGATTCAGAACAAGAGTTAATGATACAGCCACGCATGTGCAGAGCGATGCATAGGCAACAACAACTGAGAGATTATTATCAAAGAAAATGAGGCCACCTGTGGTTGGGTGGGGCTGTGGTAATTAGTGAGGCTGCTATAAATAGCAGCCTATGGGTTTGGCCATTGAGGAGGATTATCTGATCGTTGTGTTTCGTGCCTGCTTTGCTGCGTTTGACCTTTTGTGTGCTGATTTTTCCCCGCTTGGAAACTAACCCAGAGCAAAATGTGTTTCACTTTGTGAAAGAAGAAGGACTTTGAATTGCCTCACAGCTGCAAGCTAAGTATCACAGAACTGATAAGGGACTTGTACCAATTACCAGTTTGTTTGGAGACAAATGCTCTTTGCTATACCAAAAGAGGGCTTAGTTTAAGTGAATTTTCATTATAAAGAACATTGTTTTGAATTTTCAAACATGTGTGTGTCTGAAATTTGTACCTGTGAATTTTCGGGAGGAGTCTACCAGAGAGCCCGACAGAACACACAGAGGGACCACTCAGCTTAGTCTAGGACAGGGGTGTCAAACTCAAGACCCTGGAGGGTGGGTAAATCTGGCCGGCAGGGTACTTAGACCACAGGTAAGGTGACCAGATGTCCTGCTTTTGGTGGGACAGTCCTGATTTTTAATAATTTGTCCCGCGTCCCATGGCATTTTTAAAAAGTCCTGATTTTTCTTTCTCTGGACTGCCCAGAGCGAATAAAGTTTCCTCCTCCCAATGCCCAGAGAAAGGAAATGCTTTATTCACTCTGGGCTGTCCAGAGCGAATAAAGCATTTCTTTTCTCTGGGTGCTGGGAGAAGCTTCCTCTTCCCAGCGCCCAGAGAAAGAAAATGCTTTATTCACTCTGGGCAATCCAGAGCGAATAAAGTCCAGGCTACAGCTTGCTTTGCGCATGCCCAACAGCGAGTGAACGAGAGATATCGGAGGGTTGCAGAAGAGACTGGGCGTGCAGCTCTCCGGCATGGGGGAAAAAGAGTGCTGCTTCCAGTATAGGAAGCAGCCTGAAAGCAGAACAGGCAAGCTACTTTGCTCTCTTCCCTTGTATTACTGTTTTTATGCTTTTCAAAAACAGGAAAGATGATAAATTGATAGAAGTGCCAGACTGGGAAGCAATACACAAAAATGAACATTGAGGTAAAAGTCTGTAGAGATTTTTCAGTCGTCCATCATCCGCCCCCCCCCTCCAATGGTGTCCCACTTTACCGAAGTTATAATCTGCTCAACTTAACTACGGGTCTCTCTGAAAACAGCAAAGGACTGGCCCATGGTGCGTCTGCCGGTAAAAACAGAGCTTATGAGAGCTGGGTGTGGCCCTCCCGAGCTCCGTTTTCACTGGCAAACAGTTGCAGGAAGCCATCCAGCTGAAAATAGAGTTTTTGAGGGTTGCAGGTGGCACTTCCAAACTCCATTTTCACTGGCAGAGGGTTGCAGGAGATTTTCTCCCTGCTTGGAACTGAACCAGATGGATATTTCTTCTATACATATACATACATACATACATACATACATACATACATACATACATACATACATACATACTGTACATACACATGTCTGCACAGAGAGACTCTCTCTGTCACACACACACACACGTGTGTGTGTATATGTATGTACCTGTATATGTTATATGTATGTGTTTGTTTGTGTGTGTGTGTGTATGTATATGTGTATATATATATATTATATGGTACAAGCTGAGAGGAGGAGAATCTGTTTTTAGAGGTTAAAGCTACAACCTTACCGGCTGACTCCCCAAGTTCAAATCCTGATAAGGGTATGGCTAGCTGATGAGAGCAAAATAGCTTGAAATAGATCTATACTAGTCTCCCTTCATTTTCCTTATCAGCAAAAATATGTTACACACACACATATACATATATACATACATACATACATACATACATACATTTTTATTGAACATTTTCTAAAAAAGATGTTTTACAATCTGCTTTTTTACAATCTTTCTATATTGATTTGCATTTATTTTACATCCATTTGTCCCGCTTTTTCAATCTTCCTTTTATTATATTTACAATTCCATCATTATCTATGTTCCTATTATATTACACATCTATCTATCTATCTATCTATCTATCTATCTATCTATCTATCTATCTATCTATCTATCTCTCTATCTATCTATCTATCTATCATTTATCTATATGATTTCTATGCTGCCCTACTCGAGGCGACTAAGGGCAGCATACAATGATGTTAGTTCTTGGCTGACTTCAATTGCTTACTTTTCTTTTCCTGACCCAAGTCAGCGTAATTCCAGCAGATTGATGATCTGGTTGCACAGGAATGGATGACCATGGTTTTTTGATATATTACCCAAGTTCAGGGTGTCAAACTTGTTTTCATTGAGGGCCACATCAGGGTTGTGTTTGATCTTGGAGGGCCAGGGGGCGTGACCACGGTGGACGTGGCCATGGTGGCCATGATACAGGACACGTGTCAGTGGCACCTCTTGTGGCCAAGTGCGAATATGGAATTTCCCTGAGAGTCACCCTCACTCTCATTATAATCTTGGTTCCTTGCTTCCTTCCTTGCTTCCTTCCTTGCTTCCTTCCTTCTTTGCTTTCTTGTCTCATTCCTTCTTCCTTCCTTCTTCTTTCCTCCTTCCTTCCTTCCTTCCTTTTTCTTTTTCCTTCCCTCTTCATTCTCCTTTCTTCTTCCTTCCCCTCTTTCCTTATTTTTCCTTTCTTTCTCTCTTTCCTTCTTTCTCTTTTTCTTTCTCTTTTTCTTTTCCCTTTCTCCTTTCTTGTCCCTTCTTGCATGCTCAAATGCAAAAGGGGAAACATTTCTCCTTTTGCTTTGCTTTTACTTTGCTTTGATAGCCCTCTGCCAGCAAAAATGGAGCCCAGAGGGCCCGCATATCCCTTGCCGAGCTCTGTTTCACTGGCAGAGGCAATTTGGGCCGATTCTTTGCTGTTTCCAGGCCAGCCCCACAAGCCAGATCTAAGCACCCTGCAAGCTGCATCCAGCCCATGTGCCTCGAGTTTAAAATCCCCGCCCTAGATCCATGAAGCTGTGTGATTTTGTGAATTTAGACACTTTAAGGGGCATTGTTTTTATATCGTTCCAATCTGTGTCATTACTCTAAGCAGGTATTTTACTGTGGAAATGGAAGAAGGAGAAAAACATTGAGATAAGTAAGACGAGTGTGAACCTAGCCTGGGGCTGCAAATTGCAGAAGGACAAGGATTGTGGACCAGAATGGAGAGGAATGAGAAGATAATGGACTGGAATATCAACAACCATGTAGAAACCTACCGAGAGCAACATCTATCAGTTCATGGATGACCAAAGGGAATCTATCATAAGGAAGATAATTTGGTACAGACACAGCATGTTCCCTTTGTGGCTGTTAGTAGACTATGAAATGGCTAAAATGTCACACAAGTCGACAAGGAAACATAAACAAAGAACCATCTTGGAGTCTCGCAGAAAAAAGGGCAAGAGGAAAACACACTGTGAAAAAAACAGCACTGCTACTTATTACTAAAATTATAACACTCTGAACAAATAAGGACGTTGTATACATCTTTACAGGCGTCTAACCAATAAGGGCAGAATATAGTTTATTTCCAAATGTGAAATTTCATAAAAAGAAAGATAAAAGAGGTGGACATGCGAGGAGAAGAACGGCAGGAAAACATGTCCTTGAGACAACTCAACTACATCAATGAGTTTATTTTATTTATTTATTCATTTATTTTGCCAAGTTCCTATTAGTAGTACAAAAAGATATAATAATGTTTATATACAGTGTTTCCTCGATTTTCACGGGTTCGAACTTCGAGAAAAGTCTATACCACGGTTTTTCAAAAATAGTAATTAAAAAATACTTTGCGGTTTCCCCCCCTATACCACGGTTTTTCCCGCCCGATGATATCATATGTCATCGCCAAATTTTCGTCCGCCTTTAATAAATATATTTTTAAATAAACTTTAATAAATAAACATGGTGAGTAATAATGTAAATGGTTGCTAAGGGAATGGGAAATTGTAATTTAGGGGTTTAAAGTGTTAAGGGAAGGCTTGTGACACTGTTCATAGCCAAAAATAGTGTATTTACTTCCGCATCTCTACTTCGCAGAAATTCAACTTTCGCGAGTGGTCTCGGAAAACATCCCCCGCGAAAATCGAGGGAATACGTAAGAGACAAACTAGTAAGAGACAAACATTAGGACAAGGGACAGTAGGGGCAAGTACACTTATGCACGCCCCTTATTGACCTCTTAGGAATCAGGAGAGGTCAACAGTGGATAGTCTAAGGCTGTGATCTATGGCATGTGTGACATAGGTGGCACACCGAGCCATATCTGCTGGCATGCAAACTGTTGCCCTAGCTTAGCTTCAGCACTCATGTGGGCACCAGCCAGCTGATTTTTGGCTCAAGCAAAGGTTCTGGGAGGGCATTTTTGGCTTCCAGAGGGCCTCCAAGGAGGAGGAGGAGGACATTTTCATTCTCCACAGGCTCTAGGTAAGCTTCCGGAGCCTGGAGAGAGTGAAAAATGGGCCTACTGGGCCTACAGGAAGTCAGGAAATGGGCCATTTATGGCCTCCAGAGGGCCTCCGGATGGGGTGGGGGAAGCCATTTTTGCCCTCACAAATTGAATTATGGATGTGGGCACTCACACATGTGTGATAGCGCATGCAGACACGTTTTCAACACCTGAGGGAAAAAAGATTCGCTCTCACTGGTCTAAGGGTAAATTTTTTAGGGTTAGGTGATGATACTACTCAGGTAGTGAGTTCCATACACTAACTACTCGGTTACTAAAGTCATATTTCCCGCAATCAGGTAGGAGTGGTTTACTTTAAGTTTGAATCAGTTGTGTGTTTATGCAAGTGTTTAAACAAAAAAGTCACCAAAATCTCTCTCACACAGGCATCCCCTCACGAGATTTTGCTTCCTGGGCATGTGCAGAAGCAAAATCTCGCTTGGACATGCAGGTGCACATGTGGGGGGACACAAAACTGCATGTGCAATGCACTGATAGCAGCGGGAGCGGCAACTCCTGCCTGATCCAGGCCAAGTTTAAACTGTGGCCCTGCCATAGCCCAGTGTGGCATATATTAATGATGGGGCCTTAATTGTGTTCTCCAACCTTTTACAACTTGACCGAAGTGTATAAAATCATGCATGGGATAGAAAAGGCGGATAGAGAAAAAAATCTTTTTTCTATCACACAATACTAGGACAAGGGGGAACTCCCTAAATCTCATAGGTAAGAAAGCGAGGACAAATAAAGGGAAATATTTCTTCACCCAGAGGGTCGTTGGTTTATGGAATTCACTTCCAGAAGAGGTCATGACAGCTGTCAGCCTGGATAGCTTCAAGGCAGGATTAGACAGATTCATGGCTGCCAAGTGTATCCGTGGTTATTGAAACGGCTGTCCAAGTGCCGCCTCTATGTTGGTTGAAGCAGGCAGGATTCCCTTGAGTACTGTTTGTTGGGGGTAAGGGGAAAGAAAGGGTCTTTCCTTGTCTTTCTGCTCAAGATCCCCATGGACAATTGCTGGGCCACTGTGTGACACAGAATGCTGGACTCGATGGGCTTTGGCCCGATTCAGCATGGCCCTTCTTATGTTTTTATGTTGACAGCCTTGACTTGGGCACTTAGTGGAGGTCTTGAGTTGAGCCTCAATGCAGCTTCTGCCTGTGAAATGAAACAATGTTTTATTGTGACATTTGAACCAGCACCTTGTTTCTTGCATTTTATTTTTTATTTTTGGAAATGCATTTCTCTTTCTCCTCCTGCCCTTTGTTTTTGCTTGCTTGTAGTCTAACCTGGGAGCTGGGCTTATATATTCTTTCCACCCCTCCCCAGCGATGATCATGTTATTCAAATGCAGTTGTTAAACAGTTTTGCTCAGCACATTTGAATTTGAAATCCCATTAAATCCACTCCTCTACCTTGTTCTTCCTGCTGAGCTGACATTGAGTTTCTCTGTCTTAAATGTGGATGTAATATCAGAGGTTGGTTTGGGGTGATGTTGTTTCCTGCACTGAATTATGAGTCACTGGGCAAAACTCTTCATTTCCCCCATCTTGTTCTCTCATGTGTTTCTTCCTCCAACATTTGCAAAATATATTATTAGCCCAAACTGCCTTGTAATTGCTGCATAACTTGGCTTTCTTTTAAATTTTTCTAACCTTATCACTATCTGGAACAGCTCCCAGCTGATGAAAATGGTAAGAACTGCTAAGATAAATGCCCTCCTTCAACTCCAAGAGAGGAAGGGCAAGAAAGAGGTTGCAGGGGTGCGGGAAAGCAGCAAGAAAGGATTAATTTGTTTTCAAGACCCGATCTAAATCACATGTATCTAATTTTAAATCTCCCGTACCTTCCTGTAATGTTTAACCGTAGAGCGAAAATGAGTTTTAAGGAGCCAAAGCACAGCTTTAATCCAGAAACAGCTTTGCAATGAAACCGCTTTGCCATGGACATTGGATAATAAGAGGGAAATCTTAGGAGAAGGTCTTTGTGTTTGCTTACTTTTGTGCTTATTTTTTGCTATTCATTATTAATATTTAAATTTAGAGGACATTGTTTAATCAAGGTGAGATTATTTCTGTTTGCACCTAACTGTAACCAGGGAAGAACTTCCTAGAAAGAGAATTCAACCATTGTTGATCCTTGCTAGGGGTGAGATTCAACCGATTCAGACTGGTTTGCATGAACCAGAAGTGGCGACCTGTGGGTGGGTCTGCCCACCATTCCGGGCATAATCCTGTCCTATATCGCTCTGCATGCATGTGCAGATGGTGTACTTGTGCAAACTGCTGTGTTAATAACAATAACGACAATAATAATAATAATAGAATTGGAAGGGACCTTGGATGTCTTCTAGTCTAACCCCCTGCTTAGGCAGGAAACCCTACATCACTTCAGACAAATGGTTATCCAACATCTTCTTAAAATGTCCAGTGTTGGAGCATTCACAGCTTCTGGAGGCAAGTGGTTCCATTTATTAATTGTTCTAACTGTCTGGAATTTTCTCCTTAGTTTTAAGTTGCTTCTCTCCTTGATTCGTTTCCACCCATTGTTTCTTGTTCTATCCTCAGTTGCTTTGGAGAATAGCTGGACTCCCTCTTTTTTGTGGCAACCCCTAAGGTATTGGAAGACTGCTATCATGTCAACTCTAGTCCTTCTTTTCATTAAACTAGACATACCCAGTTCCTGAAACTGTTCATATGTTTTAGCCTCCAGTCCCCTAATCATCTTTGTTGCTCTTCTCTGCACTCTTTCAAGAGTCTCAACATCCATTTTGCATCATGTTTATTGATGCAGTGCTCATGTGCGCATAGTATGCATGCAAACACTCATATTTTTGATTCTGGGCAAACCGGTTGTTAAATTATGTGATGCCTACCTTTGATCCTTCCCCATAGGATAATGGCTGCCAAACTAGTGCCTTTAAAATATATTGGAATTATTTTAGTAGTAATATGAATTAAGATTAAGATTTATGTTAGAATTAGCATTGATATGATTTAAGAGTGATGTTAGAGCTAGTTTATGTATGAAATTTTTTTATATAAGGTAAAACAAAATTCTTCTTTTCATTTAAAGTAACAAGTGAAATTTAAGTATTTTTTAAATGTATTCCTTTTCTGTATTGAAATTTTACTTCTAGAATAAGCGGGGAAGATACATCCCAATTTTTATGTTAAATGTATGTTTGTCAGTTTTGTCTATTTAAAGAAAATCAATAAAATATTTGGAAAAAAAAATAAAATATATTGGATTTTACTTTTATTCGCTTTATCCAACAGGAAAAGTGATGAGTGAATTTTTAAGATACACTTTTAATTTGTACAATCAGTCTGCCTTCAGATGTCATGAGACTCTAGTTACTTCCATGGGATTCTTCAGCTGACAGCTCAAAGAAATAATATCTGTCCTCTCAGAGTTTCGAAACAGAAGAAAGAACGTTTACACCGAGGTTACTCTATTTCCTGCTTTCTTTTATGCCCTGCTTAATAATGTCTGTGTTGTTTAAATGATTAAAAAAAAAACCTAAAGAAAATCTGTGATAGCAGGAATCTTGGAAAAATCAGGT
Source organism: Erythrolamprus reginae (assembly GCF_031021105.1). Taxonomy (NCBI): domain Eukaryota; kingdom Metazoa; phylum Chordata; class Lepidosauria; order Squamata; family Dipsadidae; genus Erythrolamprus; species Erythrolamprus reginae. The sequence goes on along the minus strand of NC_091956.1, from coordinate 21,052,901 downwards.
GCTTTAAATAGTTTTTGCAATTTCTCTTTGTAAGTGATTAGCATACAGAGACACTCTGTGGCATTCAGGCACCGAGCTCTAAGCAATGTTTAAAAAGGGATTCTCAAATGACAACTAATGAAAAATAGTTTCGGGCAAAATACGTTAGGAATCCAGACTTCGAGTTTCTCCTCTTAATTGGCGAATGGAAATTAAGTCATAAAAGTGACTTTTAGGACAGAAAAATAACAACCTTGAAATTGCTGACTTAAACAATTAGCAGGAAATAATAAGCCACCTATTCTTTACTGATTATCTTATTTAGTTATTTATTTTCGTCATATGTATCGCACCATTATTATTTTGAGAAATAACTCAAGGCTGTACACCTATACAACATATCCTTCCCCTCTTATTTTCCCGTATGAGGTGGGTTGGAGAGGGAGATGGAGAGGGACATACCCAGAGTCCACAAGGGAAAAAAAGAAAAAAAATCAATTTTTTTCTACCGGTTTTGGGTATCTGACCAAAACCTTTTTCTCTCTCTATGTGCCTGACCATATCCATAGAAGCCCATCACTGCATCCAAAGTCCCTTCCAGCCTAGAGGTGGATTCCTCCTGGTTTGGACCAGTTCCATAATAATTTGGTGGTCTGGGTCACTAGAACCAGCAGTGACCCAGGTTTGCCATGCCCCAAACTGGCTTTCTCAGTGCCACCATAGGCAGCACAATCTTGGTTTTTGCTTCTGCACATGTGCAGAAGCTGTGTTTTAAGTTCTGCATATGCATGTCCATGTGGTGCGTCATTGAGCAAACTGGTAGTGAAGAAATCCAGAACCCAACCCTGTTCCAGTACTATGCTTCTATGTTCTAGGTCAGTGATGGTAAACCTATAGCATGGGTGCCACAGATGGCACATGGAGCCATATCTGCTGGCACGCGAGCCGTTGCCCTAGCTCAGCTCAAAAGTGCATGTGTGTGTTGGCCAGCTGATTTTTGGCTTCCACAGAGGCTCTGGGAGGGCATTTTTGGCTTCCAGAGAGCCTCTGGGGGGATGGGGGAAGGCATTTTTACCCTACTGGGCCCGCCAGAGGTTGGGAAACAGGGTGTTTCTGGCCTCCAGGGAGCTTCCAGGGGGCAGGGGAAGCTGTTTTAGCCCTCCCCAGGCATTGAATTATGGGTGTGGGCACTCGTGCATGTGCAATAACATATGCACATGCTGTTTTGGCACCCGAGCAAAAAATGGTTCACCATCACTTTTCTAGGTTCTTCCTAGGATTTAGAGGCAGTGATTGTCCCAAGGTAGCGCAATTGGTTTCCTGGTTTATAGTGTGGTGCCTTTAACCACTACATAAATTACTCAGTAATTTAAATCTACAGTGATCCCTCGATTTTTGCGGTCTCGATTTTTGCGAAACGCTATCCCGCGGTTATTCGGGCGGGCGGGCGAAAGGACGAGCGGCGAGCGGCGGGTGGGCGAAAGGACGAGCGGCGAGCGGCGGGCGGACGGGCGGGCGAGCGGGCGGGCGAACAGACGAGCGGCGAGATGTTTATTTTATTTATTTAGATAGATGTTTATCTAATATTAGTTGCACTTTTGTCGCTCCCCGGCTCCACCATCTGCGCATGCGCAGCCATGGAAAAAGGGCACGCATGCGCAGATGGTGTTTTTACTTCCTCACCACTATACCGCGAAAAATTGATTATCGCGGGAGGTCTTGGAACATAATCCCCACGATAATCGAGGGATCACTGTATACCCAACTCCATCTGAACAGAATTGATGCATGTAAGTTGTTGCAAAACTTGAGCATGTAACTCAATCCTCCACCCCATAATTTTTGGCTATTTTGTGGCTCTCTGGAAAGCCGTTTTTGGGAGAAGTCTGCAGAAAACACATTTCTCCCCATCTGTTCCTTAAATTTACTTTAGGAGCTGACGACCCACCTTTTAATAATCGCTCGGATATCTTTGAAGATTAAGGTGCATCATTAAAAGCACATTCAAAAGCTTTACCACCTTTGCATCACCAGAAGGTGCCAAGATCGGCGTGACCCATTTAAAAACAATTAAAAGGGTTATCTACCTAAGAACTAATGGCGCCCAACTACACTTTTAATAGAACTGATGTCAGTGCTGAAATTAGGCAAAACGAAAAAGGCACTGGTCGCTTTCATTGTCCAAAAAGCTCTTTAACGGTGATTTCTTAAATTACCTAATTACTGTAGCTAAGAGCAATATGTAGACATCAAGGCTGGGATGATGAAAAGTGGGAGAGGGGGAATTGGATGGCCTTTAACTGTAGCTGTGCCATACAAATTAAAGGATTAAAAAAACTGGCAGCTTCACGCTGCCCAGAGGAGAACAGTTGGGCTTAGCCTTAGACGAACGTTGAATTCCAGATGCTGCCTACAAAATCCCAGGATGGCTCAGTCAACTGATGTCAACTCTTGCTGGAAGATCTAATGCCATAAGAACAGGAAATAGGAAGTCCCAGAAGAAAGGAGGCGATTACAGATTCTTTGCCAGGTAGTATCTCTTGTTATAAACAATTCAGCCTGCCTGAAGGAGGTTTCTTTGCAAGGGAGGGGGGGGGGAAAGAATAATGTTACTTTGGATTGCATTTGATTTGAAGCTCCACTAACAGAGTTCATTAACACTGTGATTGGCAATGTTTTAAAGAGTAGTTCAAGCAAGCAAGCAGGATTCCTCGGAGAGGGGCAGTATATAAATCCAATCAATGAATCAATGAATCAATGAATCAATGAATCAATCAATCAATCAATCAATCAATCAATCAATCAATCAATCAATCAATTCCTCTGCCGGAAGGAGCTTATGATTCTGGACTCTTTGGTGGAGGAGGTGAAAAATGAATTGAATAGAACAGAACAGAATGGAATGAAACGGAACAAAATACAAGTGAAATTCGAACAATTAGAATACCGTGCAAACGTTCATTTATTTCAGCAATGTAACTTAAAAGAGTTATGAGTATATGAGAGATACTCATGACATGCAAGGCAAGATAGTTCAAGCCATGATTTGTCATAATTGTGATGGTTATGGGGTACAGCTCATGAAAACCCCCAATCCCCCATCTAAGAAAATTAGAATATTACATGCGATCAATAAAAAAAAGGATTGTACATAGAACAATATCAGACCTCTGAAACGTATAAGCATGCATTTGTACTCAGTACTTTGTTTGGGCCCCTTTTGCCTCAATGCGGCATGGCATGGATGCTATCAGCCTATGGCACTGCTGAGGTGGTATGGAAGACCAGGATGCTTAAATAGCGGCCTTCAGCTCTTCTGCATTGTTTAGTTTCATGTCTCTCATCTTCCTCTTTGCAATGCCCCATAGGTTCTCTAAGGGGTTCAGGTCAGATGAGTTTGCTGGACAATCAAGGGCAGTAATCCCACAGTCATTGAACCAGGTTTTGGTGCTTTTGGCGATGTGGGCAGGTGCCAAGTCCTGCTGGAAAATTGAAGTCACTATCCCCATAAAGCTCATATGTAGATGGAAGCATGGGATGCTCTAAAATCTCTTAATAGATGGCTGCATTGACTCTGGATTCAATGAAACACAGTGGATCAACCCCAGCAGATGACATGGCTCCCCAAATCAACACAGACTGTGGAAACTTTCCACAAAAAAAACTGTAAGCTTTAAACTCAATTTAAAGGCGTTACTTGCTTTAACTCTGATTTGTTCTTTGTAAAGCACAGACTCCAGAATTCTTGTAGATGATAACTAACTTAGCACAAGATAAAACTTTCTTCTAACTTGAAAACAATGCTTTGGCTAATGAACCTAAAATTGTATCAGTATCTTTTGTGGCCATTATCATATTTTTGATTGATGTTCATCTGAAGAGACTTGGAAGTTGTTTAAAACATATAGGATTTCTTTCAAAGCTGCTGTGAGTCTCATGGGTATTGTTTCCACTTCTTACAGTACCTTTAAAAAAAAAATAGATGAAGTACATTTTAGAATCACTCCCAGATAGCTGAATGGTAGATATACATTTCTGAGTTGAGGCTTTCAGTTAGCAAAAAAACCAAGGACATTCTGAATGATGGATTCTCCCCCACTTCATAACTGAATATTATTTACCACGGTTGTGTAACTAATATTCATGCAAATGGTAAAGATCACAAATGCCTAGTCTGTTGTACATGTTGAGATTGCAGAGAAGAGCAACAAAGATGATTAGGGGGACCGGCAGCTAAAAGAAATGAAGAAAAGTTGCAGGAATTGAGTATGTCTAGTTTAATGAAAAGAAAGACTAGGGAAAATATGAGAGCAGTGGTCCAATATTTGAGAAGCTCCTTCAAAGACGAGGGGGTGAAATTATTTTTCAAAACACCAAAAGGCAAGACAAGAAACAGTGGTTGGAAATCCACCAAGGAGGCAAGCAGCCTTGAACTAAGGAGAAATTTCCTAATGGTGATGTTCTGTCGGGCTCTCTGGTAGAATCCTCCCGAAAATTCAAAGGTACAAATTTCAGACACACACACGTTTGAAAATTCAAAACAATGTTCTTTATAACGGAAATTCAAATAAACTAAGCACTCTTTTTGTATAGCAAAGAGCACTCGTCTCCAAACAACCTGGTAATTTGTACAAGTCCCTTATCAGTTCTTAGATACTTAGCTTGCAGCTGTGAGGCAATTCACAGTCCTTCTTCTTTCACGAAGTGAAACACACTTTACTCTGTTTTAGTTTCAAAGCGGGGAAAATCAACACACAAAGGTCGAAGTCAGCAAGACAGGCACGAAACACAACGATCAGATAATCCTCCACAATGGCCAAAACCACATGCTGCTATTTACAGCAGCCTCACTAATTACCACAGCCCCACCCAACCACAGGTGGCCTCATTTTCTTTGATAATAATCTCACAGTTGTTGCTTCCTATGCATCGCTCTACGCATGCGTGGCTGTATCATTAACTCTTGTTCCAAATCCAAGGAGGAGACAGATAATTGATCTCCTTCTGAGCTGTCGGCCAAACTCTCCTCCTCCCTGTCATTCATGTCTTCTTGGTCAGGGGAGCCTTCATCAGCAGATTCCAGAGCTAACCACAACAGGTGAGAGCAATCAATCGATGGATTTGCTTGCCTTCAGAAGTTGTGGGTGCCCTAAATCTTTGCAGGCATTTTTCATTGGTACTCCCTCCAAAGAGGGTTTTTTCAGCCCTAACCATGGCATAAAGCTGACCAGACTAAGGACACTAGCCAAATGAATACCTGGTAGGCAAATTTCCCCCCTATTTTCCTCCCAAAAAACTAAGGTGTGTCTTATACTCCAGTGCATCTTATACTCAAAAATATGTTAATAATTGGGCAACTTAATTTACATTCATTGTGTAAGACAGCAAATATCAATAAATACATCCAAATTTGAATGTTCCTTTCACCCTAGATCAGGAATGTCAAACTGGATTTCTTTGAGGGTTGGAGCAGCATTGTAGTTCTTTATGGGCCAGCGTGGGAGAGCAGGGAGGGAAAGATAGGACAGACACCTCCTGCAGCACTTTACTGGCCAAAATGGGGCATGTGGAACTGCGTGTGGCCCCCTTTGTGTTTTATTTTCTCTCTCCCTGGACTACAGCAGCACTTTGACAGCCAAAAATGGGCCGTGCAGAAGCCATTTTTGGCCAGCAGAGTGCTGCAGGAAGCTGGAGAGGCAGAAAATGGAGCCGTGCGGAGGGGGAAGATAACATGACCCATTTTGGCTGGCAGAGGCATCACAAGCAGGTCTGTAGGCCTTGAGTTTGACATCTCTTCCCTAGGTGATTATAAGCATCTATGAGAAAAATTATCATGATTTGCAATTGTAATTTTTTAGAAGGCTGTTATGTACAGTGGTATCTCTACCTAGGAATACCTCTACTTACAAACTTTTCTAAATAAGAACTGGATGTTCAAGATTTTTTTACCTCTTCTCAAGAACCATTTTCCACTTACAAACTTGAGTCTCTGAAACTGTAACTGGAAAAGGCGGGGAGAAGCCTCCGTGGGGCCTCTCTAGGAACCTCCTGGGAGGAAACAGGACCTCCACCCTCCCTTTGGTTTGCCCAATCACACACATTATTTGCTTTTATATTGATTCCTATGGGAAAAATTGCTTCTTCTTACAAACTTTTCTACTTAAGAACCTAGTCACAGAACAAATTAAGTTAATAAGTAGAGATACCATTGTACTTTGTTTTTACTGCCCGGAGTCCATCAGTATGAGTGTAAAATAAATAAAGTGGTAAATATTTGATTTTTTTTCCCAGGTGGATTTAATTTGACATTTAATTTGGCAAGGTGAAAAGAAGGGAGGTGACGTATCAGCCTTGATCCACCCTTATTTGATCTTCCTTTTTTTGAGAATTGTCTTAAATTCAGGGTTGTATTTCAGCTAAAGATATATAAACAGCTGATCAAAGACTGATTCAGTCTACAGCAGAAATAATGGTGTGAGATTCATGTAATTAGATGCTACATGTTATTTATTCTCTGTCTAAAAAAAAGATGTACCGTATTTCCTTCCATTAGAATATCCTGGGCAATTGAGAATGTGGTTTTTGTTCTCACTTCACTAAGTGATCAAGTTTGAGGTTTGCTTTCTATCATTTATTTCATCTTACCAATCTATTTTTCTTAACAAATGCATGTCTTTTAAAGAAGTGAGCTACAGTTAAGGTATAATTATATACTGCTAGAAAATCCTTTTATTCATTTTAAAAGGCACTGTGTTTTGTTTTTTTAGCTTCAAGTATCTGCTTGGCATTATGCAATGAGAAAGAGAAGAGGTGAATTAGCTTTTTGTAATATTGAGGATTGCTACTTGCTGTCCATTAAGGGACTGATGCAGTGATGGGCTCCTATGGGTATGGTCAGGTATACAAAACCAGTAGAAAAAAAATGTCCAAAGATACTTCACCAGAAGAGCCCTTCACTCCTCCACTCAAAATAGAATACCCTATGAGACTAGACTTTCAATCCTGGGCCTAGAAAGTTTAGAACTAAGACGCCTTAAACAAGATCTAAGTATTGCCCACAAGATCATATGCGGCAATGTCCTGCCTGTGGATGACTACTTCAGCTTCAACCACAACAACACAAGAGCACACAACAGATTTAAACTTAATATTAACCGCTCCAAACTTGACTGTAAAAAATATGACTTCAGTAACTGAGTTGTCGAAGCGTGGAACTCATTACCGGACTCCGTAGTGTCATCCCCAAACCCCCAACACTTTATCCTTAGATTATCTATGGTTGACCTATCCAGATTCCTAAGAGGTCAGTAAGGGGCGAGTACAAGTGCACTAGAGTGCCTCTGTCCCCTGTCCTATTGCTCTCCTACATCTCGTATTCCTTTCTTCTATTCCTATATCTCTTCTTCTATTCTTTCATTGATATGTTCTATTACTATACCTTCTTTTCTATTATTTCTTAGATATATTTTACTATGAGTATCTCCTCTATAACCTTCATCATGTATTTTACTATGTGTATATACCCACTAAAACCCTCATTGTGTATTGGACTAAGTAACTAACTAACTAACTAACTAACTAACTAACTAACTAACTAACTAACTAACTAACTAACTAACTAACTAACTACATACATACATACATACACACATACCAGAACCGGTAGAAAAATTTTCTTCTTTTTTTCTCTTCTGGGCTCTGGGAAAGTTTTTCTTATCACACTAAATGAGGTTGAATGTGTATAATTTTATAAATATCTTTATTGAATATTTACATTTAAAACAACAGAAACAAAGACAAAATAAAACATACAAACAAAAATATAACATACAAAAGCATACAATTTTATAATGTAGAGGTTATTTTCGTATCAGAACTTAAGCATCTGACAGTTAACATGTATGTCAGCTATTCTGCTGAACCTTGTTTCTTACAGCCTAACTGTTCTGTTGGGCTCTCTGGTAGACTCCTCCCAAAAATTCACAGGTACAAATTTCAGACACACACACGTTTGAAAATTCAAAACAATGTTCTTTATAATGAAAATTCACTTAAACCAAGCCCTCTTTTGGTATAGCAAAGAGCACTGGTCTCCAAACAAACTGGTAATTTGTACAAGTCCCTTATAAGTTCTGTGATACTTAGCTTGCAGCTGTGAGGCAATTCACAGTCCTTCTTTCACAGAGTGAAACACACTTTGCCCTGCCTTAGTTTCAAAGCGGGGGGAAATCAGCACACAAAAGGTCAAAGTCAGTAAAGCAGTCACGAAACACAACGATCAGATAATCCTCCACAACGGCCAAACCCACAGGCGGCTATTTATAGCAGCCTCACTAATTACCACAGCCCCACCCAACCACAGGTGGTCTCATTTTCTTTGATAATAATCTCTCAGTTGTTGCTGCCTATGCATCGCTCTCCGCATGCGTGGCTGTATCATTAACTCTTGTTCTGAATCCAAGGAGGAGCTAGATAATTGATCTCCTTCTGACCTGTCTGCCACACTCTCCTCCTCCCTGTCACTCATGTCTTCTTTGTCAGAGGAGCCTTCATCAGCAGATTCCACCGGGGACAAAACAGGCCTGCAGCATGTGGATGTCTCCCCCACAGCCACAGTCCTTGGGGCAGGAGCTGGGCCAGAGCTAACCACAACACTATCTATATTTTATTTTATTCTATTTCATTTTCTAACTATTGTAAATGTGTATAATTTTAGAAGAGGTGTGAGTGTGTGTGTGTGTGTGTGTACATACACATACAGTTTATAAAGTAGATGATGTATATTTTTGTGTGTCTGTATGTAATATGTATGTACACATATGGCATATATTCATAGAATTAAAAAAGTATATTTCGGATGTTCAGTAATAGTAAATAGATAGGGATATTGTATCTCATTGAGGTGAGGAGAGGCCAGGCACCCTAACACTAAAGCTAAACCTTGACGTGAGTGACGTCAAGTTGGCAATCTTTAAGCCAGTCACATGACCTTTAAGCCACCCCCCGGTGACATGATCGTCAAGCCACTCCCACCTGTTCACATGGCCAGCAAGCCACATCCACAAAATAAGCCACACCCACAGTGTGGTAGTACAATTTTTTGCAGCCTTTCACTGGACTGATGAATCAATGCATGACAACTGCCTCGCAGGACTCGATTAGGTGAGATCCCTATGGACGTTATCTTGAACTCTCAAAGGAAAGAAATGAACTGGTGGGATCCCAGAAGTGAGTAATAAGGGCTGGTTGTCACCTTTAAAGTCCTTCATGGCTCGGGACCAGCTTATTTGAGGGACTGTCTCTTGCCAGTCACATCCAGCTGACCCACTAGAACATGGTGTCAAACTCACCTTGTCCTGTTGTCGTCATGTGACATATCAGACCTGGGGTGGGTGTGGCCTGAGGTGGGTGTGGCCTATGCATGATGCATCTGGCCTGCAGGTTGCCAGTTTAACAACCCTGCTCTAGAGTGATGAGAAATGTTGCATATCCTGTCCCCTAAGGAGGTACATTTGGTGGGATGGCAGAAGAAGGGCCTTCTCTGTGGTGGCTCCCTCCCTCTGGAAAATCATCCCTTCAGAAATTAGACTGCCCCACCCCCAACTTTGACACACTTTTGAAAGGATTTGTAGACTTGGTTTTGCCAGTGGGCCTTGGGGAATAATCTGTAACAGATATTTCTGTACAGTAGAACCTCTGGCCCTGACCATAATTTGTTTAATAACTTTTGTCGCAACCTGATTTGGTTGTGACCCAAACCTAATTTCCCCATTGGATTGTATGTCAATAGAATCAATCCATTCCAGGCCCCTTTGAACTTTGGTGATATCCAGCAGGTTTGGGCCTATTTGGGCAAACTGGTAGTAGCGACCCGCAGGTGCCCCCACCCATGGGCACTATTTAGGCACATTTTGAAGCCATATGCAAATGTGCAAATTGTACATGTGTGCAAAGCGCATGCGTGGAAGGCCGGGCACATGTGCGGAAGGCCGGGCATATGTGTAGAAGGCCATGCACACAACTGAAGTAAGCTTGTGTGGGAGATTTTTGCTGTTTTTTGTGCTTCTGCGCATGCATTGAAGCAAAGAAATTACCCCAAATCAGCCAAATCTCTCATGCTCGAGTGTCTTTGCATGAGATTTTGCATACTGTGCATGTGCAGAAGCCAATGCTTGTGTTGATGGGCATGCACAAGCCTGCTGGATGTATGTGCCACACCCGCAATGATCCCAGAGGATAGCGGTAGCGACCACTAAGTGGAACCCCACCTGAATACCACCTCCGCCTATGAACTGTATATAAATATTGGTTTTAAATGATTTTAAAGCAAAAAAAAAATAGTTAATTGTGCCATGGAACTCACAGTGTAATAGTAAAATGTAAAATCATTTAATAACTCTGAGAATATTGTTGTTGTTGTTGTTGTTGTTATTATTATTATTATTATTATTATTATTATTATTATGCCACCCCTCTGGGAGTATTACAACATATAACAGAACATTTATATATCTTATATTGATAAAATTGAACGGGTCAAAAGATGGACTATGAAAATGGTGGAAGTTCTTAAGGATAACACTTATCAAGAAAGTTTTCATGAACTCAATCTGTATAGTCTGGAGGGCAGAAGGGAAAGGGGGGACATGATCGAAATATTTAAATATGTTGAAGGGTTAAATAAGGTTCAGGAGAGAAGTGTTTTTAATAGGAAAGTGAACACAAGAACAAGGGAGCACAATCTGAGGTTAGTTGGGGAAAAGATCAGAAGCAACATGAGAAAATATTATTTTACTGAAAGAGTAGTAGATGCTTGGAATAAACTTCCAGCAGACGTGGTTGGTAAATCCACAGTAACTGAATTTAAACATGCCTGGGATAAACATGTATCCATCCTAAGATAAAATACAAGAAATAGTATAAGGGCAGACTAGATGGACCAGGAGGTCTTTTTCTGCCGTCAATCATCTATGTTTCTATGTTTCTAACAATATATAACATCTTAAATCCAATTAATTAAATTTAAAATCTAAAAACCCCCCAAACCATAAAAAGACAGCTCAAAATCTTGAACAACAGGGGGAAACAGAGTAAACAAGCAACAGGAAATTTGGTACTTACAAAAAATGGTGCGGAAGTAGCGTCCATGTTTGATCCCCACCCGAGTATTTGTTTGTGACCAGATTCAAAAATTTTGTGAAATGTTAAGTCATGGTCAGAAGTGTTTGTGACCAGAGATTCTGCTGTAGAAGGGCTAAGATACTTTGTCCAGAGGAATCAAAAGAGACTATTTTTCCATTAGCCTGAAAACAGGGTGCCCAAAAAGTTTGGATTAAAAAAAAAAGATATCTCTCTATTGCTGAATAAAGTTTCAGATCTTGGATGCTTTGAACAAGAGCCTTTTCTTGTGGTAAGTGAGCAGAAACTCTGTATTTTGCTCCTTCAGTACCTAGCAGCATCCTACAATAAATTTTTATTACTTATTCTATTTATATCCTGCCTTTCTGCAAGTAGTTGTTTCAAGGTCAATTTACTGACAAATTGAAAACAAGCAAATCACTGAGTCCAGATGGTATCCAACTGAGGATTCTTGAGGAACTCAAATGTGAAATTTCTGAGTTCCAACAAAAATATGTTACATGTCTCAAAGATTGGCCTCTGCAGAAGAAGACTGGAAAGTGACCAATGTTAAGAGCTATTTTTTTAAAAAAATACCACTGTGGATGGACCATTAATGGGAGGAAAAATGTATAATGAAGATAAAATCTTTTTCCAGCCCCCCACTCTTTCTCCTAAAACTTTGGGTCATGTAGTGGAGTTAAATTGTGGAGGCTGTGACTAAAAAAGTTCTCTACATGGGGTGAGTTAAATTAGGAAAGTCATCCACGCAGGAACTGCTGGGGGCCACAAACCTGGGACTATTTTATTGGAAGTGGAGATAGAGAAATCAACAAGGAGAATCCATCTCCAGCTACAAGTCATGATGGTTCTATATAATATGAATATGAAAAATATATAGAAATAGAACACTAGCTTCATAGTGCTTTACAGCCCTCTCGGAGCACTTTACAGAATCAGCATTATTGCACCCGACAATCTGGGTCCTCATTTTTCTGATCTCCAAAAGCATGTAAGGATGAGTCAACCGTGAGCCGGTCAGGATCGAACTCCTGACAGTGAGTTGAATTAACCTGCAATACTGCATGCTAACCACTAGCCATCATATATGAAGATGATAGAGCTACCATAGGTAAGCTCTATTGAAGAGGGGACACAATAACTGTCCACCTCATGAACTTGAGGGGTCGTCACATAGAAGGGAGAAAAGACTTACAGTGGTACCTCTACTTACGAACTTACTTCGTTCCGTGACTAGGTTCTTAAGTAGAAACGTTTGTAAGAAGAAGCAATTTTTCCCATAGGAATCAATGTAAAAGCAAATAATACATGTGATTTGGGAAACCACAGGGAGATTGCTAGAGAGACCCCATGGAGGCTTCTCCCCACCTTTTCCGTCCCTATTTCCTCCCAGGAGATTCCTAGAGAGGCCCCACAGAGGCTTCTCCCTGCCTTTTCTGGTTACAGTTTCGGAGGCTTGTGTTTGTAAATGGGAAATGGTTCTTGGGAAGAGGCAAAAAAGTTTTGAACACCCGGTTCTTATCTAGAAAAGTTCGTAAGTAGAGGCATTCTTAGGTAGAGGTACCACTGTATTCTCCTCAGACCTCTGAGGACAGGACAAGAAGTAACAGATGGAAACTTATCAAAGAGAGCTGCAACCAGTAGGGGGTTACTATCAGTATGGTAGGGGATGGTGCACTGGTAGCAGCTGCCAGATTGTGCAATTGATGCTACAGTGCCAGTCCTAAGTGCGTCACCATCTTTTTTCTTCAATTTTTCATATTTTTGCTTGGTGTGCATGCACAGAAGCAAAATCTCGCAAGGGGACTCACGTGAATGCAAGATTTTGGTGATTTTCTGCTTCTGCACATGCATGGAAGCAACCCCCCCCACCAAAATCTCTCTCTCGTGCACGTCCCCTCATGAGCTTTCAGTGTATTTTTGCTTCCTCTGTATGCGCAGAAGCAAAAACATGCACACAGCGCATTGGTAGCAGCGGTAATGGCAATCCACCACTGGATGCAACCAAAACTAAGGAGCAATGAGTCTTCGGAGAGGGGCGGCATACAAATCCAAATAATAAATAAATGAGTGGAAGCTAATCAAGGAGAAAAGCAACCTAGAATTAGGGAGAAAGTTCCTGACAGTGAGAACAATGAATCAATGAAACAGCTCGCCTCTAGAAGTTGTGGATGCTCCATCAAAGGAAGTTTTCAAGAAGAGAATGGACAGCTATTGGACTAGGATGGTGTGAAGATTCCTGCCTCGAGCAGGGGGTTGGACTGGAAGACCTCCGAGGTCACTTTCAGCTCTATGGTCCTGTGTTCTATAGTGATGTCAGAACATCAGAATTGGAGAAAACGAGATAAGCTACTTCACTTTCTTCTTGACTGGCCTGGTGCCATATGATTGTTGTCACAGCTTTATGTAATCTTGGAACAGTGATGGCGAACCTTTTTTTTTGCTTGGGTGCCAAGCACACATTGAACTGCTCCCTGCACATGTGTGCATACCTCACTGAAGCCTCCGGACTTTCAGTAGGCCGGTTGAGCCATTTTTCATCCCCCTCAGACTTCAGAAAAGCCTCCAGAACCTGTGGAGGGCAAAAAACAGGCCACCCAGAAATGAAGTAATTAACCAAACAAACAAACAAACACACACACACACACACACACACACTCACACACAGGGTTGTAAAAATAAAGCAAAGAGGTTTTCTTTATGTACAGAAGGCTTCAAGCTTTGGCGTCTGCCAGAGCAATGCTAATTTATGAGTCCAACAGGTCAGAGTTAATCACTCAAGTCAGCACAGAAGTCTTTCTGGCTTACATCAGCCAAATAACTCACGGCTTAAATGTCAGAATGTCCAAAGATATCCAAAGCAAACACAAAACCATGACTCATCAAAGTCTTTCTCCAAAAACTGAACAATAAATTCCCACAATGTCATCTGCAAAACCTCTCCTTGTTCAAGGCTGCAGCAGCGTCTTTAATTCCTAACACCTGTGATCTAGAATCTGTTTCTGCATTTGTGCAGCTGTTCTTGGTGTCCCATCATTCTTCTTACCCGGACATTGAGAATAGGATCATTCATTATGTCCTCCCCATCTGACTCAGATGAAACTCTGGCTGGAAATCTGACCCGCTCCATTTCCCTCTCTGCCTTGCCTCATCCCTTTCTCCTGTCTAATTCCTCCTCCAGCAGATGGATGTTCTGTGATCCGACAGCTCCAGCTCCTGTGAGTCAAAATCAGCAGCCATAAGAGCTGGCCTGAAACCAACCATAACAAACTGGAAGTTCATATCCAAACTTCCGGTAGGTCTATTGTGTCCGTTTTTCACCTTCCACAGGCTCCAGAGGCTTTCCTGAAGCCCAGGGAGGGTGAAAATGGCCTCCCCCTTGCCCTATGTAGTGCCAAAAATCAGCTGTCCAGTGCACATACATGCTGGAACTGATAGGGCACTGCCTTGCCTACCCTCAGACATGGTTCCACTTGCCGCCTGTGGCACACATGCCATAGGTTCACCATCACAGTCTTAGAATATCACCAGAGGCACTGCTTTGAACTAGGTACACATCTGAAGGAAAACCATGATATATTTCTGCTTAAACATCTGTCAGGTTTGGTAACTTCTTTGGCAGACTTCTAAGAGAGTGGACTACAACTTCAGGGGGAGGCAAACTTTGACAAAATTGCTACGCTACAGAGGTGTTATTCTGCCGGTGTGCCCTATTTTGGCTCATTTCATTGCCGCGCATATGCGCGCAAGCCACACGCACAAGTAAAGCATAGGCATAGAAGATTGTGTGTATGCATGGACAGGGTGCACACATTTGCAAACCGGTAGAGAAGGTAAATGAATATCACATCTGCATTGTGATATTGTGTAAGTTCTCGATCGGGTTATCCATCTAAACCAGTGATGCAAAACCTATGGCATGGGTGCCACAGGTGGTACGCAGAGCCAGCTGATTTTGGGCTGGCACAGAGGCTCTGAGAGGGTGCTTTTGGCTTCCAGAGCACTCTGGGGGGGATGGAGGAGGGTGTTTTTACCCTCCCCAGCTACAGGGAAGTATTTGGAGCCTGGGGAGGGTGAAGCACGAGCCTACTGGCCCCACTGGAAGTTGAGAAATGGGCAAGTTTCTGGCCTCCGGAGGGCCTCCGGGGGGGAGCTGTTTTCACCCTCCCCAGGCATTAAATGATGGGTGTGGGCACTCACTCATGCGCGATAGCATGCGCACATGCTCTTTCAGCACCCAGGGAAAAAAGGTTCGCCATCACTGATCTAAACCCATCCAAATTCCTAAGCTGTCTTACCATTGGGTGAGCAAACTTAAATAGACTTTTTCCCCTGAGATTTACTACTTATATACAGTGGTACCTCGAGATACGAGTTTAATTCGTTCCGGACCTGGGCTCTTAAGTCGAGCAGCTCTTATCTCGAACGACTTTTCCCCATAGGAATTAATGTAAATAATTTTAATTGGTTCCAGCCCTAAAAAAACTCACAAAGTTAGTCTAAATTATGCAGAAAGACATGTTTTTAATGAAGAAATGTACATGTACATATAAATGAATAATGAAGTTTCTTTCACTTAACTTGTAAACTTTCTTAAACTTTTAAATTTACATATGTTCAACTTCTCTGCCACCCAATCCTGTAGGACAGAGGTCCCCAACCCTTTTTGCACCAGGGACCGGCTTTAAGCGATCAAGAGAGGAATGGGTGAATGAATGGACGGAGGGTGGGAAGGAAGGAAGGAAAGAGGGAAGGGACAGGAACAGAGGAAGGAAGCAAGGAAACTTATGAAAGGGGAGAGTAAGAGAGGAATGAGTGAAGGGAGGGAGGGAGGGAAGAAGGTGGGAAGGAGAAAGAAAAGAAGAAATAGAGGAAGGGAAGGTAAAAGAGAGAAAGAAAAAGAGCAAGAAAGAAAGCTGCAAGCCCCCCCCCGAGCCCCCCAGGCCGGCTGCAACCTTTTAAAACATGCGTGCTGCTTCGCAGCTGTCTCCTGAAGCCGAACGCGGAAGTTAGCGTTTGGCTTCAGGAGACAGCTCCTTGGCGCTTGTATCTCGAATTTGGGCTTGTAAGTAGAACAAAAATATCTCTCCCCTCCCAGCTCTTATCTCGAGTTGCTCTTAAGTAGAGCAGCTCTTATGTCGGGGTTCCACTGTATATATTTTAAAGCTCCACGCAGATGACACGTCAGTTCATTCTGATGGTTGCAAACCTTGCTAGTTTGGGAAGAGGTACCCAGCCCTGCTACCCACGTTCCAGGGTTGGGGAGTTTTGACATCTCCTCATATCTATTTGTCAATATTACTCAGTATCCACTAGGAATAGACACTTCCTGTAAAAAGCGTAGGTTGAGATGAACCCTGCTTACTGAGTTTTTATAAGCCAAATTTAGCAGCTGTCTCCAGATACTGGCAGAAAGGATGTAGGAGCAGATCTTGATTGAGAAGATACTGTGTGGGGGGAAATCAAAGGACTTCCCAGAAGTGCAGAACTTCAGTCATTATTGGAAAGGAATATTTCTCAGAGTGGTTCTTCAACTAATAAGCTATCGTAGAAACAATTCTAAAAGGAATGCCTGGATATTTAATGTATAATAGCGGAATTTAAAATGTTGACTGGCATCTCTTCAGGTTTTAATCTTTCAACTTGTTAAAATGTTCATGTGGCCCAGGAATGCACGATCCTTTGCAAAATTCAACCCAGCTGAAGAATATACCATTAATATTTTATGGATACTCTACATCAATGTGACTTCTATGGGAAAATCATAATGGAGAAATCAATTGTGCCTATTAGTCAGATTTGAGAAGGAGATGTGATGAAGAGGTTATTAAATTTGAAATCTTAGCTGTTCTCTTGAATGCCAGTGATAAAAGTAGCCAGATCTATTATCAAGCATTTCCTTTCCCTTGGCTAGGTGATGATCTTGCTATAATTAAGCAACCAGCTGCATGAATGCTGTTCATGAAATGCTTCTTAGTCTTTATAGATTCCAATAACACCAGCAGTTCAGAAGTAAGAAGTTCGCCACTAAATATCAACTTGTTTCCTGTATTGATGATCTACTGTAATGGCCTGTAGGCTGACATCTTACACAAGCTGTGCTTGTTTCACTGTCTCACATACATTAGTGTAAAATCATTTCACCGATATTCTTGACTTGCTTGCCTGAACTTTTGTTTGGCTTAATCTAACAAAATAGCCAGTTTTAACAATGGATGTTTAGCACTTGAAAGTAATGCAGCAATTCCTGGGATCTTTGTGCATGGGAAACCATTACAACTAAACAATGTTTTTCAGTTTTTGGTGGAGTGAACTATGCTGGTAAAATAGACACTGTTGTGGTTGGCTCACAGCCAGCTCCTCTGGTAATAGATTTTGAACTGGATGAGCTGGGTTTGTCTAAGCATTGGAGACCTGTGTGGCTATCGGAGGATTCAGATAGTGTTGGGGGAAGAAGAAATGGGAGCTGAAGGTGCTGGAGAGATGGAGGTGGAGGCCCCCGCAATGCCTCTGGAACCCCCAGCTAGGGCCTTGTCTGGGTCAGATGAGGAGTGGGTGATTAATGATCCCATCCTGAATGTGCATGTGTGAAGGATTGGGGGGAGACAGGAGCAAGTGGGCAGATGCAGGAGAAGATCTTGATCACAGCTGAGAGTAATAGGGAATTCTTCAACATGCTTAAAAGGGGAGGTTGCGTGGGAGTGTTCTTTGCAGGAGTTATCGTTCGTGGTTTAACAGAGAAAAAGAAATAGATCCACAGTTTTCTCTAAACCAACATCTCGCTTCCTTGGAGAAACCCAGCCTTTGGACCATTGTGTTTTGAAAGACTGTAGCTCTTGCCAAAAAGAGTGAGTACCTTTGCTTCAGCCTAGTTTGGAGACATTATTTACAAACCTTGGGGGATTTGGGCTAATTGTTATCGGCCTTGCAGATAACCCTGATTCTTTGGCAATAAACAGACATTATTTTGCTGTAATTGTGGCCCTCAGCCAAGTTGTCAACACCAAGTTTTGGTGTTTCAGAAACTCCAGTCTCTGGGTGTGATTTTGACTTTAATTACTGCTCAGCTGTCACACCAGGCAGAACAGATACAACAGTGTCATAGTTTATCTATAAAAGCTATGAATTTCGGTGTGTCTTTTTCAGCAGATCTGGGATCAATAAGCAATGTATTATTTTTGTTGATGTTACCCAAACTTATGCCTGATTTTACCATGATAAAGAGGTGGGGGACAGAAGACAGCATCTTGAGAGTGCAGAGAGGTAAAAGTTGTTTGTTGTCATCGTGTGCTCTGTCACTGGAGGTTTTTAAGAAAGAATTGGACAACCATCTGTCTTTACATAAATTATTCAATTTTTAATTCCACCTTTTCATTTGTAAAGTTCTATGTATCACTCTGATGGTTGCAATATGCCACCAGGCTTGAAATTTTGGATCTGGACAACCTAGAACTATGCCACCTATGATCTGACTTAAGCTTAGTACAAAAAATTGTCTGCTACAATGTCCTACCTGTCAATGACTATTTTAGCTTCAACCGCAATAATGCACAAGCAAACAATAGATGTAAATCGCTCTAAACTCGATTGCAGAAAATATGACTTCAGCAACAGAGTGGTCAACGCCTGGAATGCACTACCTGATTCAGTTGTTACATCCTCAACCGCCCCCCAAAACGTTAACTTTAAACTGTCTACTGTGGACCTTACCCCATTCCCGAGACATCTGTAAGGGGGTGTGCATAAGCGCACTAGCATGCCTACCATCCTTGTCCTATTGTTCCCATTTTTTCACACTCATTCCTTATGCTTATGCTCATACCTGTTTATATTTATATGTTTATAAGTTAGGTTTGTACTTATACTTCTTTTCTCATATATGCTTGATAAAAATAAAAAAAATAAAAATGAAGAACAACAACAAATGTTTCGATTGTTTGGAAAACTAGTAACTGTAAATTTAGCTGCCCAGATATGGTGATCCCAGGGGTGAAATTACAGTTCACCCTAACAGTACAGTTAGGTTCGGACAGGTTCTATAGAACTGGTGGCGGCAATTATGCACAGTTTGGAAAACTGGTAAATTGCATCACTGACTGGCCCCTCCCCTTCCCACCTCTCCCACTCCTTCTCTCCTTCTTCTCGGGCTCATACACACAAAGCAAACATGAGAAGGAGGCTAGAAGCAGCCAGGTTAAACGCTAGAGGACTTGGCCAAAATTTTCTGTTGGTTCTGTGGGCGTGGCTTAATGGGATGGTGCCACCTTGCCTTGCTGTGAGTGATGTCAAGATGGCCATGCCCCCTCAGGCACATTACCTCCCACCATCAAGCCACGCCCACCAAGCCACGCTCCAGAACTGGTAGGGGAAAAATTTGAATATCCCCCTTTGGTGGCCCAATTTAGCAATATTTCTGGAGAACCTTTGCTAACTTCTGTATACTATCTCAAGTTAATATAAGGGAATAGATTTTATAATATCATTATTTGTAGAGGATATATGTTTGATAAATAGTTAACTTTAATTAATTTAGCAGAGAAGAGCAAATCACTTTAGTAAAAGTGTAATTTAAGATATTTAGACTTTTTTAATGTTTAATGTAACAAATATATTATGTATTATTACTTTTTTTTAACAGAAAGAATACATCTGAAACACATTCTCTCTTTTTAAAAAATACTTTATTAAATATTTACATTAAAAAAGAAAGAAAACGAAGAAAAAACAAAACAACAATACAACATTTGATATACAGTGATCCCTCGATTAGCACGGTCTCGATTAGCGCGAAACGCTGCAACGCGGTTTTTCAAAAAATATTAATTAAAAAAATAAAATATTAAAAAATAAAAAATAAGTCCACGCTAGTTCTCTCTCTCTTTCTCTCCCTGTTGCCGGCGTGGTATATGAGAGAGAAAGAGAGAGGCAGAGGTCGGGCGCATTACCGGGAGGTGGAGGCGGCGTGGGGACGCTGGGTGCCGGGGACACCGAGGAGGGGGTGGACGTGGCCTCTCAGCTGCAGAGCCAAACAAGGGCGGAGGCAACGGCGGAGTCCGGCGCTGGGGCCATGCGGGGCCGCTCATCCAGGGGGGTGTGGACTGGCAAGTCGCCCTCCTTTCTCTTTCTTTCTCTCTCTTATACCACACCGGTAACAGGGAGAGAAAGAGAGAGAGCGGAGGGCACCTTGCCGGTCCACGCCCCCCTAGATGAGCGGCTCCGCATGGCCCCAGCGCCGCCCAGGCAAAGGGGAAACCCCAAGATCGCTTGCCGCTTGCCGTATTGCAGCGAAGGAGGCGAAGCAAGGCTCCAAGCTGCAATACGGCAAGCGGCAAGCGGCAAGCGATCTTGGGATTTCCCCTTTGCCTGGGCGGCGGGAAGA
Source organism: Erythrolamprus reginae (assembly GCF_031021105.1). Lineage (NCBI taxonomy): Eukaryota > Metazoa > Chordata > Lepidosauria > Squamata > Dipsadidae > Erythrolamprus > Erythrolamprus reginae. The sequence continues at coordinate 21,032,404 of NC_091956.1, read as the reverse complement.
CCAAGGGAAGGTTCCTTCAGCCGCCCAACACCTGATCCGCTCCGCAGCGCGGCAGCAGCGAGGAGCCGAAGATGGGGTTTCCCCTTTGCCTTTACCCCATCTTCGGCTCCTCGCTGCTTCCGCGCTGCGGAGCAGATCAGCTGTTGGGCGGCTGAAGGAACCTTCCCTTGGTCTTCCCCGCCGCCCACACGCAAACTCCACCATCTGCGCATGTGCGGCCATGAAAAAAATGGCGCACATGCGCAGATGGTGGTTTTTACTTCCGCACCACTATAACACGGAAATCGATTAGCGCGGGAGGTCTTGGAACGTAACCCCCGTGCTAATCGAGAGATCACTGTATACATATAACATACAACAAAAATAAAGCATCATGCTTTATACATGGATTATTTGATATCATAGCTTAGTATTTACACCTGTTAAATGGCAGTATAATTGGTTTGCAGCTCATTCATTTGTAATAATATTTTCCCTTTATTGATTATTACACATAAATACATCTTTTTAATTTTTCTGTTAATATATCCATTTTTATGTTTCATTTTCTCAATGGTATAATAGTGCCTTATGGTAGTAATATTTCCTCTTAATAACAATTTGTTTTTTCTCTCTAAATTTAATATTTTAAATAATTTTATCGTTATTCACATTTTTCTTTTCTTTTCTTTTGTTTTTCGCAATCCAGACATACACATTCTCAATTTACCTGCAATTTTGAGTAGCAATTTCTTGTTGAGTTATCTGCTTGATTATCAGAACAATTGATTCCAAAGCTTGTTCATTTGATTGTGAGGCCATTAAATTTGAGCCCCATTTTGGATTTTTAGTAGAATTCTTCAGCTATGACACTGGATGATTAATTCCTGGAGGCACTTATTTGGTCTTCTGGCATTAATCACTGCCATCAGGACCTGTAATTTAGAGCCATTCCAAACAATATTATATAGTATTTAACCCAAATAAAAGCTTTGAGGCATTGGTCCTCGTTTTAATTTTAATTTAAAATGAAAACGCCAAAGGGCAGACCTTACATAGAACATCACTTTTAATTCTTCTCTATGAACAACTTTGAAATGAAATCTTCTCCACGTTTTTATTTGCTTGGACAGCTGATAATAACCTTTGTTCTTTCTTTCTATTAATTTTAGCCCTGCATGGACTCTTCCTTTTCACGAGCAACTGAATTTACTGGGGATCCCTGCAGGCTTATTAGTGAACTTCCAGTTATAAAAGAATCATTCCTCAAATTAGAAGTAAAAAAAAAGTTTCTGCATATTCATATAAATTAGGGACCATCCCCAGGAATCAAACGCATGGAAAATTCTACAGTATTTATTATACTATGAATCCAAAATGAGTTTTATTCAGGTGGCTTTTTAATCTATTCCTGACAAATCAATAAGAAATGGAATAATACACTGCAAAACTTTCTGTAGCGGAATTAGGTGAGATACAAACGATAGCAGAGTCTTCCAATGTTTGAAAAGCAATGGATGGAAACATATGAATAAGAGAATAACAGAAGGAAACTCAATTCCATTTCAGACAAATGGTTGTCCAACCTCTTCTTAAAAGCCTCCAATAACGGAGTGCGCACAATTTCTGGAGGCAAACTGTTCCACTGGTGAATTGTTCTGTCCAGAATATTTTCCTTAGTTCTTGTCTGGAGGGCAGAAGGGAAAGGGGGGACATGATCAAAACATTTAAATATGTTAAAGGGTTAAATAAGGTTCAGGAGAGAAGTGTTTTAATAGGCAAGTGAAACAAGAACAAGGGGGCACAATCTGAGGTTAGTTGGGGGAAAGATCAGAAGCAACGTGAGAAAATATTATTTTACTGAAAGAGTAGTAGATGCTTGGAACAAATTTCCAGCGGACATGGTTGGTAAATCCACAGTAACTGAATTTAAACATGCCTGGGGTAAACATATATCCATCCTAAGATAAAATACAGGAAATAGTATAAGGGCAGACTAGATGGACCACGAGGTTTTTTTCTGCCGTCAATCTTCTATTATTATTATTATTATTATTATTATTATTATTATTAATTAAATTTGCATGCCGCCCCTCTCTGCAGACTCGGGGCGGCTCACAGCAGCAATAGAAAACAATATACAATACAAATCTAATATTAAAAAGTTAAAAACCCATAATTTAAAAAACATGCACACAACATACCATACATAAACTATATAGGCCTGGGGAAGATATCTCAGTTCCCCCATGCCTGACGGCAGAGGTGGGTTTTAAGAAGTTTACGAAAGGCAAGGAGGGTGGGGGCAATCCTAATCTCTGGGAGCTGGCTCCAAAAGGTCGGGGCCTCCACAGAGAAGGCTCTTCCCCTGGGTCCCGCCAGACGACATTGTTTAGTCGATGGGACCCGGAGAAGGCCAACTCTGTGGGACCTGACTGGTCGCTGGGATTCATGCGGCAGAAGGTGGTCCCGGTGGTCTATATTTCTATGTTTCTAGGTGGCTTCTCTGCTTGATTAGTTTCCATCCACTCCTTCTCATGTTGCCTTTTGATGCTTTGAAGAATAGCTTGACTCCCTCTTCTTTTTTGGCAGTGCCTGAAATGTTGGAAGACTGCTGTCATGTCACCCCAGTCCTTTTCATTAAATTAGACACGTTCAATTCCTACAACTATTCTGTATATGTTTTAGTCCCCTAATCATCTTGGTTGCTCTTCCCTGCACTCTGAATTTATCAAGGAGAGAACCAAATGCAGAGGTATTCTTTGGTCAATCTAAAATATGAATCCCATACAATAAATAGTGTTTTTAACACTGTTGTCGCTGTTCCTTCTTTGGAAATTGTCTATCAAGGGCCTCTTTGATGCAGCTTTGATTCAGCACCTTGGCCAGTTCAATAAAATGTATCAGGAAAGACTTAATAAACTCAATCTGTATAGTCTGGAAGACAGAAGGAAAAGGGGGGACATGATCGAAACATTTAAATATATTAAAGGGTTAAATAAGGTCCAGGAGGGAAGTGTTTTTAATAGGAAAGTGAACTCAAGAACAAGGGGACACAATCTGAAGTTAGCTGGGGGAAAGATCAAAAGCAACATGAGAAAATATTATTTTAGTGAAAGAGTAGTAGATCCTTGGAACAAACTTCCAGCAGACGTGGTAGATAAATCCACAGTAACTGAATTTAAACATGCCTGGGATAAACATATATCCATCCTAACATAATACAGAAAATAGTATAAGGGCAGACTAGATGGACCATGAGGTCTTTTTCTGCTGTCAGACTTCTATGTTTCTATGTGATTTTATAAACGTTTTTTACTGTGATGTATGAAAACTTGATGTTAAGAGAAGGAATCACGGGGGAGAAAGCCAAATCTTCAGGTAGGCTAACAAATGCTGAGGGTGAAATTGCACTGATCAATCATTTCATCAATGGCTTTTCAAAAATGGCTTTTCTTCTTGATCCATCCATTTCTTTGTGACAACCCCTCAAATGTTGGAAGATTGCTCTCACATCAGCCCAGTCCTTTTCATTATTATTAATGACCAGGAGTAGGCAAAGTTGGCTCTTCTATGAATTGTGGACTTCAACTCCCAGAATTCCTGAGACAATCATGCTAGTTCAGGAATTCTGGGATCTGAAGTCCACATGTCATAGAAGAGCGTACACCTGCACTAGATACATTCAATTCCTATTGTTGGGCAGAGCTACTTGGCCCATAACCTATTGGATGGAGTGAGTTTAAAATTTTAAAAATGTAAGAGTTTAAAAATTTAAAAATTTAAAAGAGTTTAAAAATTTAAAAATTTAAAAGAGTTTAACATTTAAAAAATTTAAAAGAGTTTAAAAGTTTAAAAATTTAAAAGTTTAAAATTTTAAAAATGTAAGAGTTTAAAATTTTAAAAATTTAAAAATATATTTTTAAAAAGGGAGCGTGAGTATCCACCCACCCACCCAACCACAATTTGGGTTCTTTTCCCCTCTTTACATGCACAGATGGTAAAAGAACCCAAATGGTGGCATCTGGGCAGATGGGCGGAGCCTCACACTCCCTTTTTAAAAATGTATTTATTTACCACCCCAGACAAATGGCAGTTTGATCTCCTCTTGAAAGTCTCAAATGTTGGAGCATTCACAATCTCCGCAGGCAAGCCGTCCAACTGGTTGATCGCTCTCACCGTCAGAAAGTTCCTCCTTATTTCCAGGTTGAATCTCTCTTTGGTCAGTTTCCATCCGTTGTTCCTTGTCCAGCTTTCTTGCGCATGCGCGAAGTCTCCTGCAAATGTGCACATGAGTTTAAACCAGGAGCAAAAGGGTGTGTGCACGAGCATAGTGATTGAATGTGTGTGAAACTCACACTTCCGGCACAAGCCCAAACCTGTAGAGAAGGTACCATATTTTTTGTAGTACAGTGGTACCTCTACCTAAGAACACCTCTACTTATGAACTTTTCTAGATAAGAACCAGGTGTTCAAGATTTTTTCCCCTCTTCTCAAGAACCATTTTCCACTTACAAACCCGAGCCTTCGAAACGGTAACCAGAAAAGGCAGGGAGAAGCCTCGGTGGGGCCTCCCTAGGAATCTCCTGGGAGGAAACAGGGCTGGAAAAGGTGGGAAGAAGCTTCTGTGGGGCCTCTCTAAGAATCTCCTGGGAGGAAACAGGGCTTCCACCCTCCCTGTCATTTCCCCAATCGCATCCATTATGTCCCACTGATTCCTATGGGAAAAATTGCTTCTTCTTACAAACTTTTCTACTTAAGAACCTGGTCACAGAATGAATTAAGTTCATAAGTAGAGGTACCACTGTATAATGTGCACTTTTTTACCCTCCCCCAAAGAGGGGGAAACCTTGGGTGCATCTTATACACCGAATGTAGCCCCATCCACCCTTTGGCCTCTGCTTCCCAGCAATTTACCTCCTTGCAGCAAACATCACAGAACCTGATTAGCACAAGCAACTGATTATTGGTCTCCTGACCATCAGCTGATTCAAGCTGCAGGCAGGGGGCAATAGGCTCTGGCAGTCCCTGCAGCCTAAAACTATTAGCTGATTGTGCTAAAACTGAAAGTGAAACTAAAACGGCATGGAACCCACTTCTGTTTAAGTGTATCCCTGCACTCAGTTAGTCTCCCGATGGTGAAGTGAATCTGCCTTCCCCATTGACTCACAACAGTCGATCACCTGACCGCAGGACTCTACAACCGTCTAAATATGAACACATCTGTGAACGTCCGCATTTTGATCATGTGACCATGGGGAAGCTGCCTTAGTTGCAAATGCGAAAAAACGGTCATAAGCCACTTCTTTCGCAGTAATATTTTACCTTTGAACAGTCACTAAACGAAAGGTTATAAGTCCAGATCTACTTTTAAGGAGCAGTTCCTGGAAACATCATCCATGTAGGAGCTTCATTGGCAGCAATTTTAACCTTGCCTTTTTTTTCAGAAGGAAAAGCTTCACTACAAAGTTTGAACTTTGGACCGTTCTGTGTTTTTCTTTAACGGCTAAGGCTGCCAGCTTGATCCTGCCATCTGCTACCCCTGTCAGCCTCAAAACCAAGTTTGTTTTTCCTTGGCACATCATTCCATCAACCATGTGGTTTCCTTCATGGTGCAGGAGACACCACAGATTCCCCTCTGATGTTCTGCTCCTGTTTTGTAGCATAAAGATGGACTAATTCAGGACTATCAAATTTGCAGCCCACTGGTCGGATGCATCACACGCTACTGGTGCCATAGCCGGTTTAGCAAAGGGGGAAAATGTCATCATCCATCATGTGAGGATGACATAACATGCGAGTTTGACACCCCTGGACCAGTTGTGAAATACATTTTTTTTACTACCGGTTTTGTGGGCATGGCCTGGTGGGTGTGGCAGGGGAAGGATACTGCAAAATCTCCATTCCCATCCCTCTCCAGGGGAAGGATACTGCAAAATCTCTATTCCCACCCCACTCCAGGGGAAGGATACTGCAAAATCTCCATTCCCACTCCACTCCAGGGGGAAAGATATAGTACAATACCCATTCCCTCCCCACTCCAGGGAAAGAATATTGCAAAATAATAATAATAATAATAATAATAATAATAATAATAATAATAATAATAATAATTTATTGGATTTGTATGCCGCCCCTCTCCATAGACTCGGGGCGGCTAACAACAATGATAAAAACAACATGTGACAATCCAATAATATAACAACTAAAACCCCTTATTTATAAAACCAAACATACACACAAACATACCATGCATAACTTGTAATGGCTTAGGGGGAAGGAATATCTTAACTCCCCCATGCCTGGTGGTATAAATGGGTCTTGAGTAGTTTATGAAAGACAGGGAGGGTGGGGGCAATTCTAATCTCCAGGGGGAGTTGGTTCCAGAGGGCCGGGGCTGCCACAGAGAAGGCTCTTCCCCTGGGGCCCACCAAACAACATTGTTTAGTCGACGGGACCCGGAGAAGGCCAACCATTCCTTCCTCACTCCAGGGAAAGGATACTGCAAACTCTCCATTCCAAACCACTACAGGGGAAGGATATTGCAAAATCTCCATTTCCAACTCACTATAGGGGAAGGATATTGCAAAATCTACATTCCCTCCCCACTCCAGAGAAAGGATATTGCAAAATCTACATTCCCTCCCCATTATGGGGCCAGCCAGAAGTGGTATACTCCAAAATCTGTCAGAAACCTGCTAGATTTCACGCCTACCCTAGATTAATTGAAAGCTGCCCTGTCTCACATAAATATTTATGTTTCTCACATAACTATTTCCAGGGCCTCCAAGGAATGGGTGCAAATTACTCGCCTTAATTTTCCAATATTTTCTGGATGGCCACCTGGACACCCTCACGCAATTTGCAAGAGGACGAAAAAGCTGATTTGCTACTCTTAATTTTGGGGGGACGTTTGTAACTTTCAGGCAAACTCTAAGAATAGCTTTGTTTTCCTGCTTAGCTTCAGGAGCTTGGAGGTCTTCTTGAGATGTGGGAAGACAGATTAGTCCCAGCTGACTAGATGTTTCACCTGCTGTAATAAACGGAGGAGGAAATTTTGACTGGCCTTCTAGTACAAACTTAAAACGTCCCCTTTAAATGTATTTTAACAGCTTATTTTTCTATTTATTGCTTACCACCAAGAGACGCTACCTAAAGATGAAAGCAATAATATATTTGCCTTCTAATGATCAAGAGAACAGGTAATCCTCGACTTACGACCACATGCAGCAGCTGATACTCCTTTCCCCTCAACAATGACCATGTGAGGGGAGTTGGCCTGAGAAACAGCCCAACGTGGGATTACAACTCATGCTTTCCTGATTTCCAGCTTGGCACCCTGCTGTATTCTGCTTAGAGTCTAGAGATTTGGTAGCCTACAAATTGAAATACAGTGGTACCTCAGGATACGAACTTAATTGGTTCCAGGAGGAGGCTCGTAAGGTGAAAAGTTCGTAAGATGAAACAATGTTTCCCATAGGAATCAATGTACAAGCAAATAATGCGTGCAAATCCTTCCGGAAAATCCTAAACTTTAGAAGGGAGGCGAACAGAGGGCAGGGAGGAGCAGCTAAAGGGGGTGGGTGGAAGAAGCAAGGCTAGGCTAAAGGGTGAGTGGGAAGGAAGAAAGGCAAGGGGGCGCCCCTCCCTTTTCTTTCTTCAAAAGACACCGTTTCAGTGCCTCTGCAAGCATGCTGTTCTCTGCAAAGTCTTTCCCCCTCCAAACCGCCCCTCCCTTTTCTTTCTTCAAAAGACACCCTTTCAGTACCTCTGCAAGCACGCTGTTCTCTGCAAAGTCTTTCCCCCTCCAAGCCACCCCTCCCTTTTCTTTCTTCAAAAGACACCCTTTCAGTGCCTCTGCAAGCACGCTGTTCTCCTACTTTTGTTAATGCAAAGTCTTTCCCCCTCCAAGCCGCCCCTCCTTTTTGTTTCTTCAAAAAAGGGAAAAAAAAGAAACCCCTTCATCCCAGCAGCAGCGGCTTGGGTTCGTAAGGTGAAAATAGTTCGGAAGAAGAGGCAAAAAAATCTTAAACACCGGGTTCGTATCTCGAAAAGTTCGTTAGAAGAGGCGTTCGTAAGATGAGGTACCACAGTGCAGACAAACAAATAAAGAGACCCACGATTTACGGCCCTAAATTTAGGATTCCTTGGGTCACCCAAGTAAAATTATAGCATGCTTTATAAAAACCAAAGTATAATTAGCTAAATTTTGATTCTGTGAAAGCAATTAATCCAGCTGGCCCCGAATCTCTGAAGCTGCGCCGGGTGATATTGTATTCATTAACTCCCTGTTTTGATATTTTTTTAGTACCGTAAGAAAACACCTGTCAAAATATACACTGTCTCTGAACAAAAGCTATCAAATATATTGAAAGGTAAAGGTGTCAAGGAAAAAAAACTTCAAACAGTTCCAAGAACATGTGAAGATATTTTCTTCCTTCTTTCCTTTTTTTTTTTGGACATAGTCATGGTAATTAAGGAGTTTCAATTGCAACAACTAGTCTGTAATTAAACTTGACCTTTCAGCTAATTACGCCGTGACATTTTTTTTATTTTCAACGCACCTTCCCTTGTGCTGGGAATGTGCTATGTGCAAATGTAAATAAGCACTTTTGGTAATGAAAGCAAAAAGGTTGAGAAGCTGTTGAGAGCACAGTGCAATCTATTGTCAGGGGTTGGAAGCAAGGAATCTCAAGAGGATCTAAGACAGAGTTGTAATTTAATGAAAGTTCTTGCAGTCCTCTTCAGGCACCAAAGACACTGTATATAAAATTAGTTCTAGTGACTGGCAGGTACTGGAAAGTCTCTAGATTAGCAAGACCCGGTGCAAATAATCGGTAGTAGTTTTTCTTTGTCTGCTTTCTGGGCAAGACTTTGCTTTGTGAGTAAATAAGAAAGTGCCAAATATTCAGAATATTCAAATATTCAGACAGAAGGAAAAGGGGGGACATGATCGAAACATTTAAATATATTAAAGGGTTAAATAAGGTCCAGGAGGGAAGTGTTTTTAATAGGAAAGTGAACACAAGAACAAGGGGACACAATCTGAAGTTAGTTGGGGGAAAGATCAAAAGCAACATGAGAAAATATTATTTTACTGAAAGAGTAGTAGATCCTTGGAACAAACTTCCAGCAGACGTGGTAGATAAATCCACAGTAACTGAATTTAAACATGCCTGGGATAAACATATATCCATCCTAAGATAAAATACAGAAAATAGTATAAGGGCAGACTAGATGGACCATGACGTCTTTTTCTGCCGTCAGACTTCTATGTTTCTATGTTTCTATGTTTCCTTGGCATCTATGACTGAGCAGAGCAAATCCTTCTTTGGAAATATGATTTAGAGATTGGTGTGACTCTTTCAGATTTAACTCAAGATCATAGCCAAAATGGAGAAAGAGAAATCTGAAATCAACACAGGATAACAATCTTTTTTTAAAATAATATAATTTTTATTGATTTTTTTAAATTTTTACAAAAAAACAAAACATAAAGCATAAAGTGTGCCATCACCAAAAATAAAAATAAAAATTCCCTTCACCAGGGAAGATTCAATTTTGTATCCTTCATTTGCTTCATCTCTGGGTCACATTCTTCATTCTTTATAAAGTGATTGAATTTTATTTCTTACATTTGCATCGCTTACTGATGTTGTTAATATATAATTTTTGACCTTCTCCCACCGCCTCATTGTTGCTGCTAATTTCTCTTCATTATAATTATGTAGTCTAATTTCCATAATTTCATAGTGAATGTGGTCCACCATGTATCTGCACCAATTTTTATCGTCCATTTATTGTCATCTTTACACCCAAGCACTATTGTTGCCTGGGCACTTTCTATCGCTGGAGTTTTGATTTCTTCATATTCTTTTACCTCACTATTTTTAATCAATAATGCTGCTTCCTTGGTTATTTTCCAATTACCATTCGTCATTTTATTCACTTCCATTTGTATTTGTTTCCAAAATTTTTGAACTTTATTACATTCCCAAAACATATGCATAAATACTCCTTTTTCCTTACAGCCATGCCAACAATTTCCTTTCTTCGTTGTTTGAAAACGTGCTAATTGTACTGGTGTATAATACCATTTATGTAATATTTTTCTTCTCATCTCTCTTATTCTTGTATTTTTAATTCTTTTAATTTTTTCAATTATGCCTTCCATAGCCCATTCATCGATTTCTAATTCATCCTGCCAATATCTCGTCAATCCTTTTACTACTTGTTCTTCTGCTTTTAATAATTCTCTCTATATATTACCTGTTTGTGCTTTTATATTCTTACTCTTTTCCCTTAACACAGGATAACAATCAATGGGGGGAAAGTGATCTGGTAGAGATCCAATTGCAGATTTTGCGAGCTTCATGCTATTCCTTAAAGTCAGATTGAGATGATAAGAACTCCCTAAGGAAGGCATGTCACGTCTTGAAGATCCCAAAGGAGCAGATGGAATTGCAAGCTAGCAATGAAATATGAAAGTTACCCTTGATCTCGATATCAAATGGAAGAGGATGAGAAGTGCATTGGCGATTTCACAGACTCACAGTTAGAGTTTACTGCACTTTTGTACTTGACATATAAAAAGTGACAAATGCAGAGGTATTCTTTGATCAATATAAAATATGAATCCCATTTAATAACTGCTTTTAACACCGTTGTCGCTGTTCCTTCTTTGGAAATTGTCTATTAAGTGCCTCTTTGATGCAGCTTTGTTTCAGCACCTCGGCCAGTTCAATGTGATTTTATAAAGGTTTCTTAGGGTGATGTTTGAAAACTTGATGTTAAGAGAAGGAGGCATGGGGGAGAAAGCCAAATCTTCAGGTTGGCTGACAAATGCTGAAGGTGAAATTGAACTGATCAATCATCTTGTCAATGGCTTTTCTTGCTTTTCAAAAATGTTACTTCTTGATCCATCCATTTATAAACCTGTGGACTGAGGATGGTTTCATGTTGGGTATCCTCAGGATCTGATAAAAAATCAAGATGTGGGATGTGCACAAACACACAAGCACGCACACATACATACACACGTAGCATTTCAATTTCAAAGGGGACCGCCTCCTGCCGTATACCTGCCAAAACCCAATAGGATCGCACAGGGTTGGCCTTCATAGGTTGGTCCCACTGACTAAGCAATGCAGGTTGGCGGGGCCGTGAGGGAGGGCCTTCTCTGTGGCCACCCCAACTCTATGGAACCAACTCCCCCCGATGTCTGTACTTCTCCCACTGTGTTGGCCTTCCGAAAGGCTACAAAGACCTGGCTTTGCTGGCAGGCATGGGGGCCATGAATTTTGTGGCCAAATCACATTGAATGATATGTTGTGTTGATTGGATTACTGAGTTGTGAGTTTTTACTGGGGTTATTGTTTTAATTTATATTGGAATTATTTTTTATTGTTAATTGTATTTTTATATTTTGTTGCAAGCCGCCCTGTGTCCTTTGGGATTGGCGGCATAGAAGTCGAATAAATAAATAAATACATAATATTGAATAAATATTAAATAAATAAAAAATATTATTTGACTGAAAAAGTGGTAGATGCTTGGAACAAACTTCCAGCAGATGTGGTTGGTAAATCCGCAGGAACTGAATTTAAAGATGCCTGGGATAAACATAGATCCATCCTAAAATAAAATACAGGAAATAGTATAAGGGCAGACTAGATGAACCATGAGGTCTTTTTCTGCCGCCAGTCTTCTATGTTTATATGTTTATATAAATAACGGTACTTTTTCAAGAGACAACTAGACTTTCTGCTTCTTTTCTCATCCAAGAAGCTTCTTTACTCTGAGTGGATGGAGAGGAGACCTTCTCATGTAAACTAACTGGCTGGATTGTTTGCCCAAAACCAAACCAGTTATAGTGACATCTGAATTGAGCAATGAGTTCCATATGTGACCAATGTTTGAGAAAAATGAGAAGAAGTAAGAAAGAAGAGACATTGCCACCATGGCTGTAAAAGTCACCATATTTTTGTTTTCGTTCCTTCCTTGAAAACACACACCCATTTTTTTTTACCCATTCTTACAGGAAGATCCATCTTTGATGAGAAATAAATCAAATTTTGTAGTCAGAATAGTCGTGTCTTACTGAGGCTATTTGTACCACTGTTGGTTGACTTCTTCAATGTTTTGAGCTTTCTAATTGGAAATGCTTTTCAACCCAGAGGATAAAGCTTCTAAGCACTCGTTTAATTGGCACATGAAAAATCAATCTGCCCAAATCTATTCTAAAACAGAGATAGCAAATACCAACTCTTGCTCGCTTTGGCTTTGGCATTTAGCAGATGTTTGAACTTTCGCTGCAGTTGTGTTCTAGATGCTTTGCAGATTATTAAGGGCTTCTGGCTTTGCAGTGAACAGATTATTTCCCCCCTGTTTCATTTCATTGGGTGAAGCGATGGAATGGAAAACGAAATAAGATGTTTTCCAAATCAGAAGTTGTTGATGAACCTGCTCCAATTACAATAAGCTTTTCGTGGATTTTATGTGAGCTCAGATTTGGGGTGCCATCAGGCCTTTGATGGGTAGCCTTTTGTTCTTGCTGTTACCAATATTAAATAATCTTGGAGAACAGGAAAAAGAGGAGGGGGAAAAAGAAGAGGAAGAGAAGGAGGAGGAGGAGGGGGAAAAGAAGAAGAAGAAGAAGAATAAGAAGAAAGGGAGAGGAGGAAGAGGGGGAGGAGGAGGGGAGGAGGAAGAGGAGGAGGAGGAAGTGAGGGAGGAAGTGAGGGAGAAGAAGAAAGGGAGAGGAGGAAGATGGGGAGGAGGAGGGGAGGAGGAAGAGGAGGAGGAGGAAGAGGGGGAGGAGGGAAGGAGGAGGAAGAAGAGAAAAAGAAGAAGAGGTGGAGAAGGAGGAAGAGGTGGAAGAGGAGAGGAAGGTGAGGGAGAAGGTGGAGGAAGAGAAGAATGAGGAGGAGAAGGGGAAGAAGAAGAAAAAGGAGGAGGTACCTCAGGTTTATTTATAATTTTATAAGATTATATTACAAGTGTGCTGGAATACACACAAGATCATTACAAAAAGTGTATTGAGTTCAAGAGAGGAAGGAAGCATGAGATGAAGACCCAAAGTAACTCTGTCTTAATTACACTAGGTATAAGTTTGGTAGGCTTTCAACATCCAATTACTCTATCCTACTCGGCAATCAAAATCTTTCCAGAATTCCAGTGGGTTCTTCTTTTCTGATCTTAATAGCATCTGATGGAAAGCATTTTTAATCTATTCGCAATGTCAGAGTTTCTTTCCTCAATTTAAAGACTCAAGTGATTGGTAGTGTTGAATTAACCTGTTTCCAGTGGACTAAATATCTGTGGAGACCAGTAGTGGGGTTTTTTTTTGTTTTACTTTCATTTTTTAAATTAAATTAAAAATTAAATCAAAATTAATTTAATTTTCAAGTTGAATTTAAAATTAAAATTAAAATTAATTTAATTTTCATTGTTTTTACTACTGGTTCTGTGAGTGTGGCTTGGTGGGAATGGCAGGGGATGGATACTGCAAAATTCCCATTCTCTCCCCACTCCAGGGAAAGGTTTCTGCAAACTCCCTATTGCCTCCTGATGATTTGGAACTCAAGAGGCAGAGAATAGATGGTGAAGGAGCCAGTCAGAGGTGGCATTTACTGGTTCTCCAAACTATTTAAAATTTCCACTACCGGTTCTCCAGAACTGGTCAGAACATGCTGAATCCCACATCGGGTGAAACATAGAAACATAGAAGACTGACGGCAGAAAAAGACCTCATGGTCCATCTAGTCTGCCCTTATACTATTTCCTGTGTTTTATCTTACAATGGATATATGTTTATCCCAGCCATGTTTAAATTCAGTTACTGTGGATTTACCAACCACGTCTGCTGGAAGTTTGTTCCAAGGATCTACTACTCTTTCAGTGAAATAATATTTTCTCACGTTGCTTTTGATCTTTCCCCAACTAACTTCAGATTGTGTCCCCTTGTTCTTGTGTTCACTTTCCTATTAAAAACACTTCCCTCCTGAACCTTATTTAACCCTTTAACATATTTCGATCATGTCCCCCCTTTTCCTTCTGTCCTCCAGACTATACAGATTGAGTTCATTAAGTCTTTCCTGATACGTTTTATGCTTAAGACCTTCCACCATTCTTGTAGCCCGTCTTTGGACCCGTTCAATTTTGTCAATATCTTTTTGTAGGTGAGGTCTCCAGAACTGAACACAGTATTCCAAATGGGGTCTCACCAGCGCTTTATATAAGGGGATCACAATCTCCCTCTTCCTGCTTGTTATACCTCTAGTGAAGACCCTCAAAAATCCAGATCAGTGAAGGACTGCAAAAAAAATTTACTACCGCACTGTGGATGTGGCTTATTTTGTGGGTGTGGCTTACCCATCATGTGACCAGGTGGGAGTGGCTTGATGATCATGTGACCGGAGGTGGCTTAAAGGTCATGTGACTGGCTTAAAGGTGGCCAACTTGGCATCACTCACATCAAGGGTTTGGGTTAGGGTGCTTGGCCTCTCCTTGCCTCAAAAGGATACAATTTCCCTATCTATTTACTATTATTGAACATCCAAAATATGCTATTTAATTCTATTTATATATGCCATATGTGCATATACATATTACACACAGGCACACAAAAATATACATTATCTACTATATAAATTGTATGTACACACACATGCATGCACAGCTCTTCTACAATTATACACATTCAACCTGATTTACTAGGATAAAAACATACCCAGTTCCCAGAAGGTTAAAAAAAATAAAAAATTCAAACTTTTTCTACTGGTCCTGTGTACCTAACCAAAATTTTTCTACCGATTCTGCATACCTGACTGTACCTGTAGGAGCCCATCACTGATCCAGGTCATGGTTATACCAAAGGTCCTTTGCAAAAGATAACTGGATTTCCTTGATTATATTTTTCTTTGATTCCCACGTCAATCAGAACTGAAAAAGCTTCTCAGATGAGAAGCAAAACATTTTCAAGGGAAACAAATGAACAGACAGACAGACAGGCAGGTAGGCAGACAGACAGACAGACAGATAGACAAGAAAGGCTGGTTTCCTTTTGCAAAGCATCTTTGGGATGCATTTTTGCAGTGGATTTTTCTAAATCATTTGGGAGAGCTAAGAAAAAAAAGTAATCTGTCCAATGAGTTTTCAGGGACAGATATGTTGCCTCTCTTATAGGGTTGTGGGGTTTTTTTGAGAAATAAGTCTGAATTTTCAGGCTGTTTTTAGAAAGTATTGACCAATATGTTGACGAAATAGGCTGCAATAAACACAATATTAAAACAAAAAGAGGGAGAAACTTAATTGAGCAGATTTACATACCCAGATTTACTCTCATGTGAGATAAAAGCAAAAGAAAATATTCCTACAGCGGATAAGGGGTAAACATCATTTAATTTATTTCTCTTCAGTGTACTTTTGCCTTCTCAATTTATGCTCATGAATTGGCAATTGATTGTTGAGAATAATAATATAAAAACTGTGCCGCAGCAGGAGCAATAAACAACTTTAAACGGCTGACAGATGGGTGAAGAATTCTGGTATGGGTGTCTGTTTGCACATGTAACTTGACAAACGTGACTAGCAACTAGAATTCTAATTCATCTTCAATGTAATAATTTCTTCCACCAGCTAGTCTTCAACATCTGTTTCCAGCCAATTTTTTCCCCAGATTTCTTCCTATTTATTTATGACATAGTCTTTCAGTCGGCTGTCATAATTTTAAATGATTTCCTACTCTGTTGCTTAAATAATACAATTCCTGTCACACTCAATTCCTGATACTTTCATGGAAATGGCCATATAATTTTCTTGACAGCAATGCAGAAATGACTTGCCACTGAGTCATTCATTTTTTATGGTATTAGCTTCGCAGTCTAGTCTCCACATCTGGAATTTTCAGGTGGAGTGTTACCAAAATATTAACCAGTGCTGGTTATGACCTATAAAGCCCTTCATGGCACCGGACCAGAATATCTCCGGGACCGCCTTCTGTCGCACAAATCCCAGCGACCAGTTAGGTCCCACAGAGTTGGCCTTCTCCCGCTTCCGTCAACTAAACAATGTCGTTTGGCAGGACCCAGGGAAAGAGCCTTCTCTGTGGTGGCCCCGACCCTTTGGAACCAACTCCCTCCAGATATCAGAGTTGCCCCCACCCTCCTAGCCTTTCGTAAGCTCCTTAAAACCCACCTCTGTCATCAGGCATGGGGGAATTGATACTTTCCCTCCTCCTAGGCTTATAAAATTTATGCATGATATGCTAGTATGTGTTGTGATTCAGCCTGAGGCTCCTCAGGGACCGGCTGCACCTCTGCCGGATCCATGACCGGAGGAGGAGGACAGTGAACAGGAGGGGGAGAAACAGGCAGACGGGGGAGAGGAAAGTCAGGAAGAGGATGAGGGAGAGCAGCCTGAGAGCCCCGGGGGGGGGGGGGGCTCTCCCCAGCCAGTAGCCTGGACTCATTGGATGAGGAAGCACAGGCTATAATTGACATGAGACAGCGACGTGCAGCTCAGAGACGGGACCAATTAGAAAGGTATTGGCACCACTGAATTGGCAACAGCTGGGTTTGGGTGTGGTTCTCCTCAGCAGGGTTTAAAAGGCAGGCCAGCCCTTGAAGCTATGTGGAGCATTATCAACTGGAAGTTCTGTGACCCTGCTTTGCTTCTCGGCGTCTCTGATCTTGGCTTGTGGCCTAGAAGTCTGGAAGACTTGTGGGAGGTGTATGTTTGTTATCTCCAGTGTTGTTTTTGACAGCAAGAATCCTGTCTTACTTCATGGCCTTCGTGAAACATCTTTGAAGTTTCAGCGTGTTCCTGTTTGTAAGGACATTTTCTGTTACCTGTGTTTGCTTTGAATTATATAAACTGCCTTTGCCTTTTACCAGTGTGTCTGGATTCTCTTTTTGGGTTGGTGTTGGCTTCTGGAGGGACCCAGACAGAACAGTATGTATGATTGGTTTCTAAATTGGGGTTTTAAATTAACTTAAATATTAGATTTGTTTACATTGTATTATTATTGCTGTGAGCTGCCCCGAGTCTGCGGAGAGGGGCTGCATACAAATCTGATTAATAAATAAATAGATAAATAAACAAGGAGTGTCCATGAAGTTAACCACTGCCTCAGAGGCAGATTCTGGATTCTGCTATTGCTGGTTCGCTTAGGGAGTCTTGTATGGGGAACCCTGGATCCTTAATTCTTCTTGGGAGATTGTGTGACTTTTGTCATGTTGCCAAGGATATTCTACATTGCTGGAAACTGCTTTGGTTCAAGAACTCTCCTGTATTTTCATGACTTCCCTTCCTCTGTGTCAATAATCTACAGGGTGCCTTGCCTTCTTTGACACGTACTTATCTAATCCTCATTGTTCACTGATTTGTAAAGCACTGAAGTAGACATTTATTGTTCGATTTACACATACACCTCTCAAAGATCATCATCTCCTTTGCTTAAAGCTCAATTGCCCTGTTGGTTCTTATTTTTACCATAGGAAGAAAAGATGTTGTCTAAATACCTTGAAATACAATATGGATTTCAAAGTTCCGCAACCAGTTAACCTGGGTCATAATAAATACTGTCAACCACCATCCACTGCCTGGAAGAAAAATATATGAAGCCAAATAATTGTTCTGTCGAGCTCTCTGGTAGAATCCTGCCAAAAATGCACAGATACAATTTCAGACACACACACGTTTGAAAATTCAAAACAATGTTCTTTATAATGAAAATTCACTTAAACCAAGCCCTCTTTTGGTATAGCAAAGAGCACTTGTCTCCAAACAAACTGGTAATTTGTACAAGTCCCTTATCAGTTCTGTGATACTTAGCTTGCAGCTGTGAGGCAATTCACAGTCCTTCTTCTTTCTCAAAGTGAAACACACTTTGCTCTGGTTTAGTTTCAAAGTGGGGAAAAAGCAGCACACAAAAGGTCAAAGTCAGGAAAGCAGTCTCGAAACACAATGATCAGATAATCCTCCACAATGGCCAAACCCACAGGCTGCTATTTATAGCAGCCTCACTAATTACCACAGCCCCACCCAACCACAGGTGGCCTCATTTTCTTTGATAATAATCTCTCAGTTGTTGTTGCTTATGCATTGCTCTCTGCATGCTTGGCTGTATCATTAACTCTTGTTCTGAATCCAAGGAGGAGCTAGATAATTGATCTCCTTCTGAGCTGTCTGCCACAATCTCCTCCTCCCTGTCACTCATGTCTTCTTGGTCAGAGGAGCCTTCATCAGCAGATTCCACCGGGGGCAAAACAGGCCTGCAGCATGTGGATGTCTCCCCCACATCCACAGTCCTTGGAGCAGGAGCTGGGGCAGAGATAACCACAACAAATAATACATTTCATATTCATATTCATATTCATATTCTTATACTGCAATGCTCTGTACATGGGGCTGCCTTTGAAAAGTGTCCGGAAACTACAAATTGTGCAAAATGCAGCCACGGGCTTGCTCAGACATTCGCACATTTCTCCAACAATCTGTGGTCTGCATTGGTTGCCAATTGGTTTCCAGACCCAAGTCAAAGTGTTGGTTATGACCTATAAAGCACTACATGGCATGGGATGAGAAGACCTCCGAGACCGCCTTCTGCCACATGAATCCCAGCGACTGGCAGGTCCCACAAAGTCGGCCTCCTCCAGGTTCCGTCAACCAGAAAACATCATTTGGTGGGACCTAGAGGGAGAGCCTTCTCTGTGGGGGCCCCGGCCCTCTGGAATCAGCTGCCCCTGGAGATTCATACTACCCCCACCCTCCTTGCCTTCTGTAAGAGTCTGAAGACTCACTTATGCCGCCAGGCCTGGGGCCATTAGATCTTTGCCCCCTGCCCAATGAATGGGTTGAGAGAATGTGGAGTGAATGGAATGATTGGTTTTTTTATGTTTTTTTTGAGGAGGTTTCTAGATTCTTTTTTTTTTTTTGAAAAATAATTTTTATTGATTTACAAAAGAGATTATGTACAAAGGGAGAAAGATACATCGATTAACAACATTGTGATAACCTGACATACTTGCAGTTATGCCATAATCACTCCATTCAATTATTTACATATCATAACTTATTGTGGTTAACATAATACCTCTCTATAGTTCGTTATCTTTTGGGTCTTTGGATCTCCCTCCCAACCCCTCCCCCCCATTGAACTGTAATAGTTCTAAAAGGTCTAGATTGTTTATTTGGGCGGCATATGGAAGCCGCGGTTTCGTTAGTGTAGTGTTTATATCAATATGTATTTACATTTGAGAAGAAATCGTGCTGGATTGATCAAGATATTCTTAGTAGTCCGATATTATCCTTCAGAATTCTAGAGTTTTTCTACAGTCATTTCTACGCTTTCCACTTATATTTTAATATTTTAGCATTTTAATATATCTACTTTTTGTAGTATTTCGTTATATTTTCCCCTTTTCTTCATTTATTTCTTTTCTTACTTTTTACCCAATTGTAAAATTTTTCCCAATTTTTGTAAAATTTCGAATCTTCTTTATTTTTGAGTTTTTGCGTAAGCCTATCCATTTCTGCACAGTCATAGATTTTTTTGATGATTTCTCTTTCAGTTGGTATAGTATCTCTTTTCCAGTTTTGTGCTATTGTTATTCTAGTAGCTGTAATTATATGGTGTATCAGGTACGTGTCTTCTTTCTTGTTTTTCAAATCAATTATGCTCAAGAGGAATATTTCTGGTGTGAGTTTTAAGGAAACTGTTGTGATTTGTTGTATCCATGTTTGGATTTTTTTCCATAGCTTTTTGATGAGGGGGCAAGTCCACCATAAATGAAAAAATGTTCCAATTTTGCTATTGCACCTCCAACAATTTGGTTTTATGGTGGGATAGATCTTGGCCAGTCTCGTTGGTGATAGATGCCATCTATAAAACATTTTTTGTAGGTTCTCTTTGTATGGAACTGATTTAGTAATTTTCAGGTTTCTCCACATTTGTTCCCATTGTTCAATGTAAATGGAATGCCCTATGTTTTTAGCCCAGGTAATCATATTTTCTTTTACTAATTCAGTTTCCATAGAGTACCCCATTATATAATTATACATTTTGGTTATAAATTTTTTCGGATATCCTAATAGTATTTTATCAATTATGCTTTCTTTTTCTTGGATCCCTTCTTTTTTTTTGTCTCTATTCCATTTTGTCAAAATTTGAGCGTAGGACCACCAGTCAATATCGATATTTTGGTTTCTTAGTTGCTGTCTGGATTTTATATCTCCTTTCTCATCTAATATGTGGTTGTAGTTCAATATTTTTGGTGATTGAAATAAGTTTGGGTGTCTGAGCGCTTCAAGACTGGAGTACCATTTTGGAATTTTGTGGTAATGTTCTTTTTTAGTTTTTAACCACACATTTATTAAGGAGTCCCTGATCATGTGACATCTAAAGTATACTGGCGTTTTCCCTTTTTCGCTCCATAGGAAACTGTGCCATCCTTGGAGAATGTTATGGCCCTCCAAGGCCAAAAGTCTTTGATCTTGGAGGGTTATCCACTCTTTAACCCATAGAAGGACCGATGCTTCGTAATAGGCTTGGAAGTTTGGTAATCCAAATCCACCTTGTGTTACTCTGTCTTGTAAAGCTTTAAATCTCACCCTTGGTTTTTTCCCCGCCCAGATAAATTTTGAAATGGTTGTATTTATTTTGCTGAAAAATTTTTGGTTTAATTTTATTGGGATCGTCTGGAATAAATATAAAAATTTCGGTAGTATAGACATTTTAATTGTGGCTATCCTCCCTGATAATGAGATATGAATTTTGTTCCACCTAATTAACTGTTGTTCTGTTTTTTTAATGAGGGATTCGTAATTATCTTTTTGTATTGTACCACATCTGTTCGTTAGTGTTATACCCAGGTATTTAACTTTTTTGACAGTTTGGATTCCTAATAATGTCTCTAATTCATGTTCTTGTTTAGTGTCCATATTTTTAGTTATAATTTTAGTTTTTTGTTTATTGATTTTTAGGCCGGCCACTTCTCCATACCGTTGTATCTCTCTCAGCAGGTGTTCCCCTGTTTCTATTGGATCCTCCAAGATGAATGCTAGGTCATCTGCATAAGCCTGAACTTTAAATTCGTGTTTTTTTGTTCTAAGACCTATAATTTCCATGTTGGATCTTATTTGATTAAGAAGTGTTTCTACTGCCAGGATGTATAGAAGTGGGGATAGAGGACATCCTTGTCTAACACCTTTTGCAATTTGAAAAGATCTTGTTAATTCCCCATTAAATATAATTTGAGCCGATTGCGTATTGTATATAGATTGGAACATGTTTATCATTTTTGGGCCGAATTGCATTTTTTTAATTAATTCAAGAATAAACTCCCACCTTAAATTGTCGAAAGCTTTTTGGGCGTCCAAGAATATTAATGCTAATTGTTTTCCGGAGTGTGTCTCATAGTATTCTAGAGTGTTAAGAATTATTCTTGTATTATTCCTTATGTATCTGCCTGGGAGAAAACCATTTTGATCTTCCTTTATTGTTTTGTTTAAAATTGGTTTAAATCTTTCCGCTATTATTGTCATGAATATTTTATAATCAACGTTGAGGAGGGATATGGGCCGATAGTTTTGTATATGTTTTTTTTTTTCCGGGTCTTTCGGGATTAGACTTATCAAGGCTTGTGTCCAGGATATTGGTAGCAAGCCTTTTTCCAATACTTCATTAAATATTATTACTAGGATTTCTAATAAATAGTCTTTTAGTTCTTTGTAGAATTCGGCCGGTATCCCGTCTGTACCTGGGGCTTTGCTGTTCTTTTGTTTGGTTATTGCGTATTCCACTTTTAGTTTGGTTATTTCTTTGTTTAGTATGGTTTCATCTGATTCTGATATCTTTTGTATTTCCGCTTCCTCAAGATATTTATTTAATTGGAATTGGTTTGTTTCTTCCTTTTGGTATAAATGAGCATAATATTCAGTTACTATATTCTTTTTTTCCCCCAGTGTATGTTGTAATTCCCCATTTTTATCTTCTAATGTTTGTATGTATCGTTCTTCTTCTTGCTTTTTTAATTTATAAGCAAGCCATCTGCCTATTTTATTCGCATTTTCAAATTGATATTGATTGGTCTTCCTTAGTTTTATGACAATTTCATCTTGTATCATTAAATTGATATTGTGCTTTATTACATCTATCTCTTCTCTTATTTTTCCGTTTTGGAGATCTTTTTGGGCTTCTAATTCTGCGTGTTTTAATTTGGTCTTGAGTTCGTTTAGTTTCCTATCTTTCTGTTTCTTTTTTTTTGCTAAATAAGCTATTGTTATGCCTCTCATAAATGCTTTTGTTGTGTCCCAAATATTCTGAATAGTGGTATCAGTATTCCAATTATCTCTTAAAAATAATTTTAATTCTTGTTTGATATGTTTGATATAATCCTGATCTTGAAATAACAGTTGATTTATGGACCACCGGTGTTGACCTGGGGTCGGTATTTTAATTTTCATCAATATTGGTTGGTGGTCTGCCCAAATATTTGGACCTATTTCAATTTCATAGATTAACTTCCCAAAATTTTGGTCTGCCCAAATCATATCAATTCGTGACCATGACTTTTGCGGTGATGAGTAGAAGGTGTATTCCCATGCAGATGGGTGCCTTTCTCTCCAGATATCTGCCAGTCTATATTCCCTTGCTATTTCCTGGAATTCTGGTGGTAGTGTTTTCCTGTCTTTTAGTTTTTTCTTTGCAGATTTAAAATCTTTTTTGGGATCACTCACTGCATTATAGTCTCCAATAATACAGATGTCCCCTTTTTGTACCTGTGCTAATTGTTCAGCTAGTTTTTGATAGAATTGTTTCTGTTTTGTGTTTGTGGCGTAGATCGCCACTATCGCTATTTCTCTATAACCTATTTTAATTTTTACAATTAGAATTCTGCCATCTTCATCTGAATAAATTTTTTCCGGTTGGTAAATGTCCTTAATGTACAAAGCAATCCCTCTCTTTTTTGAGTCTGATAGGGCTGTGAATAATTTACCTAATTTTTTATTTTCTAAAAGTTTACAATCTTGCTTCCTAATATGTACTTCCTGAAGACATGATATATCTGAATTTTGTTTTAATAATTTTGTCATTATCTGTTTTCTTTTTATCGGAGAATTCAATCCGTTGATGTTTACAGAGATCAACTCAAGTATCTTTCGCGTCATTTTCCTCCCTCTCCTCTCCGGTTACCTTCTCTTCTTTTATTGACGTTTAGCCGCCGCTCTTGTTGTTACCCTTTGTTCTTTTTGTTGTCTTTCCTCACCTTGTTCTTCCTCTCCTCTATCCTCCCTCCGTCTCTCCTCCTGTGATAGTTCCTCTATGGTCTGGCGAATCTCTGTGTCTTGCTCTAAATTGTTTTGAATAAAATAGTCCGCTTTCTCGAACGAGTCTATTTTAATTTTTTTTCCGTTCCATGTTACTAGAAGACCGTCCGGAATTAGCCATCGGTATGGGATTCCCCTTCTCAGTAATTTTGCCGTAAGAAAGTGGAATTCTCTTCTTTTCTCCCTTATTCTTTTCGGAATTTGTTTGAGTATTATAATTTCTTTTTCTTGGTACATAATTTTCCCGCTTCTTGTTGATTTATATATTTCATCCCTGATGGACTTTTTCGTAAATTTTACGTGGACCTCTCTGGGTAATCTATGGTTCTTGGCATAGTTTGTTTGTATTCTATAAATTTCGTCAATGTGGTCCTTGACTTCCTCTAGTTCGATCTGTGTGTTGTCAGTAATCAGCTGGGCTAATTTGTTAAATAGATCTTCGTCTGTATTTTCCGGAATGTTTTGGAAGCGAAGAAAATAAGCTGCTTTTTCCATCTCCAGGATTGCTATTGAATTTCCGAGCTCATTATTGGCCGCAATTAATCTTCTTTCTGATTCAATTCTTCTTTCATCGATTCTTTTGGTGTCTGTTTCAATATTTTGTATCCTCTGCTCATGGTTAATTATGATTTCTTGTATACCTTCGAGTTGATTTTCCAGGCCTTCCATCTTTCCAGACATCTTTTCAAAGTTTTGTTTTGTTTCCTCGTGGTTTTGCCTTATGGTTTCTTGGGTAACTGTAGCTACCTCTTGGCTGCGGACCATAAACTCTTGAATCAAACTTAGTGAAGCCTGAATCGATTGCAAAGAAGTTTTGTCGGTGGTTGCCATTTCTGTGTTTGGTTTTACAGTTTGCATCGTCGGAGTTCCTGGTGTAGCTTTTTTTTGGTATTTAGAGAAATTAGTTGTCATACTCCCTAACCAGACGAGGATAGTTGACAGATTGTCCAAATTGCCCAAATTATCCCAAAGTAGTGACCTTTCCACGTGTTCAATTGAGTCGTAAAGATAGGGATGTTATTTAAGTCACAGTTCAAGAATAGTCTTGTTTGGGAGATTAAAATAGTTAGGCTCGTTCTAACACAGCTGAATTCTCCAATATTAGTAGAGAGAAGTTAAATACAGAGTGCAAAATTTCTGATTTCTACTTTCTAATTAATTATATCTATGTCTATCACTTAATTGTTCACTTATTGGCAGTTAGTCAATTACAACAGTGTTCAATCAGAATATGAGTAGAATTTAGATAGAAATAAGGTTTAAATACAGTTTAAGATAAATAGTTAATCCTTCATAAAAACTATACTCTAATATTAATGTTAATAGTAATCAAGATTGTGTAAATTAATTTAGTAATAAAAGATAATAAATAGTATAGATATTATAAATATAGATATTATAAATATTATAAATAGTATAGGTCTACCTTAAGTTAATTCAAGCTTAGTCTTAAAAAACCTTACAACGTTCTATAAGTACTGTTATAAACACTATATATAATAATTATTAATTAATCCTTCGTAGTATTGTTTAATATCAACTATCAAGTACCAATTAATTTAAGGTTGTTGGTATAACCCCTAAGCCAATAATCAGTTAATCACAATTAATCACAGTTAATCATTTTGGACTGTAAACCGAGGGAAATCAAGAAAGAGATAAGATTTCTTAATCTTAGTTAGAGGAGGAGGAGGGGAGGAGGGGGAGAGATTAAATTAGGGAAAGCACGTGGGCATAAGGAAGGACAAGAAAAGGAATGTAAAAAGAGAAGGAAGACAGGCAAAAATGAATCAGCAAAAAGGAGAGGAAAAAAAACGAAAGAAAGAAAGAGTGGGAAAAGAAAACAACACAAAACTAACAGTTACAATGGTCAATATTAATAATAGTAAAAGTGGTAGTAATAATGTTAATAGAATGTACTAATGTATTAAGAAAATAAGTGACTAATATAAGTAGCTAACATAAGTAACATAAGTAATTATAAATACGACACGTTTCACTCGGCTCCAAATTTGCAGCGTTGGTTTCAATTAGGCGTCAGCAGTTCAGTCAGTAACTTTCACCAGCGCACGATGTCGACAACGATTTCAATTCTCCCACTAGGCATACAGAAGAGAGGGACGTCTTCTCTTCTCTCTGTTCTTCTCCTTCTTTCAGACAGCTTGAATTTTACAACCCCCCACAGACCATACCAAAGCAACAAGCTTTTAGCTTTTAGCCCTCCTTCACCCTCTTCCGCTTCTTCTCTGTCTTCTCTATCGCCTCCCAGCCGAGTTTCTTTTATGGTGGCTGGTTCTCTGGACTCGCTGGAGGGGAGGAGGGGCAAGTAACGCAAACGGCGGTTGTCTCAGCTCTCAAACCTCTTGCAACTCACGCAACTCCTCTCGCCGTTCTTGCTTGTCTCTTGCTTGTTTCCTTCGGGGTGATAGATGGCTGTAGAGGAGTCTTCTTAATCCAGCAGCACAGCGTCCCCAACACTCCAAGTCTCCCTTCTCGTTAACAGTTCCCGAATCTCACTCCAACTCGTTGCAGCGCTTTCCCACCACGCCGGCCTTACAGCTCCGGTCCTTCTAGGCTCTCCGTCCCGTTCTCCGCTCTCTGTCCCGGGCCTTCAATATAAGCTCTCCAGCCAGCTGCAACCACTTCCGCCCACCATCAACGACTTACTTTTCCCTCAGACAATAACGCGCTCCACTCTCTTCAATCGCCGCTTCTTGATTATAGGAGGCTATATCGTTGTTTTCCACCTCTGAATCTTCCTGGGTAAGTATTATTAATGTTGTTGTAGATATATATAAAAAGAATTTTTTTTTTTCCAAACCGCTGGTGCCGCCGCCGCTCAGTTTTTTTGCTTCCTGATGACAGTTTAGCAAGCCAGGCCTTCGGGCTGGGGACAAAACCCCGGCTTTTTTCCCCGCCAAAACATGGGGGTTTCCCACCCGCTAGGGGGGGGGAGTTGCGGACCCCCCAATAGCTGGATGCTTCCCCTCACTGTAATTCTTCCCACCAAGAAGAATTAACACCACTAATTGGTTTTTTAACGGGAAATCTCGAGTACAAACCAGGAGCTTCTGACTTGCACGTCGCTTCAGCCTGGCTCCAATTAATTAATTCCAATTAATTAGTTAATTGGAATACATTTATTGTATATTTTATAGGTTGTGAGCCGCCCCGAGTCCTTGGAGAGGGCCGGTATAGAAATCCAATAAGTAAGTGAGTGAGTGAGTGAGTGAGTGAGTGAGCGAGCGAGCGAGCGAATGAACAAACAAATAAATACTGGTAGTTATGTTTGTTACATTAAAACATTTTTAAAAACCCTTGAAAAATAAATAAAATATTCAGCTAAGAATCTGAACTAAAGCTTTCTAAATTATAAATAAGGACAAATATTTTGTCCAGTTCCCTGCTATCACTTATTCCAGTTGAAGACAAACATGAAACATTTCCCTTGCCTAATAAATGTGTTCATGTGTTACATGTGTCTACCAGTGGTGCGTTGCGTCCGGTTCAGCCTGGTTAATTGAACCGGTGACAGCAGCAGTAAGAGGCTCCGCCCACCCAAGTGGGATGCTTCAGCATGCAACCGTGTCCACAAATCAGTAGCAGTGATGGGCCCTACCTGATAAGAATGGGATCCGTGATCTGTTAGGATTTTTTGATGGGTTCAGGAGGCCGGCCCGGCCACGTGCGCCCTGCATGAGATTTTGCTTCTGCCTATGCATCCAAAGTGAAATCTCATATGAGGATGCTTGTGTGAGTGAGATTTTAGCAGTTTTTGCCCTTTTATCTTGCTTCTGCGCATGTGCAGAAGCAAAAAAAGAGGCAGAAAATTGACAAAATATCACCTGCATAAGCGTCCTCGTATTCCACTATGGGCACATGCACAGATGCAAAATCTCACTCAGGAGCATGTGCACATGTGTCTGGCAGGCACTCACCCATGCTGGCCTCGGGATCTCGCACCAGTAGAAAAAAGTAAGTGGAGCCCTTTGCTGATGAGTAGCAATGGGATTTAGAACTCACTACATGTCTCCATGTGTGCATGCTTAGGCCAGTGATGGCAAACCATTTTGGCATCGAGTGTCAAAAAGGGAGCATGTGTACACACGGGTGGCACCGAGTGCTGAAAAGGAAGCTCTGCATGTGCACTCATCTGGGCCGTGACCAGGAGGAGGGCTTTCCCAGGGGTCATTTGCATGCCAGAAAATGTACTTCCGGTGTCTGGCGCACACATACACACTGGCTGGCAAGTCTTCCCGCTACTGATGCACATGCTCATATGCCGATCAGCTGGTCAGCACCCAGGCTCATGCCGGAAAATGGAAGATCAGCTCTTCTGGCATTCAGCACTGCCGTATGTACAAGGGCTAACTGATCGTCGTGTGTGCATGTGTACCAGAAACCCGGCTGGTTAGTTTAATTTGGTACATTTGCCATAGGTTTGTCATCACGGACCTAGACACTTGTCAAAACCCACACTGTCAGAAAAGGGATGTGGCGATCCCAAATTAATTAATGATGATGCAATATTTTATCCATGCTTTATGATTCATTCATTAATTAAGTTAATTGCCCCTACATTAAACTAACCCATTTAGGAAATTAATTTATTCCCAATGACATATACGAAGTGTTTACACACACACACACACACACACACACACACACACACACACAGATGGAGGGGGGAGAATAACCCATGCCCTTTTGGCCCAGCTTTTCAGAGATATTTCCTTATCTAAAGAGAGAAAGAGAATGACCAAGACAGGCAAAAAAACCCAACAATAACAAACAAACAAACAAACAAACAATGGGATCAGGAACAACTTCTGACTTCCTTTTTATGGCTTCCCAATTGAGCTTCCTTGTGTTAATTTAGTAGGGAACTTCCTTTCCTTTCCTTTCCTTTCCTTTCCTCTCCTCTCCTCTCCTCTCCTCTCCTCTCCTCCCCTCCCCTCCCCTCCCCTTCCCTTCCCTTCTTCCTCCTTCTCCTTCCTTCCCTTGTGGCTGCTGCTGGGTGGGGAAGGGACAAAGGGATTGCGAGAATGACTGGGAAACTGTAACAGAGTGTTAAAAAGGAAGATGACGTGAACCACAGCAGCCGACAAACACCTGTCCCGCAGCAGCCAATAGTAATGAAGCAGCCAAAATCTCAATGCCCAAGGAATTCCCCGACTTAGAAGATGTACTAGTAGAAGCTGCAAGCTGCTTACGCGTCTCAGCCGACACTTCTGCCCGCTCGTTAAAAAGGGGAAGGAAGGTGAAGAGATTGACACTGAGCAAACAAAACATCGATCAAAAATAAGCAGGAAATAAGGAGTTCATTAGTTTCAGCTCTGTTATGAATAACGCCACCTTTGTCACATATTTCAGCGGAGAGACACTGTATAATTGTTAACATAATTTGAAATGAAGTTGGACAAGCCTTTGCCTTATAATCATGCCAAATTAATATCCCTGTCAATGGATTCTTGTAAGTTGTAATGTCATAAGAGTGATGCTTTTTACTGCCATGTAGTTATGATGGAATACACCCCCCTTACTGCAAAAAAATACCCACCCAGTGAAGAGCTGCTCATCTTTGGTGCTACTCTGAGGCTGTCGTGGGCAGGTGTGAATCGGTCGGGGGTGCATGTGCCCATCGGTGCAAGATTGGCATTTGTGTATGCCAGTGATTTTCAACCTTTTTTGAGCCGCGGCACATTTTTTACATTTACGAAACCCTGGGGCACATTGAGCGGGGGGGGGGGCGGCGCTAAAAAAGTTTGGACAAAAAATTCTCTCTCTCTCTCTCTCTTCCTCCTTTTTGCTTTATTTCTCTCTCCCTCCCTCCCTCTCTCCCTTCCTTCCTCTTTCTTTCTCTCTCTCTCTCCATCCCTCTTTCTTTCTCTTCCTCCCTTCCTCTCTTTTTTGCTCTCTTTCTCTCTCCCTACCTCACTCTCTCCTTCCCTCCCTCTCTTTCTCTCTCTCTCTCTTGCTTTCTTTCTCTCTCTCTTGTTCTCTTTCTCTCTCCCTCGCTCTTTCTCTCTCTTTCTTTCTCTCTTTCTTTCTCTCTCTCTTTCTTTCTTTCTCTCTCTCTTGCTTTCTTTCTCTCTCTCTCTCTTTCTCTCTCTCTTACTTTCTCTCTCTCTCTGAGCTTCACGGCACACCTGATCATGTCTCGCGGCACACTAGTGTGCCATGGCACACTGGTTGAAAAACACTGGTGTATGCACAGCAAATGAAATCTTGCGTGAGGATGTGCACATGAGTAAGATTTTGGCAATTTTCACAGATATTTTTACTTCTGGGCATGCGCAGAAAAAATATATGCGAAAATTGCTGAAATCTCACTCATGCACGCATCCTCACATGAGATTTCGCTTTATGAACATGTGCAGAAGCCAGATCTCATGCACTTGCTCATGTGTGAGCGTCTGGGCATGCAGCTGTGTATGCATCCCAGTTTTCCCTACCAAGAAGGCGCACTGGATAGCATAAGCTGGAACCCATTACTGTACCCACACAAAGCTTTTTGAGATGTGCACCCTAAAAGATTTATTGAAATTATGCTGCCATGAAAATTGAGAAACAAGAATCCTACAGCCCTGAGGACACAGATAAACCCCCAAGTGCCTCTACAACTCACTAAAAGTTTGCAGATGACCAGCTATCTGCAGGGAGATTCGCCACCATCCAGTCAGAGCTGAAGAAACTGTTTGAATGAGAAATGAAATGTCTTCAAAGCAAAAAACCAGAAAGTAATAATAATAATTTAATAATAATTTATTCAATTTGTCTGCCGCCCCTCTCCGCAAACTCGGGGCAGCTCACAACAAGAATAGTAACAATATAACAATGTAACAAATCTAATATTTAAAAAAACATCTAAAAAACTCATCATTTAAAACCATACAATACAAGCATACCATACATAAATTATATAAGCCTGGGGGAGGTGTCTCAATTCCCCCATGCCTGGCGATACAGGTGGGTCTTAAGCAATTTCCGAAAGACAAGGAGGGTGGGAGCATTTTTGACCTCTGGGGGGAGTTGATTCGAGAGGGCCGGTGCTGCCACTTAGAAGCCTCTTCCTCTGGGGCCTGCCAGACAACATTGTTTAGTTGACGGAACCCAGAGAAGGCCAACTCTGTGGGACCTTATCGGCCGCTGGGATTCGTACAGCAGAAGACGGTTCTGGAGGTATTCTGGTCTGATGCCATGTAGGGTTTTATAGGTCATTACCAACACTTTGAATTGCAACCGGAAACTAATCGGCAGCCAATGCCAGTTGCTTCTACAAAAAGAATCATTAGGACAAGAATGCTATGCAGTATTTGTAGTACAGTGGTACCTCTACTTAAAAACTTAATTCGTTCTTTGACCAGGTTCTTAAGTAGAAAAGTTTGTAAGCAGAAGCAATTTTCCCCATAGGAATCAATGTAAAAGCAAATAATATGTGCAAACCCATAGGAAAGAAATAAAAGCTCGGAATTTGGGTGGCAGGAGGAGGAGGAAGAAGAGGAGGAGGACAGTCACTGCTGAAGGAAGAAGATGAGGTGAAGGGAATCAAAAAATGCAAAACTTTAAGGCTTAAACAAAAGGGACTCTGAGGCGGCGAGGAGGAGCATGCACCTCCCATACACCTGGCCGAGGTTGCCTTCGATACACTGCACCAGAGAGAGGAACCCAGGCAGGCAAGAGGGAGAGCACCACCAAAAGGCTCCTCTGGCAGCACAGAAAAGCCTGAGATGGCCGGGATTAAAGGGGGAATAGCAGGAAACTGGCCGGGCCTTTGTGCCACTCTCAAATTTCCTGGAAAATTTTTCTGGGCTCGGGTTCTTAAGTAGAAAATGGTTCCTAAGAAGAGGCAAAAAAATCTTGAACACTCAATTCTTATCTAGAAAAGTTCTTAAGTAGAGGCATTCTTAAGTAGAGGTACCACTGCATTTGTAGTATTGAATGCTATGTAGTATTTCCCCCCCCAACATGAGCATAAGTTGCAGTAGAAGACGAAGCTAAAAAAATTACTAGGGTGTGCAGTTGGCCAACACTGTTAATTGCTAGTTTCGAAACTGGCAATCATGAAAGCTTAATCAATTTGCTTTCAAGATGCAATCTCAAATTAGGGTTGAAATTCTATCATTAAGCAGTTGTCAAAAGCATTGAAATAACGCCAGCGAGCTTCCAGATTGTTTCATGCAGAACAAAAGATCAGTTAAGATATTTCATAGTGGAAATATTATGAACCAGCAATGAGGCTTTAAAAAAATATTAACATGGTGTATTATATTAAACAGGTACTATGGTTTACTTTCAATAGTCTCCCAAAATATCATTTCCTGTCACTTACTGTGACCTATTCACTCTAAAACGTTAATACATTATGCAGAGGTAGGGTTCACATAATTTACTTACCGGTTCACCCACTACCCAAAATGTGAGAGTGCTTGCAGGCATGCACAAGGCTTCAAAACTTTCCTTTTTAAAATTTTTAAAATTGATTTTTGATTTTGAGACAAAACAAAAACAAAACACAGAACATTAAAAAGGAGCCAAAACCGCTCCATTCTTTTCAGAAGTCACAGGAATTCTTGCAGGTCGTATTAAAAGAGAGAAAAAGATAAAACTTTCCTAAATAGGATGGCATAGTGCAGGGGTCGATGAGTGGCCACCTGCAGGTCGCTACTACCAGTTTGCTCGAACCGGTCTGAACCAGCTAAATGCCACCTCTGACAATCTGTGTTTTTCTACAGACACAGGCATGGTTTGTGATTTAAACTGATGAATAAAGAACGTTCTTAGTAAGAATAAAGAAAAACAACAAATAATGTTCTTTCTGCGCCAACTCAGGAAGCTCAAACTGCCCAAGGAGCTGCTGATACAGTTCAACAGAGGAATCATTGAGTCTGTCATCTGCACCTCTATAACTGTTTGGTTTGGTTCTGCAACTCACTCGCCGCTCGTGCCACCTCCTCCCCACTGCTCACACTGCCTCCCCCAAACCACCTGCGCTGCCACCATTCGCCTCCATTTGTCCCCTCGCTCGCTGCTTGTGCCACCTCCCCCCCACTGCTCACACTGCCTCCCCCAAAATGCCTGTGCTGCCGCCGTTCGCCTCTGTTTGTCCCCTCGCTCACTGTTCGTGCCACTTCCTGTTCACCTTCCTCTTCACCGCATGCGCAGAAGCTGAACTCTGCGCAGGGATGAACATCCAGGGTGCACGCACGCACTCCTGGCCCATTCTGGTAGGGCCAGGAATGGTGGCCCACCCCTGGGGGAGGCCGTTTCACCCTCTGGAGGCTTCAGGGAAGCTTCCATGAAGCCCCAGAGTGCAAAAAACCACCCAATGGGCAAACCAGAAGTTTGGAAAAATGGACTTCAGATTTGCCAGTTGTACTTTTGTTTTTGCACTCCAGAGCTTCAGGCACAACAGGCAAACTGGAAATGCATTTTCCCAAATTTCCGTTTTGCGCATTTGCCCATTTTTTCATTGTCCAGGCATTTTTAAGGCTTTCCGTAAGGCTGGGATGGAGGGGGAGGACGAATCTCCAGGGCGAAGTTGGTTCCAGAGTGTCAGAGAAAGCTCTTCCTCAGGCCCTGCGAGGTGGCATTGCCTGGAGAAGGCTAACTCTGTGGGATCTGAGCGGCCACTGGGATAAATGAGGCAGAAGATGGCCCCACAAGTAATCTGATCCCACACATTACTTTATTACCTTTCTCCAAGCTTCCATATGGTTCTACAAATGCATTTAAGAATAAGCTTGAGGGTCTGCAAGGAACAATCATTATAAGTTAGCCATTCTATCCTAATGGGTGCAGTAGAGTAAGACATATGCTGCTAAGAATACTATAGTTTTATGTGCTTCTTCCACTGATTAAGTTAAGGAGAGATACTTGCTCTTCAATTAATTAAATTGGGTAACCCCAGGGAGGTGCCAGCTTTTAGCTATGACTATTTGATTTCCAATGCCATCAACCAGTAAATTTGAAAAAAAGTGGCCTGGAGATTGTTATGAACAATGACCATAGAAGAGCAATAAGAATGCAAATGTCGGTGCTTTCCCCACAGATTAAAAGAAATGTACCTCCTCTATTGATCTGGAGAAAGGAAATGTTTACAGAACACGGTTGAAATAGGAATACATATTGTTCTGTCTGGGTGCCCCCAGACTTCAACACCAACTGAAAAAAGCAGCCAGACACGCTGGTAAAAAGCAAAGTCACTTTATATCTTTGAAAACAAACACAGAGAACAAAAACTGTTCTTACAAACTGGAATGCTATGAGACTTCACAGAAGAGTCACGATGGCCAGACAATACAACAGGCTTCTTGCTGGCACACACCCCACTGTAGATAATAAAACCCACGCCTCCCCCAAGTTTTCAGCCTTCGAGGCCACAAACCAGAATCAGAAACGCCAAGGATCGAAGCAAGGTCACAGGACTCCCAAAAGATAACTCTCCACAATACAGGAAGGGCGGGCCTGCCTTTTCAACCTTTCTGAGGAGAACCACACCCAAACCCAGCTGTTGCCTATTAGGGATGGAAATACCTGGCTAATTTTCCCCTTCGTTGGGAGGCCCTTCTCTGCCTCATATCGATGATGGCTTGTGCATTCTCATCTAAGGATTCCAGGCTACTCGCTGGGGAGAGCTCCCCCCCGGGGGTCTCAGGCTGTTTTCCCTCCTCTTCGTCCTGGCATTCCTCTTCCCCATCTGCCTGGCCCTCCTCCTCCTCCTGTTCTTCGTCCTCCCCCTCTGAGCATGGAGCCAGCAGATTTCCAGCCGTTCCCTGAGGAGCCTCAGACTGAATCACAACACATATAGACCTTGTTCTACACGTTGGTCTGTGTGCGGCTTGACATGCAGCTAAACCCATCTATCCTCCAATAAAACAGATCATATGTGTAGATCTAAATGCTTTATTGAAAGAACAGGATATGGTGTGCTGTGTCTGCATAGCAATAGCCGGCTGTCAGATTCGAGCTCGCGTATCCCTCTCCAGGGTGCTGATTGGCCGCATAAGCATAGTTACTGTTAAAGCGGGAACCTTCCTTTGTATGTGATTGGTAGTTGCCTCAGAAGGCGTCCTGTATATAAGTCTGTGTACTCTTGTTTGTTTTCTTAAGCCTGTACCTGCCCTGTTGGCACGTTCTGATTAAACTCACATGTTCTGGTAAAAGGCCTCAGTTATTATACTGGCGACGAGATTTCAGCCCTGCATTTCCTTCTCGCATCTGTGTCTGCAGTAAGTGACAATGTCTGTACAGCTTACTTTTCCCCCTTTCAACCCACAAGGGGAGACCTGGGATTCCTACGTTGCCCGCTTCGACTGCTTTCTAATTTCGAATGGGTATACCGAGATTTCTGGGGACCGAAAAAGATCTTATTTTCTCGGTTTCTGCGGCCCCGAAATGTTCGAGACGGCCAGAGCTTTATTCGCTCCCGTCTCTATCCACGATGTGCCTTGGGAGACTTTTCTGTCAACTCTCCAAGATCACTATGCCCCAGCCCCGTCACGTTGTGCCCGGCGCTACGTTTTTTATCAGAGGAACCAGGCAGAGGGTGAATCCATTAATGAGTTTGTGGCCGCTCTCCGCCGGGCTGCATTATATTGCGAGTTTACAGACTTGAATGATTACTTGCTAGACAGGCTAGTGTTCGGAGTCCGGGATGGCCGCCTTAAACGCCGCTTGCTGGCCACCCGGGATTTGACTTTTCAGACAGCTTTGGCTGAGGCTCGTGCTTTTGAGCTTTCCACACTATCTCTGGCAGCCATGGATAGCTCGGTGAACGCGACAGCCAAAGTGCCTGCGGTGCCAGAGACCCCGAAAGCCGCTGCGGAAAAGGAGAGCGGCAGCGAAGTTGAGGAGGAGGAAGTCTGCCGGCTGGGTACTTCTAGGGGTCGTGAGCCTCCTGCTAGTCGCCCCCGCGCCCCTCTGTCCCCATGCAGGGGTTGCGGGGGAAACCATTATCGATCAAATTGCTCGTTTAAAGAAGCGGCTTGCCGGCGTTGCGGGGCCAGAGGCCACATTGCGAGAGTTTGCCGTTCCCAGAGGTCCCCCCCAGCCGCCCCTAGAGAGCAGAGGGAGTTCCAAGGCTTCAATCCCCGTTGGCAGCGGAGATTTTCTTCCACTAAGAGGGATGACTGCAATGCCATCTATAGCTGCCCGCGCCCGGCTTCTACTTTTGTGAGGAAAACCTCAGTTTCTTCTGACAAGATCTCCGTGACGGTTCGACTGGGAGGCGTGAATTGCTCCATGCAAGTGGACACCGGCTCCGCGCATTCATTGGTCTCCTGGGCCACCATCAAGAAATGCATGCCCGGGTTGAGCAAGAATCGGTTGCAGCCATGTACTGTGACTTTACGGGACTACCAAGGGGCGCCCATTCCGGTGTTGGGGGAAGGGAAATTCCCTGTCATATTCAAGTCGTTCATGGGCAGGTTGCCTCTGATGGTGGTGGACGGGCCATTCTCCAGCCTCCTGGGTTTAGACTGGTTTAAGTCTTTGGGCTTTTCTGTTGCGGGGGTGAACGCGGTGAGGGGGGAATCGGTATTTCAAGGGCTTACTAAGGAATTCCCCTCCGTCTTCGATGACAAGCTGGGTTGCTACACTGGTACCCCGATTACGTTTAGCCTTGATCCCAAAGTGCCAGCAGTGAGGCTGAAGCCCCGCAGGGTGCCCATTCCCCTCAGGCCAAAAGTTGATGCCGAATTGGACCGTCTGATTGCACAAGGGGTGTTAGAGCCAGTCGACCAGGCTGTCTGGGAAACTCCACTGGTCATCGCTTTCAAAGGGGATGGAGGATTGAGACTGTGCGGGGATTATAAATGCACTGTTAATAAGGCCCTGGCTCACCACTCATACCCGCTCCCAGTGGTGCAGCAGTTACTTCACACTCTGGGTAATGGCAAGATCTTTGCCAAGCTCGATTTATCCCAGGCTTACCAGCAGCTCCCCGTAGACCCCTTGACTGCAGAAGCCCAGGCGATTATAACACATAGAGGGGTGTTCAGGTGCCACAGGCTACAATTTGGGGTCTCTATTGCACCGGGGATGTTTCAGGGATTGATGGAGCGGTTGCTGTATGGGTTGGAAGGCACGGTGCCCTACTTTGACGATGTCCTGGTCTCGGGGAGTTCCGAGGACGAACTTCTTCGCAGGGTTAAAAAGGTATTGCTTAAATTCCAGGAAGCGGGACTGAAGCTCAAATCAAAAAAGTGTGTCTTTGGGGTTCCAGAGGTTGATTTCCTGGGATTCAGGGTGGATGCAAAGGGAATCCATCCCACCCCTGAGAAGACTAGGGCCATTTGGGATGCCCCCAGACCCCAGTCGAAGGAGGAGCTGCAGGCTTTCCTTGGTCTCTTGAACTTCTATGCGGTGTTCATCCCGCACAAGGCTTCGGTGGCAGAGCCGTTGCATAGGCTTCTGGACAAGCGGTCTGCTTGGCACTGGGGGGAGCGGGAGGAAGCTTCTTTCAGAGGGGTCAAAGGAATACTCACCTCAAACAGTGTCCTGGCTCAGTATTCCCCTAGTCTGCCATTAGTTCTCACCTGTGACGCTTCCAGGTACGGAGTGGGGGCAGTCCTCAGCCACAGGTTGCCAAATGGCTCGGAAGCCCCTTTGGCGTTTTTTTCTCGGACCTTGGCCGCTGCAGAAAGAAACTATGGCCAAATAGACAAGGAGGCATTGGCCCTAGTGGCGGGAGTTCGCCGTTTCCACGAGTATTTGTATGGCAGAAGGTTCGAGTTAGTAACGGACCACCAGCCCTTGCTTGGGTTACTCTCAGGTAACCGCCAGAGCCCGGCTGTGTTGTCTCCGCGCATGACACGCTGGATTGTCTTTTTGGCCAATTACTCCTACACGTTAACATACAAACCGGGTCGTCACATTGCACACGCCGACGCACTCAGCAGGTGCCCAGTACATGAGGAATTAACAGACCCTGCACCTGCCAGCTCCGTTTTTGCTTTGACAGGTTGCACCCAGGGTATGCGGGAACAGTACAATGGCCAGAAGCTGCCAGTCGTGAGGTGTCTGTAGGAGACGCGGTATTTGCCCGTGCCTATTCGGGCCAAAGGAATTGGGAGAAAGGTACTGTATGCAGGGAACTGGGGCCTCGTTCGTTCGAGGTAGAGCTATGGGACGGGCGAATTTGGAAAAGGCACCTGGATCAGATTAGACGGAATAGGGAGGATCGGCATGGAGATCGGGAAGCCAATGAATTCCAGGGGGTGTGTCTTCAGGAACCGCCCACGGCAGCTGGAACTTCAGGAAATCCTTCCTCAACGTATAGCAGGGAAGAGGAGGTGGGCCAGGCTCCCAAACCGATCCATCCGGCCGAGATCGAGAGTTCAGAACATTCCACAGAGCCCCGGCGCTCCGAGAGAATCTGTCGCAGACCGGTGTATTTAAAAGATTATGTCTGTGTCAGCCGAAGGGGCAGGAGTGCTGTGTCTGCATAGCAATAGCCGGCTGTCAGATTCGAGCTCGCGTATCCCTCTCCAGGGTGCTGATTGGCCGCATAAGCATAGTTACTGTTAAAGCGGGAACCTTCCTTTGTATGTGATTGGTAGTTGCCTCAGAAGGCGTCCTGTATATAAGTCTGTGTACTCTTGTTTGTTTTCTTAAGCCTGTACCTGCCCTGTTGGCACGTTCTGATTAAACTCACATGTTCTGGTAAAAGGCCTCAGTTATTATATGGTGAAACTGGGGAAAATAAGGATATATCCAATGAGAACCAAATACAAGACAGACAGAATTGAGTTACTGCTGAACATAACAATTAATAAATACAAGCAATTTAAATCTCACCAACGTGAGATCCTTCTGTGTGTGGGATATGGATTTGTCCTTGGATGACCTCTTAATATTCTATTCAATTTCCAATTCTATGCATATACAATTCTAGCAGCAGTTGCTATATGAACAATTACATTTGTTTCTTCTTTATTAAATTTATCTGTCAAAATACCTAATAAAAATATTTGAGATTTTAACTCACATGTTCTGTTTCAAGATTTTCTCGATCCATATTTGAATTCCTGTCCAGTATTTTTTATTTTTTTAAAAAATTATTTTTTGGATAAATTTGTAAGCACTTAGAAAGTAATGTAAAACAATAAGTTTGTAAAAACCTGGATGACAAAAAGAGAAATGGTGGCAGTATTAGATAAATTATGTAACACGAATTTAAAGGAGTTAAGACTTATGGAAATGAATATTAGAAATTGTAGAAAATGTATTCAATTTTGTATTTTTATATTTAGGTGTATTGTTCTTTTTCCTTTTTTATATTTTAGATTAAGGTTAGTCTTTCTTTTTAAATTCGATACAATTTAGTTGTTAGATTTTTAATTTGCTAGACAAGATGTCTTTATGTATATACACAGTTAGATATCAAGGTAGTGTATTTCCAGATATGATTGATATGATTAATTATGATGATATATGTGTTTCTATTTATGTATGTTTTAAGGTACAGGGGAAAAAAAACTTTATACCCCAAAAATTGGCTCTTTCACAAGACTGGTTTCCAACTTTTCAATGAAGGGCATTGCTCTCATCCTATATGATGCTGTCGAACTCCAACTGGTGTGGGGTGTTTTTTTTTTGCAGTTCACACTATAAATGTCTAGAGTTTGTTTTGAACACATGCATTGGACACCTGTTCTGTCAGCATGGAACTCTTGTCGATAAGGAACACACACGGAGCTTTATTTGGAAATGGCAGGTTGTCACCCATGAAGGTGACAACCTGATTTCAAACTTGTAGCAATTTCCCACCCTTGTACTTTTTTTTTTTGTTTTTTTGGCTGATGTAAATTGGGAATTAAGGAATGCTACAGACATTTTCTTCCATTTAGGTACCATAATGTCTTCATAAAACTTTCTTCTCTTCTCTTCTCTTCCCTTCTCTACCCTTCCCTTCAATTCCCCCCTCCTCTTCCTCTTCCTCCTCTTCCTCTTCTTCCTCTTCTTCCTCCTCCTCCTCCTCCTGCTGCTCTTCTTCCTCTTCTTCCTCTTCTTCCTCTTCTTCCTCTTCTTCCTCTTCTTCCTCTTCTTCCTCTTCTTCCTCTTCTTCCTCTTCTTCCTCTTCTTCCTCTTCTTCCTCTTCTTCCTCTTCTTCCTCTTCTTCCTCTTCTTCCTCTTCTTCCTCTTCTTCCTCTTCTTCCTCTTCTTCCTCTTCTTCCTCTTCTTCCTCTTCTTCCTCTTCTTCCTCTTCTTCCTCTTCTTCCCCTTCTTCCTCTTCTCCCTCCTCCTCCTCCTCCTCCTCTTCTTCTTCTTCTTCCTCCTCTTCCTCTTCTTCCTCTTCCTCTTCTTCCTCCTCCTCCTCCTCCCCTCCTTCTTTTCCTCCTCCTCCACCATTACCCCCACACTTTTATACTGCTTCACAGCCCACTTTACAGAATCGGCATATTGCCCCCAACAATCTGGATCCTCATTTTACCCATTTCGGAAGGATGGAAGGCTGAGTCAACCTTGAGCCTGGTGAGATTTGAACTTGCAAATTAGCCCGCAGTACTGCATTCTAACCACTGCACCACAGCGGCTCTCCTTCTCCTTCTCCTCCTCCTCCTCCCCCCTCCTCCTCCACCACCACCACTACCACCACATTTCTATACTGCTTCACAGATCTCTCAAATAAGTTTATAGAGTCAGCATATTGGCCCCAACAATCTGGGTCCTCATTTTACCTATTTTGGAAGGATGGAAGGCTGAATCAACCTTGAACCTGGTGAGATTTGAACTTGCCAAATTGCAGTCAGTCAGCAGAAGTAGCCTGCAGTACTGCACTCTGACCACTGCACCACAGCGGCTCTTCTCCTCTTCCTCCACCTCCTCCACCTCTCATGCCTTCGCCCCTGCCTGCCCAAAATTAGGAAGTCCCAGTTAATTATACAAGACATAAGCCGTGACAGCCTTGTTGTGGATTAGCAAGGGTTTTTCTGCATGGTAGTTTTTAACTTCATCCCCTCCCTCCCCATGCTAAAATTGGCTGGAAATAAAATTGGCTTGCAAAAAGTGCTGTCCTGATTTCAATCTTTTTTTCTTCTTTGGCAGCAATGCTGGCCAGCTGTTTTGTTCAGTTACCATGAACTCCAGTGCATGGTGCCTCCTGCTTTTTATTTCTCTCCCTCAGGCTGGAAAAGGAAGGAACAATTGCTTAGTTTTCCATGGGTCTGGAATAGGCAAGAGTTCCCCATCGCCACCGATACAGGTGCGGTTGTGTGCGCGATTCCACATGACTGGTGGGCTGGCAGGTTCACCCACGTGAGATTTGCACAGGAAGCCAAATCTCATGTGAGCAGTCAAGGCTGAGTCAACCTTGAGCCAGTCAGGAGCGAACTGCCGGCAGTGAGCAGTGAGTTGGCCTGCAGTACTGCTCTCTAACCACTGAACCAAGAAACACGGAACATACTTCCTTATGGGGAAGATTGGGAGTTTTTGCCTGTTTTTGGTGATTTCTTTGCTCCTGGACATGCACGGAATCAAAAACACCAGCTAAAAATCAGCAAAATCTCTGCATGTGCAGAAGCCAAATTTCAAACAGGCGCATACACACTCACTGCTCATGCGGAGATGCACATGCATTTCCTTACAGGAATGCCGTCCCCTACCATCTCCCCAGGAACCCAATACTGGTCTGGAAGAACGTATGACTTTATTGATATATTTTTCTCTCTCTCCCATGAGCCGCTCTTTATTCACTCCTTCTTATCAGTGGATTAGAAGGGGTGGCTGGGAACAAAATGGTAGAGTTTTACTAACATTCCCTTGGAGTGTGTTATGCCGACCCCATCACTAAGAAGCAAAACCATTCTACACTATAACATGATAGTCATGTATTAGCAGGCATTATAATAGAGAAAGGTGAGGTGAAAGGAACAATACATAAACATGTCCCAGGAGGTCGAGAAACGGTATATAGAATAGAATAGAATAGAATAGAATTTTTATTGGCCAAGTGTGATTGGACACACAACGAATTTGTCTTGGTGCATATGCTCTCAACGTACATAAAATAAAATATACATTTGTCAAGAATCATGTGGTACAACACTTAATGATTGTCATAGGGGTCAAATAAGCAATGAAGAAGCAATATTAATAAAAATCTTAGGATATACGCAACAAGTTACAGTCATACAGTCAACATGGGAGGAAATGGGTGATAGGAATGATGAGAAAAATATGTACCCCATTATGAGCATATACCAAGAAAATGGCTTATTCAGTGGCCTATATTTACAAATGTTGTTTGATCAAAGCCCAGAGAATAGAATATATAATTGGTGACATATCCCACACTCATGGATAAGATACAAGGAGTAGTAAGGTGGTAGTAGTATTATACAAATATCAGGCGATTTGTTAAGAATATGTCCCTGGTGTGCCTTACAGAAATCAGCTTAGGTGAATGGGGCATTGTACATATGTATTAGGAAAGGAGTTAATGAATCTATAATATAAAATAGAGTGGCCATAATGACATATAGATATTAATCAAAATGGGATATAAGTTATTCAAGTAGTGATACGGCACAAGAAATCGCAGTTAGGAGTAGAATCATACAATGCTGCATCTAGTGACATATGGAACACTTCAACCTCTTGGTTGCCAGACTTATTTGTAGGAGTTATTATAAGTATTGTATTAAGTTATGTATTAAGTTCTGTAACCTGTATCTGTATCGAATGTACGCTGGTTTGCATTATCTGATGGAAGGCCCGCTGGCATAAAGATGAATATCCCCACGAATAGGGAGGTCTGCATTATGATGCGGGACATAAGGGTGTTCTAAGAATTTGAAAAATCCTTAGAGAAAAAAAAGAGAGGGGGGATTGTGAGAATTATCTATAGAATCTAGGCATCTAAGGCCTAGATAGATACAAAACACTCTTATTAGAGTACTAAACTTCTGACCTTTTGGACAGCGGACCTTGCCAGAAAAGCAAAAAGTACAACAATATGTTTACATCCTGTATCAGAGATGAAGAAATCCTATTTTTTAGGCCAAGAAACATTCATAAAGGCAGAACATCAACTTGATGGATTAATCTAGAGAGTTCCGAGGAACTATGATGAAATTGGATGCAGGACAACCCCATATATGGACAGGAAGAAGGGGGTGTAAACCAGACATGAAAATTCTATAAAAGATGATTCTTGTAGTTAGGTACTTTACCTTTTAAGGTTCACGGGTATTTTTCCCGTGACTTCTCTTGGTCCCTGTATGATACTGTATGATCATGCTGGAATCTTTAAATTCTTTATGTTATGTTTGATATATGTTTCTATGATATATAT
Organism: Erythrolamprus reginae; assembly: GCF_031021105.1. Classification (NCBI taxonomy): domain Eukaryota; kingdom Metazoa; phylum Chordata; class Lepidosauria; order Squamata; family Dipsadidae; genus Erythrolamprus; species Erythrolamprus reginae. Next base: position 20,989,797 of record NC_091956.1, on the reverse strand, counting down.
ATATATCATGTGGTTAGTGAAGTTTTTTAGCTTTTATTCTCTTGGTCTGGGGAATTTTTCTTACAGGAATGTAAATTCAAACACACACCGTCTCAGAGTAAAAAAAAAAATCAGTTTATCCAAAAATAGTGCTGAACGCATGCACTTTAAACAAAGCCAAAATTACTCCCACACAGATTACAGTTGTGGAATGCTGTGAGAGGCAAAAACAAACAGAGCAGATAAAAGCAGCTGTGAAAGCATCACAGCCAACCCACCTTCAATGAGTTCACAAGATGTACTTAACTGTGAAATATCCAAAAATTCTGTGTAAGCCCTGGAACAGATCAAACCAAAACAATAGTCTTTCTCCAAATGAATAAATGCCCACATGTGCCCTCTGCAAAACCCGTAATTTATCAGCAACCCAATTAACCTAATTGCCTCAGCCACAGGTGTTCCCCCTTATCTTCTATGATACCTGTGCAGTTGGTCCCTTCTAGGTATGAGCCTGCGCATACGAGCATCTATCAACTGAGAGGCCAGCACGCTGCCCATTTAACAGCAGCCCTAACCACACCCAACCACAGGTGAACTCTCTTATCTCTTGTAATACCTACGTAGCTGCTCTTTTCTATTCATGGTCTTTCGTCTGCGTATGTCAATAAATGCTTCTTCATTAGAGTCCAGCAAAGATAAGGAGGAGGATGAATTGCTTCCTAATGGGCTGTCTGCCATGAACCCCTCTGAGGGTCCCTTTTCACCGTCCCTCCCTGCTTCCGACGATGCCTCTTACACTGGGAGGATTCACCCACATCCACCCCCACAGTCCTGGGGGCAGGAGCTCGGCCAGAGCCAACCACAACAGCATGCAAGGAATTTGTACGAATTCTAGGCACAAGTAAGATCACAACACTTACACTTATATATTGCCTCACAGTACTTTACAGCCCTCTCTAAGCGGTTTACAGAGTCAGCCTACAGCCAGTAATGGGCTGCTGTCCTCACCTGGGGGGGGGATGCACTGGGGGTAGAAAGTTTATGCACTATTTATTGAATACTTAATAGTTTTTTTATTATCCTTCCTTCTCTAGTACTTTAGTATGATCCTTAATTACTTTTAAAATAGGAAATAATTAAATAGTATGTTTTTATCCATAAACGCTTTAATCATTTTAATCATTATCAAGAACTGAACTTTTATAGCAATTAAAGAAAATTGAGCTACTTGCCTAATCTGTTATCATACTGAACCTTGTGGGCCCTAAGGGGCGTGCATAAGTGCACTAGAGTGCCTTCCGACCCACTGTCCTATTGTCTCTCCTACATCCCATATATCTTCTCTTCTATCCCTATATCTTTCTTCTATTCTCTCATTGATTATTTTATCCTATACTCTCTCTTCTATTCTTTCTCTAATTCTATTTCCTCGAAGGTGTCCTCTATTACTTTCATTGTGTATTATTGTGTATTGGACAAAATAAAATAAATAAAATAAATAAATAAAATAAAATGTTCCTGTGTTCCTCAACAAATAACGCTGTCTATTATTTGTCCTTTTTGTGGCTATTCAAATAATGTGACTTAATCAATTGAAAAAGAATCCAGGCACCTATTTGAAAACTTACAGTATCTTGGTCGGTAAGCCACTCCCACCCAGTTACATGACCTTTAAGCCGGTCACATGGCCGGAAAGCCACTCCTACCTGGTCACATCAACCCACACCCACAAAATAAGCCATGCCTGTTCTGGTACAAATAAACTTTTCCCAGTCAGATACCTCAGCACACTAAGGTATCACAGATCATTTTATTACAGGAATTCTCACAATAACTCACAGTTATGATGCGATTCTTCTGCAGTATAATCTTTCCCATTGTGCAGATAAAAAGAGGTTGAATTGACCCAGGCTCTACGTGGAGCATCTACATGCTGGCTGGCTTATTGAAAGAGTAAAGACAAAGGCACAATGCCCACAATGTGGCAGTAAAAATTTTGGCAGTCCATCACTGCCTATGGCCACCAACAATCTGGGTCCTCATTTTACTAACCTCAGAAGGATGGAAAGCTGAGTCAACCTTGAGCCAGTCAGGATCGAACTGCTGGCAGTGAGCAGCGAGTTGGCCTGCAGTACTGCTCTCTAACCACTGTGCCACCATATATGAAACACAAAATGTACTTTCTCATGGGGTGACATATAATTGCCAAATATATTAATATTCTGAAAAATATTCATTGCTTGTGTCCCTTGGAAAATTATTGCTTTCTGTAGTTTTGCCAAAGGGCAAAGTAATTGTTGCTAGTCCATCTCAATTTTGTGGCAAGATGTCACACCAGCTTGAAGAAAAATGCTATGAATAAAATCTTTGAATGTGAGTGCTAACGTCATTACTTTAAGAAACAACACAAAATGGACAGCCAGGCTGGCACTGAAAAAAAATATCTATGCAACCAATCCTGTGGCCTGAGCAGCTGCTGATTCATTCGTCAAATATAGAAATAGCCCTTATATATTGCTTCACAGTGCTTTGCAGTCCTCTCTAAGTGGTTTATGGAGTCAGCCTCTTGCCCCAACAGTCTGGGTCCTCACTTTACCGGCCTCGGAAGGATGGAAGGATGAGTCAACCTTGAGCCAGTCAGAATTGAACTGATGGCAGTTGGCAGAGTTAGCTTGCAAGACTGCATTCTAACCTCTGCATCACCATAGCTCTTCATAATCATAATAAATCTTGTTCTATAATGGAAATACAAAACTTCTGTTGGCAAAATAGATTTTTGGATTTTGAATAACACAGAAGAGTCAAGGCCAAGTCAAAAAAATTGCCATGCTAAAATTTAAGTTGGTTAAAGTGAGTTAAACTAAAGCCCACTGCAACAATATCGCCAAAAAGGCTTCTAGAGTTGTTAACCTGATTCTACGTAGCTTCTGCTCTGGCAATCTCACACTATTGACAAGAGCCTACAAAACTTTTGCCAGACCCATCCTTGAATACAGCTCATCTGTCTGGAACCCATGCCACATCTCGGACATCAACACCCTTAAAAACGTCCAAAGATATTTCACCAGAAGAGCCCTTCACTCCTCCACTCGAAACAGAATACACTACAAAAAATAGACTAACAATCCTGGGTCTAGAAAGCTTAGAACTACGGTGCCTAAAACACGATTTAAGTATTGCCCACAAGATCATATGCTGCAACATCCTACTGGTCAATGACTACTTCAGCTTCAACTGCAACAACACAAGAGCATGCAACAGATTCAAACTTAATATTAACTGCTCCAAAATTGACTGTAAAAAATATGACTTTAACAATCGAGTTGTCGAAGCGTGGAACTCATTACCGGACTCAATAGTGTCAACCCCTAACCCTGAACATTTCTCCCTTAGACTATCCCCGATTGACCTCTCCAGGTTCCTAAGAGGTCAGTAAGGGACGTACATAAGTGTACTACTGTGCCTTTTGTCCCATGTCCAATTGTCTTTCCTTTATCTCATATATCATATATTTTTTCTTCCTTTCATATATCTTCTCCTCTATTTTTACATATTATCTTTATATATATATTACTTCATGTCTATTCTCTTCCATATGTATTGTGTATTGGACAAATGAATAAATAAATTACATAAATAAAAAAAACCAACCCACATAAATATTTATTTTGACCAATTAAATGCAGCCCCCTTTACATCTAATAATTTTTCACTATTTTTTTTGGGGGGGGGGCAGATGCATAAGTTGAAGATTTTATAGACTCCCAAAGGTAGTGATGATGTGGGTTAAATTTGAATTGAGATAAGAATGGTTCCCAAAACCAGGAAAGTAATCCAAATCTGTTCACATATTAAGAGTTCTTCTCTATCAGTCAGTGCTCTTCATTTGCCTTAATTAGATGCTCATCTTCTTAATTGTCTTAATGGGCAGTTTATCTACTACTAATAAAGCTCAGTCCTTACCTGGGGCTTGAGTTCCTAAGAAAGAAGACTATGCATAAGGTGCTGAGTAACATTTTTTTTCATACAGCACACGAGAAATCGAAGAATAGAATAGAATTCTTTATTGGCCAAGTGTGATTGGAGACACAAGAAATTTGTCTTGGTGCATATGCTCTCAGTGTACATAAAAGAAAATATAGATTTGTCAAGAATCCTGTGGCACAACACTTAATGATTGTCATAGGAGTCAAATAAGCAATGAAGAAACAATCAATATTAATAAAAATCTTAGAATACAAGCAACAAGTTACAGTCATACAGTCCTAAGTGGGAGGAAATGGGTGATAGGAATGATGAGAAAAAACTAGTAGTAATAGTAGTGCAGGCTTAGTAAAAAGTTTGACAGTGTTGAGGGAATTATTTGTTTAGTAGAGTGATGGCATTCTGGAAAAAACTGTTCTTGTGTCTAGTTGTCTTGGTGGTCTGTAGCGACGTTTTGAGGGTAGGAGTTGAAACAGTTTATGTCCAGGATGTGAGGGGTCAGTAAATATTTTCACAGCCCTTTTTTTTTGACTCATACAGTCTACAAGTCCTCAATGAAAGGCAGGTCGGCAGAAATTGTTTTTTCTGCAGTTCTGCTTATCCTCTGAAGTCTGTGTTGGTCTTGTTGGGTTGCAGAACCAAACCAGACAGTTATAGATGTGTAGATGACAGACTCAATGATTCCTCTGTAGAACTGGATCAGCAGCTCCTTGGGCAGCTTGAGCTTCCTGAGTTGGTGCGGAAAGGACATTCTTTGTTGTGCTTTTTTGATGATGTTTTTGATCATCAGAAAATGTCTGAAGAAGACGATCAACAAAATCGTAGTCGCAAGAGTCATGAAATTGCTTTTAGGAGTTTGGTTGTGTGTGAATGAACTTGATAGGTTAGTGGAAGTCCCTTGAGGGTGCACAAATTGCATACCCACTGAAAACTGTTCGTTAAAGGTATTTCCCTATTTGGATGGAGATAGATTTGCAAACTAAATGCTAATGAATGTAAATCAGTCATCATCAAATGCTAAATACATTTGCCTACGAATACTAAAAATGCCATTTAATATCAAATACTGCTTTCAAAATGCCAGATGTCAAAAATAGGTTTTCAATATTAGTCATTTGTTGGGAGAATGGTTGCTGAAAGTTTGTGAATAAAGCTCATCATTTTGGGATAGATGATCCAATAGTCCCTACATGTTTTTTTTAAATCTCTCCACAACAAGCATACTAATTTAACCAGTCTGGGAATGTTTGTTTTCTGGAGTACCTGGAGCACCTCCCTTATGAAACCAGGTTGCAATGCCTTGGTCTCTTCAGCCTTGAAAGACGGCGTTTAAGGGGTGACTTGATCGAAGTGTATAAAATCATGCATGGGATAGAAAAGGTGGATGGAGAAAAATTGTTTTCTCTATCACACAGTACTAGGACAAGGGGGCCCTCCCTAAAGTTCATAGGTAAGAAAGCAAGGACAAATAAAGGGAAATATTTCTTCACCCAGGGGGTCGTTGGTTTATGGAATTCACTTCCAGAAGAGGTCATAACAGCTGTCAGCCTTGATAGCTTCAAGGCAGGATTAGACAGATTCATGGATGCCAAGTGTATCAGTGGTTATTGAAACGGATGTCCAAGTGCCGCCTCTATGTTGGTCGAGGCAGACAGGATTCCCTTGAGTACCATTTGTTGGGGGTCAGGGGAAAGGGAGGGTTCTGCCTTCTCTTTCTGCTCAAGATCCCCATGGGCTTTGGCCTGATTCAGCATGGCTCTTCTTATGTTCTTATGAGTAGAGTTATCAGAATAAGAAGCGGGTTACAGAGTTCTGAATTGATGCTAATGTTATTCTCACAATGTTATAGAATAGGGGTGTCAACTCAAGGACTGTAGACCTGATTCGGCCCACATTCTTAGATCTGGCCTGTAGGCTTGCCATGGATACAGCAAAGGACTGGCCCATGGAGCCTCTGCCCAGTTACAGGCCACAATTAGTTGGCACTACCGGAATGTGCCGGAAACCATGCGCATGTGCTCCTGGTGCGAGATTCAGCTTCTGCATATGCGCAAAAGCTGAATCTTGTGAGAGGATGTGTGTGCGTGATTTTGCCTATTTTCAGCATTTTTTGCTTCCGTGCATGCATGGAAACAACCCCCCCCCCTAAAATGCCCCCAAAATGACTGTTGCTGCTGCTTAGAGGGCCCTGCAGAAGAGCCGAGCAGAACAGCAAGTAGGATGCTTGGCTGCATAGCTAGAGGTATAACAAGCAGGAAGAGGGAGATTGTGATCCCCTTATATAGAGCGCTGGTGAGACCACATTTGGAATACTGTGTTCAGTTCTAGAGACCTCACCTACAAAAAGATATTGACAAAATTGAACGGGTCCAAAGACGGGCTACAAGAATGGTGGAAGGTCTTAAGCATAAAACGTATCAGGAAAGACTTAATGAACTCAATCTGTATAGTCTGGAGGACAGAAGGAAAAGGGGGGACATGATCGAAACATTTAAATATGTCAAAGGGTTAAATAAGGTCCAGGAGGGAAGTGTGTTTAATAGGAAAGTGAACACAAGAAGAAGGGGACACAATCTGAAGTTAGTTGGGGAAAGATCAAAAGCAACGTGAGAAAATATTATTTCACTGAAAGAGTAGTAGATCCTTGGAACAAACTTCCAGCAGACGTGGTAGATAAATCCACAGTAACTGAATTTAAACATGCCTGGGATAAACATATATCCATTGTAAGATAAAATACAGGAAATAGTATAAGGGCAGACTAGATGGACCATGAGGTCTTTTTCTGCCGTTAGTCTTCTGTGTTTCTATGTTTCTATGTAAGAGCCTTCTCCTCCCAGGCAGGTAAGAGACCTCCGGCCACCCCTGCTTCTCTGCCACTGATTCCAGCTACCATTCCTTTTGGTTCCCGCGAGGTCCCCACTGCCCACCATGGCCACGTGGCCTGCTCTGTGTTCTCCCGCAGCCATCTCTCGGCAGGGCGATGGGACCCCGAGTGAGTCGTGACCTTCAGGAGCATAGTGCTGGAGGCCCGGCTGGTCCAGCGGCACACCGCTCTCCCCTCGCCCTCTGCCGAACCCAGACACTCTTGGAGGGCGAGGGGAGCAAACAGTGTCCCTCCTCCCCACGATATTCTCAGGAAAGACTTAATGAACTCAATCTGTATAGGTTTAGGTTTAGGTTTATTGGATTTATATGCCGCCCCTCTCCGCAAACTCGGGGCGGCTCACAACAATAATAAAAAACAGTACAGTACACAATACCAAATCCAATGCCCACCCATCCAGTTCCAATTGAAATTAATAATCTCATAAAAAACAGTATATATAAAAAACAGGCACACAGTCAATCAATCAACAAAACAACATGGGCAAGGGGGAGGTGTTTTAGTTCCCCCATGCCTGACGGCAAAGGTGGGTCTTAAGGAGTTTACGAAAGATGATACCTCACCCCATGCCCTTGGATGATCTCACCCAGCGGTTTCATGTAGATATTAAATAGCAGGGGGGAGAGGACCGACCCCTGAGGCACCCCACAAGGGAGAAACCTCGGGGTCGACCTCTGATCCCCCACTAACACCGACTGCGACCGACCGGAGAGGTAGGAGGAGAACCACTGAAGAACAGTGCCTCCCACTCCCAACCCCTCCAGCCGGCGCAGAAGGATACCATGGTCGATGGTATCGAAAGCCGCTGAGAGGTCAAGGAGCACCAGGACAGAGGACAAGCCCCTGTCCCGGGCCCGCCAGAGATCATCCATCAACGCGACCAAAGCAGTTTCCGTGCTGTAGCCGGGCCTGAATCCAGACTGCTGAGGACCTAGATAATCGGCTTCATCCAAGGACCGCTGGAGTTGAAGTGCCACCACCTTCTCGACAACCTTCCCCATGAAGGGAAGGTTGGAGACTGGACGGTAGTTATTAAGCACGGCTGGGTCCAGGGAAGGCTTCTTGAGGAGGGGGCGCACAACCGCCTCCTTATAAAGTGGCGGAAAGGACCCCCTCCCCAAGGAGGCGTTGACAATCTCCTGGACCCAGCTCTGTGTCACCCCTCGACTGGCCGAAACCAGCCGAAACCAGCCAAGAGGGACACGGATCCAGTAAACAGGTGGCGGAACTCACAGCTCCAATGGCCTTGTCCACTTCATCAGGTGTCACCAAGTCAAACTCCTCCCAGACAGATGGACAAAGACGTTTAGCCCCAGTCACCTCGACTGACTCATTGTCAGTCGACTCTGTTTCACAATTGGAGTCGAGGTCTGCTCGGATCCGGGCGATTTTATCAGCGAAAAACGTGTTAAAATCCTCGGCACTACTCTGCAAGGGCTCCCCAACTCCCCTCTGATTAAGAAGGGAGCGGGCTACCCTAAACAGAGCGGCCGGGCGGGATTCCGCTGATGCAATCAAGGTGGCATGATACGCGCATCTTGCCGCCTTGAGCGCCACTTTGTAAGTCTTAATATGAGCTCTTACAAGTGTTCGATCGGATTCGGACTTACTCTTCCTCCATCGCTTCTCCAGACGTCTCTTCTGGCGCTTCAACACCTGGAGCTCCTCGTTGAACCATGGAGCTCTACGGGGTCTAGTGCCGCGGAGAGGTCGCAATGGCGCAATCCGGTCAAGAGCCTCCCCTGCAGCCTTGTTCCAGGCCTCAGCAAGAGACTCTGCCGAACTGTGGACAAGTGTATCTGGAATAACCCCAAGCGCCATCTGGAAGCCTTCTGGATCCATCAGGCGTCTGGGGCGGAACCTCCTAATTGGTTCCGCCTCCCTGGGGGACAGAAGGAAAAGGGGGGACATGATCGAAACATTTAAATATGTTAAAGGGTTAAATAAGGTCCAGGAGGGAAGTGTTTTTAATAGGAAAGTGAACACAAGAACAAGGGGGCACAATCTGAAGTTAGTTCAAGGAAAGATCAAAAGCAACATGAGAAAATATTATTTTACTGAAAGAGTAGTAGATCCTTGGAACAAACTTCCAGCAGACGTGGTTGGTAAATCCACAGTAACTGAATTTAAACATGCCTGGGATAAACATATATCCATTGTAAGATAAAATACAGGAAATAGTATAAGGGCAGACTAGATGGACCATGAGGTCTTTTTCTACCATCAGTCTTCTATGTTTCTATGTTTCTTCCTCACCCACTTCTCTGTACTCACCTCCGGCCTCTCCCTTCATTCCATTCCCCCCTACTCGATGGAGAGTCTCTTACCTGTGCAGAGGTGGGCGAGGAGGAGAGAGGAACTCCCTCGGCAGAGAGGCCCTGTCTGCTCCCCATACCATCTGAGAGACCATCCATTGCGTCAGCTCAGTGGAGAGTGGCACATCACTGGGCCAGGCCTTTAGCACTTTGCTCCCACAGTGGGGCGGTGGGGTGATGGCACCCTGAGTGTGGCTCACTCGGGCTGCCATTGCCATGCTGAGAGATGTCTGGGGCATGGGAGAACAGAGAGCAGGCCACATGTCTGGAGCTCAGGCCCGCTGCTGTTGCTGTTGACTGGGGTTCTGCCGCTCTAGGTGCCACAGCGATATTCGATTGCTGCACATGTGCAACAACTGAAATCTTGCATGAACATTCCTCTTGCAAAATTTCATTCCGCAACAGTTGAAGCAACAAACCCAGTGTTTTTCATCAGAATCTTGCCGATTGCGCACTTACACGACAGGTGAATGGCTGGCAGTGATGTAGCTGCATGCGCAGCTTCATTTCCGCTACTTACTACTTACATCCCAGTGGCCGATCAGGTCCCACAGAATTGGCATTCTCCAGATCCCGTTGACTAGACAATGTCGTCTGGCATGGCCTAGGGAAGAGCCTTCTCTGTGGTGGCCCCGGCCCTCTGGAATCAGCTCCCCCTGAGATTCGAACTGGCCCCACCCTCCTCGCCTTTCGCAAGATCCTTAAGACCCATCTATGTTGTTAGGCAGGGGGCATCTAGTACATGCCACCCCCTTCTGACCATTAAATGTTATGTGTGGATATGATTGTGAAATATCGATTGTTTTTTAAGATAATGGGATTTTAGTCATAGTTTTAATTATTAGATTTGTACATATATTGTTTTGTGTTGTATGTTGTGAGCTGCCCTGGGTCTCCTGAGAGGGGCGACATACAAGTCTAATTAATAATACTAATACTAATACTAATAATACTAATACTAATAATACTAATACTAATAATACTAATACTAATAATACTAATACTAATACTAATAATACTAATACTACTAATACTACTACTAATACTACTAATACTACTAATACTACTACTACTACTACTAATAATAATAATAATAATACTACTACTACTAATACTACTAATACTACTACTAATACTACTACTACTACTACTAATACTACTACTACTACTACTACTAATACTACTACTACTACTACTACTACTAATAATAATAATAGCATTCCCCCCCCCCATTCCAGACAGGGCCCACTCCTGCCTCTGCCAGCAAAACCAGAGCTTGAAAAGATCACATGTGGCTCGCCGAGGCTTTGTTTTGTCTGCAACAGCCTTCTCCGACCATCTGTCAGTGAAAGCGGAGTTCAGAGATGTCACACACGCCCTACCCAGGCTTCATTTATGTTCCCCGCCCCCTGAGCTGCATTTCCACTGACTGAGGGCTGCAGGAGATCGTCATGGCCAAAAACGGAACCCAAAGGGAAGTGTTGGGGGAATATTAATAAACTCACTAAATCACCATTGCATGTATGTGAGTGAGCGGAACAGCACATTATTCGCTAAAATAAAAGTTCCAAGAAAATTTGTTTTGATGTTGCGGTGAATCTCCTTCCTCTGCAACCCCAGGAAGGCAGCTGGGGCCAATATCTCTGGTGGAGAAGCAGGAGTGAGGAGATACCCTCACCGTAGACGCCACATTTCAGCTCTCAGCATCCAGAGCCTTCATGCTGATGTGTAATGGATTTTCGAATGGCACCCCAAGGGAAGATGGAGAAATGTCTGTTTTGTCATGGCTTAACAATAGGCCAGCGTGCCCGCAGATGTTAGCTCCCTATTTGGAATCCTTTGGAAGAAATTGCCTCAGATTCCTAAAGGCTTGATCTTAAACGACTTATCTAAGGAGCTTATAATCACCTCATTGACATTCTTCAGCAGAATTAATATGCACCTAGAGCAACCCTGGCAGTTTTCAGAAAGCAAATTAAAGAGTTTTCTTTCCACACCTCCTGCAGCTCATTGACATATAAAGTGGATGTTATTAAACCAAGACAGGCATCTTTGAACTCTAAATCCCAGTCGAGGCAGATGTCGTAAGTTCTCCTCTGAGAAAGTAAGAGTCTGCTTCTAACTTGTTTTTAAAAACTTATTATTATTATTATTTGTTGTGGTTAGCTCTGGCCCAGCTCCTGCCCCAAGGACTGTGGATGTGGGGGAGACATCCACATGCTGCAGGCCTGTTTTGCCCCTGGCCCAGCTCCTGCCCCAAGGACTGTGGATGTGGGGGAGACATCCACATGCTGCAGGCCTGTTTTGCCCCCGGTGGAATCTGCTGATGAAAGCTCCTCTGACCAAGAAGACATGAGTGACAGGGAGGAGGAGAGTGTGGCAGACAGCTCAGAAGGAGATCAATTATCTAGCTCCTCCTTGGATTCAGAACAAGAGTTAATGATACAGCCACGCATGTGCAGAGCGATGCATAGGCAACAACAACTGAGAGATTATTATCAAAGAAAATGAGGCCACCTGTGGTTGGGTGGGGCTGTGGTAATTAGTGAGGCTGCTATAAAGAGCAGCCTGTGGGTTTGGCCATTGTGGAGGATTATCTGATTGTTGTGTTTCGTGACTGCTTTACTGACTTTGACCTTTTGTGTGCTGATTTTTCCCCACTTTGAAACTAAACCAGAGCAAAGTGCTAAAGCCTACTGCAACAATATTGCCAAAAAGGCTTCCAGAGTTGTAAACCTGATTCTACATAGCTTCTGCTCTGGCAATCTCACACTACTGACCAGAGCCTACAAAACCTATGCCAGGCCCATCCTCGAATATAGCTCATCTGTCTGGAACCCTCACCACATCTCAGACATCAACACTCTCGAAAACGTCCAAAGATACTTCACCAGAAGAGCCTCCACTCCTCCACCCGAAACAGAATACCCTACGAAAACAGACTAACTATCCTGGATCTTGAAAGCTTAGAACTGCGGTGCCTAAAACAAGATTTAAGTATTGCCCACAAAATCATTCGCTGTAATGTCCTTCCGGTCAACGACTACTTCAGCTTCAACCGCAACAACACAAGAGCATGCAACAGCTTCAAACTCAATGTTAATCGCTCCAAACTTGACTGTAAAAAATATGACTTTAACAATCGAGTCGTCGAAGCGTGGAACTCATTACCTGACTCAATAGTGTCAATCCCCAACCCCCAACATTTCTCCCTCAGACTCTCCTCGATTGACCTCTCCAGGTTCCTAAGAGGCCAGTAAGGGGCGTACATAAGTGCACTGATGTGCCTTTCGTCCCCTGTCCAATTGTCTTTCCTTTCCATTTTATCATATATATTCTTTCCTTCCCACCTACTTCTCTTCCTCTTCACTTCTTATCTTTTATATATCACTTAATGTCTGTTCCCTTTCATATGTATTGTATATTGGACAAAGAATAAATAAAATAAATAAATAAATAAATAAAAAAGTGTGTTTCACTTTGTGAAAGAAGGACTGTGAATTACCTCACAGCTGCAAGCTAAGTATCACAGAACTGATAAGGGACTTGTACAAATTAGCAGGTTGTTTGGAGACCAGTGCTGTTTGCTCTACCAAAAGAGGGCTTAGTTTAACTTTATTATAAAGAACATTGTTTTGAATTTTCAAACGTGTGTGTGTCTGAAATTTGTACCTGTGAATTTTTGGGAGGAATGTACCAGAGAGCCCGACAGAACAATTATTATTGTTATTTTTAATTTCTCCTCTCCTTTTCCCGTTTTGGAAATAAAACTGGGGGGAAATGCTGTTTTGGACAAATCTAAAAGTCAATCTCCTAGCTCTACAGAGAATTATTAAAACTGCCCAGAACATCATTGGGCTCCAGCTACCTGCCCTGGATGACATCTTCACATCTCGCTGTTCTAGGAAGGTGCATACCATTCTCAAAGACTCTTCTCATCCTGCTTACAATCGCTTTGAACTGTTGCCTTCTGGCAGAAGATACAGAACAACTAGAACTTGGAGCACATGTTTCTTGAATAGTTTTTATCCCAGAGCTATACTCGTACTTAACAACGAACTAAAGGGTCATCATCAGTGAACTGTTTTCTTGCAGACATTTCAATACCCTAACTAGGTAGCATCGTTAGTGCACTGATGATGTTAACTAGTTAAGGTGTTCTGCCGGCATGTCTCAACTGCCCGTAATTACAGGGTAATTAGTCCAGGAAGACACATACCACACAATAAAAGGAGAACCCAAAAGTTTTTATAAACAGAAAAACAGAAACAGCTCCCTTTTTAAATGTCAAAGGGATTTTCTGGTACACACAAGGCACAGGTGAAATGCAATCCAATTGCTCACCCAATAACTGGGAGATTGAGTCCAATTCTAAAGTCCAGAGAGTCCACACACACAATCCTGAACAGCAAAAAACCATGATCTTGATGAAACAATGAATCAGATAAACTGCTATGAGGCTAAAACACCAGGCTGCACTTTTATCTGTAGCACTAATTACAGCAGCCCCACCCAACCACAGGTGGCCTCATTTTCTCTTGTAATAATCCTTCAGTTGTTGTCTCCTATGCATCACTCTACGCATGCGTGGATGTGTCAATAATTCTTGTTCAGAATCCAGGGATGATACAGATGATTGATCCTCCTGGGCTGTCTGCCAAACTCCCCTCTTCCCTGTCACTCATGCTTCCTGGGCTGTCTGCCAAAATCCCCTCTTCCCTGTCACTCATGCTTCCTTGGTCAGAGGAGACAGATTCTACTGGAAGAAAAACAGGCCTGTGGCATGTGGATGTCTCCCCCACATCCACCTCCACATTGCTTGGGGCAGGAGCTGGGCCAGAGCTAACCACAACATAAGGTAATGAAATGTCTTCAAGAAAACAAGCAAGCTCAGACAGCACTGAGGACATGTGGTTATTATTAGAGCAAGTTGCACAGTCAGCCAGATATTTAGTCTGAGTTTGAAAATTTTATTATACCTGTTAGAGACCTAGGATTGTTGTTGTTGCTAAGTTGTTAAATCTGCTCTGACTTCTTAGACTCTGTTAAAGAGCATGCAAAGTGATCCCTGAGTTATCAAGGATGCACATACACAAAGGAAATCCTAGCAGATAGCTAGTAGATAGTCAGGAGATATGGTTCAGTCATACAAGCCAGATACATTGAAGTGTATAAAATAGTGAATACATCTGATATATCTGAGATGGAGAGTCAGCAGTCTCCAGGACTAGAGATGGCTGATGAGGAAGAGTTGGGTCCAGTGCAGTGATGGGCTACCGAAATTTTTACTACCACACTGTGGGCATGGCTTATGCATTGAGGACTTTGGGGTGGAGCTCCATTTTCACTACCCCACTGCATTCTTCCCCATCCAGGCAGTAGCCCATCCCTGATTATTTACTGTGATAGGAAAAACATACACAGAGCCCAGAAGGGAAAAAAAGAAAAGAAAATCAAAATTTTGATACTCGTACTATGTAGCTGACAAAAATTTTGCTACTGGTACTGCGTACCTGACCGTACCCGTAGGATCCCATCACTGTTCCAGTGCCTGACATGCTGATGCTCAAAAGGCAGAGGAGAGGGGAGCAGTAGAAATCTATGGGCTAGTCTTTGGGATGCTCGCAGAGCCCTACTCTTGCTCTTGGAATAAAAGCCAGGACGTGGAGATGAATAGATGTGGCAGATAACTATTCATCTCCCTGCTGGACAGACTTGTTAGCCTAAGGGAAAAGAAAAAACTATTTGCCTTGGCTGCTGGTGCTCCTAATAAAGGAATCATTGCTTCAACTATAATTTCTAATAATTATTATAAAGAATGGTACAGTTTTCACAGGTTACACCACTGTTCTGTCAAGCCGTTGCAGAACTTGGTGATAAATCAACAGCTTGCCACACTATCTGTATAAGGCCTGATGTTTATGGGAACTTTGGAGAGGTGATTTCATGATGGAGCAGAGACAGCCACAAAGTGTTCTTTGGAGAAGTTCAAGGTCATCATATGTCCAGCACCTGGGCAGAAGCAGAAGAAGGAGTTGCCACACTGGCACAACCTAAGTGGGCAATGTTACAATTTGTGGGTGGGGGGCAAGGCGTGTGAACTTTCAACTGGGTGGAAAGCTCTGTTTCGAGCTCCCCTGTGTGGGTGCCAGGATGGCCCCACAAATAAATTGGAACTTTGAGGAATACCTTGACTTGGACTCTGATTTAAATTTGGACGTTACCTGGAACCTTGACAGTTCACTTGCCTAAAGAGTGGCAGAAATGTCCTTCCCATGGTATTTCCTTGATGTGAACCACAACCCAATGCAACTGGTAATAAGACATCATCAGCTGAACTATTATTAGGGTAGTCCTCCCCCCCGCCCCCTATGCTGAGACAATCGGAAGACAGCATCAAGGTGCAAAGCAAATTGTGAAGTTTTGTCACCCATTAATTTAGCAGGAAGCTGGCTGACTTGGAGCTAAAAAAGAGGCAGGAAGTGAATCAGCAATTGAGATGGGAGAAGATTAACAGGCTGACATAGTTTTCTGCTAACTTAAGGATAAATGGAAGAGACATTCTTTTTTTCTAAAAAAAAAGTTGTATGCTGACTTTTTAAAGCACCTTGTTATTTCCATCACATTGGGATTTATTTATCGGGGTTTCTATTTATACTTGAGAGCCCAGTGGAATAATTGAAGCAAAACAAAATCAGAATAGAGTTGAAAGGGACATTGAAGGTCTTCTAGTCCAACCCCACTTTCAGATACAGTAAGTGACTGTCTAGTCTCTTGTTAAAAGCCTCCAGTAATGGAGCACCCACTGGTTAAATGTCCTCACTGTTAGGACATTTCTCCTTAATTGCAGATTGCTTCTTTCTTTGATTTGTTTGCAACCATTTCATGACCCAAACTAGGTGCTAGTATATAGCACCAAGAACCCTTCTTTTTAACCCTGGACTACAAATACAGTGGTACCTCTAACAAAGCCTCTACTTACGAACTTTTCTAGATAAGAACCGGGTGTTCAAGATTTTTTCCCCCCCTCTTCTCAAGATCCATTTTCCAGCCTATGAAATTGTAACCGGAAAAGACAGGGAGAAGCCTCTGTGGGGCCCCTCTAGGAATCTTCTGGGAGAAAACAGGGCCAGAAAAGGCAGGGAGAAGCCTCTGTGGGCCTCTCGAGGAATCTTCTGGGATGAAACAGGGCCAGAAAAGGTGGGGAGAAGCCTCCATGGGGCCTCTAGGAATCTCCTGGGAGGAAACAGGGCCAGAAAAGGTGGGGAGAAGCCTTCATGGGGCCTCTCTAGGAATCTCCTGGGAGGAAACAGGACCTCTACCCTCCCTGTGGTTTCCCCAATCACATGCATTATTTGCTTTTACATTGATTCCTATGGGAAAATTGCTTCTTCTTACAAACATTTCTACTTAAGAACCTGGTCACGGAACGAATTAAGTTCGTATGTAGAAGTACCACTGTACATGAAATTCAAGCTATAGAATCAATTAAACAAGATAATTTTTGCCTGGCTATCACTTCCTTCTATGGGGGTTTCAGAGACTTTCTAGGAGCCCGGGGAAGGCAAAAATAGCCCTCTGGAGGCAGAAAATGGTCCATTTGCCAATTTCTGGTTGAACTGAAAGGCCCGTTTTTTTGCTCTCACCAAGCTCCAAAGTCTTTCTAGAAGCCTGGGGAGAGTGAAAATGGCTTTCACCACCCACCCAGAGGTCCTCTGGAGGTCAGAAACATTCCATTTGTCGGGGAGAGCAAAAACAGCTTTCGCCACCCACCCAGAGGTCCTCCAAAGGCCAGAAATGGCCTGTTTCAAGTTGGGAAGAAAGGCTCTGGAGCTCAGGGAGAGCAAAAAACAGGCCTTCCCCAACTCCTCCGGAGGGTGTTTCCTGACTCCCAATGGGCCTTGAAGGCCCGAAGATCAGCTGGTTGGCATACCCATGTTAGCCAGGCCTCAGTTCATGTGCCCACTGATATGGCTCCACATGCCACTTGTGGAACACATGCCATAGGTTCGCCATCACGAGAATAAGGCATTAACAGTGAATCACAGCTTTTTGCTTTTCCATAATAATATGAGCAAGTCATTTCTATAAAGATCTATCAGTCTAATCTGTAAACACCAAAATCAAAGTTTCATTCTTTTCAACATCAAGCACAAAATTCAGAAGTGGTTTCTGAAGAAGACCGAGGCAGTCAGTTCTTTTAAATTCTTTATTTGGCTCAGCAGGAGAAAGCTCTTTTTAGAAAGTGACTTCAGCTCAGAACACAACTGACTTTAACAGTGTCAGAGCCCTCCTTATATACTTTTACTTTTCCCGCCTAAACTCAACTGTCATTGTTTCAACCAATCAGAATGCTCAATCCACATTCAACTTATTTAAATTGCTTCAATGCATATTTAACAGTTTCCATGTGGAAACAAAAGTACTTATGTTCTTCTCCATAGTGAGTGGAGCTAACCTCCAAGGATGAATTGTCACTGCCTTCTAGCCAATCAGGACTGAGTCTGAAATAATAAAAGCTTTCCCTGTGTCTCAATACCCCCTCTTTGACTCAGTCCTTTAGGTTTTTCTCCAGTCATCCTATTCTTCCAGTCATCCTATTTCTCTGAGGTGAAGTCTTTGTGTCACTGAACGTATCTGCAGTGAGTTTCTCCCCAGTGACAGCTGTCATTGACACCTGGGTCAAGGACAGCTAAAGGTCCAAGGAAAAGCTGTGTGGTGGCTAATCATAGTATCAGACCTCTCTCTGAGGACGCCTGCATTTGGGCAACGTCAGAAGACAATCCCAGGGCCACAAACCAAAGGCCTTCAGATCCACCAGTCAGTCATCGCCCGGAAATATATCAGCGATCGGCCAGAAGGCCACTAGACAGGCACAGCCCAGGGATTTTCATTATCTGGCTTAGAGGCCATTACAATGCTGGTAATGACCATGCTAGGCGAGTCAGGGTCTATGACATTGAGTACATATGCATGCTTATACTTTTCAGGGGTCCAATATTGTTCTAATGTACAATCCTTATTTTATTGATCCCATGTAATATTCTAATTTTCTGAGATGGAGGATTTGGAGGTTTTGTGAACTGTACCTCATAATCATCATAATTATGACAAATCACAGCTTCAACTATCTTGCCTTGCATGTAATACCTTCCCTAGGTATTCCCGTGTTACTCCAACACTCCGCAGTCTGCATTGGTTGCTGATCAGTTTCCGGTCACAATTCAAAGTGTTGGTTATGACCTATAAAGCCCTTCATGGCACTGGACCAGGATATCTGTGAGACTGCCTTCTGCCGCACGAATCCCAGCGACCGGTTAGGTCCCACAGAGTTGGCCTTCTCCAGGTCCCGTCAACTAAACAATGTCATATGGCGGGACCCAGGGGAAGAGGCTTCTCTGTGGTGGCCCCGACCCTCTGGAACCAGCTCCCCCCAGGGATCAGGACTGCCCCCACCCTCCTTGCCTTTTGTAAACTTCTTAAAACCCACCTCTGCCGTCAGGCATGGGGAACTGAGATATCCCCCCCTGCCTATGTAGCTGTATGCATGATATGTTTGTATGTATGCTTTTTTATATACTGGGGTTTATAGGCTTTTTAATGTAAAATTGTTATTTTAAACTTTAATATTAGATTTGTTACTGTATATTGTTTTTATCATTGCTGTGAGCCGCCCCGAGTCTGCAGAGAGGGTGGCATACAAATCTAATAAATAATAATAATAATAATAATAATAATAATAATAATAATAATGATAATAATAATAATGAGTCTCTCTCATATATATCACCTTTTAAGTTGCATTACTTAAATAAATGAACATACATAATATTATCATTTTTCCAGTTTCACCTGTACATGCTGGCAAACACATGTTCAAATTCCTGTTTATTTTGTCTTCAGATACACTCTTTTCCTTTAACTTCTTCTGGGAACACACCGTCCCCAACAAGACACAACATAACTGGCATTATTGATTCAAAGTCCCGATGCGGATCCTGAAAAATATCTCTAAACACCATTATAAGTTAGTTTTTTTGTTATGTCTCCAGCATCAAAAACAGTTTTTCTTTCCCACAACAATGCATTTATTTTTTAAAAAAATAATTTCAAAAACTAAAGGTCTAGAGTCCAATATTCCATCATTTTCTGAGTCCTTAATACATTTAAAAATTTCAGAAGCCAATACCCTGTCTTGCTTTTTGCTGTCTATTTTAAACAGTTAGAAAAATGCCATCTTCTTTTCTTATAGTAAGGATTGAAGGCACTCACCTGATGTTGCCAGGATTTTCATTTGAATATCTCTTAACTTCTTTAAAGTATTTCACACAGACAATTTGTGATAGAGGTGAGTAAAGGAAGTACAATCTTATTCTATTCTATGCTATGCTAGTCTAGTCTAGTCTAGTCTAGTCTAGTCTAGTCTAGTCTAGTCTAGTCTAGTCTAGTCTATGTATCAAATTTACTGGCCGCTCATTATACCACAGGGTAGCTCTTTGCATCAATTCAAAGGCTCTGTTTATGGCTGCAGCCAGTATGGTGAATTTGCACATCTCTTAATCCTTCCATACTCCTGATTTGCAGTCTCCTCAAGAGAAGCAACTGTATGGAGCAGAGCTTGATTGATCTCACGTCCTATTTTGATCCAGAAAGGACTGAAGAAGCCTAACTATTTGTTGGCTTCCTGCCATCTGCAAATGTCAGCTTCATTTATTTTTGTGGATGTGTCTTTAGCATCCCTGGAAGTTCTCAACTGTGAGCTAGCTAAAAGTGTAGCAAGTTGGGTATTGAACCAGGAGTGAAATCCAGTAGGTTTTGGGATGGGTTCTGGAGAACCAGTAGTGGAAATTTTGAGTAGTTCAGAGACCCGGCAAATACCGCCTCTGGCTGTCCCAAGATTGGGGTGGGAATGGAGATTTTGCAATATCCTTCCTGTCATGCCCACCAAACCACACCATGACCACCAAGCCATGCCCATAGAACAGATAGTAAAAACATCCACCATTGTGCCAAACACAAGGCTGAATCCATCCCACTGGGTGCTTAGATCTGGCCCACAGGGCCACCTCTAAAAACAGTGAAGGACTAGCCCACGACCCTCCCAAGCTCTGTTTTTACTGGCAGACGGTTGCAGCAGGCAACCTTTCCTTCCCTTTCCTTCCCTTCCCTTTCCTCTCCTTCTCCTTCTCCCCCTTATCTTCTTTCCTTCCTCATTCCTCCTTCTTCTCTTAGGGTGATGATTAATCATTTAAAACAGCTGAAGAGATTACAATCATGTATCATTATAAAAATGATTCTGAGACTTGGGGAATGCAAACTGTCGCCATACATTGAACACGCATTTCCAATGCTACTTTCCAATCTCTTCCTTCCTGCACAGATGTACATTTTAGAATGTTCTAAAGTATGAAAACTTTTTGGGAACTTAATGGGTGTGCTTCAAGTGGAGAAGGCAGTGATAGCCAGGCAAAAATTATATTGTTTAATTGATTCTATAGCTTGAATTTCATGTTCAGTGGTACCTCTACTTACGGACTTAATTCGTTCTGTGACCAGGTTCTTAAGTAGAAAAGTTTGTAAGAAGAAACAATTTTCCCCATAGAAATCAATGTAAAAGTAAATGCATGCGATTGGGGAAACCACAGGGAGGGTGGAGGCCCTGTTTCCTCCCAGGAGATTCCTAGAGAGGCCCCACAGAGGCTTCTCCCCGCCTTTTCCAGTTACAGTTTCGGAGGTGCGGATTTGTAAGTGGAAAATGGTTCTTGAGAAGAGGCAAAAAAATCTTGAACACCCGGTTCTTATTTAGAAAAGTACGTAAGTAGAGGCGTTCTTAGGTTGAGATACTACTGTATATATGTATGTATGTATGTATGTATGTATGTATGTATGTATGTATGTATGTATGTATGTACCATATGTATGTTTGTTTTATTTGTAATTTTCCTTTAACATCCATACATACTTTATGGAGAATGCATTGACTGTGTCAATATACTTTTTACACAATGCTAACAATAATAATACAGTGTTCCCTCGATTTCCGCGGGGGATGCGTTCTGAGACCGCCCGCGAAAGTCGAATTTCCGCGAAGTAGAGATGCGGAAGTAAATACACCTTTTTTGGCTATGGACAGTATCACAAGCCATCCATTAACACTTTCAATCCCTAAATTACCATTTCCCATTCCCTTAACAACCATTTACTCACCATTATTACTGGGACTCACCATTGAATAAGACACTTAGTGATCCTGATATTTATAAACATAATTATTCATTAACAATAATTATTATTTTTTGTTATTTATTTGCAAAAATTATTAGTTTGGCGATGACATATGACGTCATCGGGTGGGAAAAACTGTGGTATAGGAAAAAAACCGCGACGTATTTTTTAATTAATATTTTTTGAAAAACCGTGGTATAGGCTATTCGCGAAGATTGAACCTGCGAAAATCGAGGGAACACTGTATAATTAAATATATATAATCTTTGTCTTTCAACTTCTAACCTTAACACACACATTATATTTGTAATAAAGTCTTTTATATATCTGTGTATAGCAAAGAATATCATACACAAATTTCTTTTTTCTTTTTAAAAGCTCTGAGTGTGATTAACATTTTCCCTTAAAAGAATTAGTAGAACAGATTGGAGGTGATATTCTGACCACAAGTGTAATATCAAAATTGTATTCAGGCATAAACACCTTCCCTAGTAGTGAAGAATCCTGGCCAAACTTTAGCAGTTCAGTTCAGGACCATTAAAAATAATTTCCTCTTTTTACAATTTAAAGGGACACATTCTATATCTGTCACCTCTTCGATCGATATCAGCTGCTCTGTGTGGGTCTGGTTAAGGACCCCCCTCTTAAGCAGAAAAGTTAAATAAAGCCTGAACAATATATTTTATGGATTTATAAAAACAGCAAATACAATCCCGAAACTTAACAAACGTTGTGTATAAACGTAGCGCTGACAAATGTTTTAAAAGTCAGTTGCAATCAAGAGGATTACAGAACAGTGAGCTGTGTTTCTTTTTCTGGGAAATTAATTAGGAGCCTCATTAAGAAAATAATTGTGCAACATTTAAAAGGAAATTTGATAGGTCATAGCAACAATATATCCACGAAAAGAGGAGATTGCCTCTATTAATGGAAATTTGAACATTAGTAACAGAACACTAAATACAACTTGCCGAAATTTATTTTTATACTTTTGACTGAAATTGGGCCTTTGACCTGATGTTTGAAGGGGGAAAAAGCACAGAATCGTTGAACCTACTTAGTAAAAATAAATACAATTAGTTAGCATTTTGATCCTATACTGATCCACACAACATTCAAAACTTTCAGCAGAGGGATGGGTTCACTATTTGTTTGAACCTAACCATGATGTAGTCATAGTTAGAATAATTAGTTCAACAATTTGCCTACAGAAGTTGTGGGTGTTCCAACACTGGAGATTGGATAGCTATTTGTCTGAAATGGTTTAGGATTTCCTGCTTGAACAGAGGGTTGGTCTAGAACAGTGGTTCTCAAACTTTCTAATGCTGCGACCTCTTAATACAGTTCCTCATTTTGTGGTGACCCCCAACTATAAGTCTAATGCCAATTCTCTTAACAGAGCTTTAAGCTGATTGGCAGGAAAGTCAGAGGGACACGCCCACTATAAACGCCTGATTGGTCAGATACAAGGCGCCAGAATAGAAGCTTTAGTTCCTAACACCAAGGGGAGTTGGTATTTTCCCATGGTCTTAGGCAACTCCTGTGAAATGGTTGTTCAACCCCCAAAGGATTCCCGACCCCCAGGTTGAGAAGCACTGGTCTAGAAGATCTCTAAGGTCCCTTCCAACTCCATTCTTCTGTCGTTATGCAGCCAGGCTATCAGCTCAGGAGTTTGCCTCCATTTTATTCTCAATGAGCAGATGATAAGAGCCTTAACTTGTCTTTACTGTAATATTTTATTCTTCCTTCAAGCAACATTTCAAAGGCAACCAATGAAGTTTAAGACATGTTTTGTCTTGCTATTATTTTGGAGAGGGGACATAGCAAAAGCATTTAGACATATATACTGCCTCATAGTGCTTTTACAGCTCTCTCTAAGCGGTTTATAGAGTCAGCCTATTTCCTCCAACAATCTGGGTCCCCATTTTCCCCACCTCCGAAGGATGGAAGGCTGAGTCAACCTTGAGCTGGTGTTGAAATTTGAATTGCTGAACTACAGCTAGCAGTTAGCTGAAATAGCCTGCAGTACTGCACTCTAACCACTGTGCCACCCCAGCTCTATAATGGGGGGAATCAGGCAATCTCAATGATTGAAACAGAAACAGATGTAATCAGTCTAGAACAGTGATGGTGAATCTATGGCAGAAGTGGAACATAGAGCCATCTCTCCAGGCACGCCAACCATTGGCCATTGCTCTTCTAGGTTCCAGCGTGGACATATGGACCAGCCAGCTAATCTTTCAGGTTTGGGAGCACTGGAAACTGGAAAAGTGTGCACAGGGAAGATGAACTCCTGATTTCCAGTTTGAGCATACATGCTGGCCAGTGGGCCTTCACATACGCATGTGAGAACCTGGAAGACCAGGTGACCCGTGCTCATGTGCATGTCAGAAACTGATAGCTCATCTTCCTGGTGCATGCATTCATGCCAGAGAGCTGCTCTTCTGGTTTCCAGCGTTCTAGTGCATGAATGCCCAGTAGCTGCTTTTCTGGCTTCCACGCTGTTATGCCGGGCCCTTCACTAAGAGCCCCCCTAATGAGCTATGAATGTAAATTCAAACACACACACACTATCTCAGAGTAAAAAGAAAACCAGTTTATCCAAAAATAGTGCTATGCACTACACATGCACTTTAAACAGAGCCAAATTACTTTCACACAGATAACAGTCCTGGAATGCTGGGAGAGGCAAAAACAAACAGAGCAGATAAAGGCAGCTGTGAAAGCATCACAGCCACCCCCCCCCTTCAATGAGTCCACAAGATATACTCAACTGTGAAATATCAAAAAAGTCTGTGTAAGTCCTGGAACGGTTCAAACCAAAACAATGGTCTTTCTCCAAATGGATAAACGTCCACATGCACATTCCACAACGCCCATAATTTATCAGCAACCCCATTAACCTAATTGCCTCAGCCATAGGTGTTCTCCCTTCTCTTCTATGATACCTGCGCAATTGGTCCCTTCTAGCTATGAGCCTGCGCATATGGGCATCTATCAACTGATCCTCCTCTGAGTCTGACATCTCACTAATGGGGTCATTACCTAATGGGCTGGCTGCATCCACCTCTTCCTCCGATTCTACTCCTCCAGTATCTGACCTTGGCAATGAATCTTCACTATCAGAAGATGCTGGCAATAAGACAAGTCTCTGGGAACCTGAGGATTCTCCTAAACCAACGTCCAAAATCCCTGTTGCAGGAGCTGGCCCATAGCCAACCACAACACCCTCGAACTCCCTTTCCTATATCGGCATTTGGTGTCAAAACCAGGTTCCCCAACACTGGGCTAGAATATAAAAGAGGATTTTAGAATGTGCTAATTTCAGCTTCCAAATGGCTGGAAAAAATGGAGCTTCCACATTAAAAAATAAAAATAAAAATTGATGTAGATCACTGTTTTAATCATTACAGCTGCTTTATCCAATGGTCTATTCTAATGGAGGGGCTAGATTAAAATTGAAGTGAGTCAGATCCTGGATTATTCCTAGAATAAAGATAGGACATAAAAATAATTTCCCAATTGTAGCTATCCTTTTGGTATCTATGATTTCTAATTTATAGAAAAGGTTGGTGCTTTTGTCCATGTGTGCATGCTTGCAGATTTCTCTTGCTGAGTTGGGGCAAAATAATTTGTGTGAACTTGTTTTAAGAGTTCATAGATGCCAGTTCTCTGACTATTTATCATCCCAGTTGTCACTGGCACATTAAATATATCAGTTTTGAAGATTTACTGTGTGGAAGGTTGACAGATTGTGTATAAGTGACAACTTAGAAAGCTTCAGTTAATTCATTTGAGTAATGCTTGCAGCATCAAGCATAAGCTAGTGTTTGTGTACTCTCACAACGAGGTTCATTTAAATCAGTATTCCCCCACCCCCAGCTTGGCAACTCTAAAATGTGTGGACTTCAACTCCCAGAATTCTCCAGCCAGCAAGATGATTTAAATCTGCATGTAAACCTGTCTGAGTGTATCTTTGAATTAAGCAGAAATGAATTATCTCAATTCTGAGAGTCATACTCCAACTTTTATAGCAGTGATGGTGAACCTATGGTACGGGTGCCACAGGTGGTACACGGAGCCATATCCGCTGGCACACGAGCCGTTGCCCTAGCTCAGCTCCAACGTGCATGTGTGTACTGGCCAGCTGAGTTTTGGCTCACGCAGAGGCTCTGACAAGGCATTTTTGATTTCCAGAGAGCCTCCAGGGGGGATGGGGGAGGGCATTTTTACCCTCCCCCAGCTCCAGGGAAGCCTTTGGAGACTGAGGAGGACAAAACATGAGCCTACTGGGCCCATCAGAAATGGGGAAACAGGCCTCCTGAGGGCCCTTGAGGTTAGGGGAAACTTTTTTCGCCCTTCCCAGGCATTGAATTATGGGTATGGGCACTCACGCATGCGCGATAGCGTGCATGCATGCTCTTTCGGTACCCGAGGAGAGAAAGGTTCACCATCACTGGTCCATAGGAAACATGGTCCCTGCTAAGTGATGTCTTTTCTTCCTGGATTGTTGACCAAATGCTCGTTTGTGTAGCCCAATTTTTAGTTTAGATGTGATTGGTGACTGTATCCGATAGGAGGGTCATGAGGGTTGTTATGTCTCTGCCCAGTGACTGGTAGAGGAACAGCCATTGGGCGTTCCTGTCACTGGGTAGAGACAAATCTTGGCGGGAACAATGTCGCGTGTTAATTGGTGGAGTTATTATGGGCTGGAGTATAAAAGAGCTGTCACCAGCTTTGGTTCAGTTCAATTCGTGTATTGCTTGTACTGTTTGTTTCCATGTCCGAATTGAATAAACCACCGTTACTTACCTATCCGTACCTCCGACTTAATAAGGGTGATCAAGATAGAAACTATAAAATGTAGTGTTTTTATTTATTTATCTTATTTATTTATTTAATTGGATTTGTATGCTGCCCCTCTCCAAGGACTCGGGGCGGCTCACAGCGTGTACAGAAGGACAAGAAACAATAATAGCAATCCAATTAAAACATTAAAAAAAACAGTCTTTAAAATTCTAACAAAAAAGACCATCAATATCATTCATTCAACAATCAAACGAAAGCATTCATTGGTCAGGGGGGAAGATCTAAGGAACCCAAAGCCTGGGGGCAAATATGAGTTTTTAAACTTTTCTGGGAGGCCAGGAGGATGGGGGCAGTGCGAATCTCCGGAGCGAGCTGGTTCCAGAGGGCCGGAAGTGTGGCTTTTGGCTCAAACCTCGATTTAAGGTCAGGCTGAATGACCAACCACACTTTGCAAACTCCTACTCCTACTCCTACTATTATTATTATTATTATTATTATTATTATTATTATTATTATTATTATTATCATCATCATCATCATCATCATCATCATCGTCGTCATCGTTATCGTTGTTGTTGTTATTGTTATTATTATTTCTTTCCAATAAATATTCTTTGTTTTTTAATCATTCCAAGTTTCTTTTGTTATTTCTTGTTCTGTCGGGCTCTCTGGTAGAATCCTTCCAAAAATCCACAGGTACAAATTTCAGACACACACACGTTTGAAAATTCAAAACAATGTTCTTTATAATGAAAATTCACTTAAACCAAGCCCTCTTTTTGTATAGCAAAGAGCACTTGTCTCCAAACAAACTGGTAATTTGTACAAGTCCCTTATCAGTTCTGTGATACTTAGCTTGCAGCTGTGAGGCAATTCATAGTCATTCTTTCACAAAGTGAAACACACTTTGCTCTGGTTTAGTTTCAAAGCGGGGAAAAAGCAGCACACAAAAGGTCAAAGTCAGTAAAGCAGTCACGAAACACAACGATCAAATAATCCTCCACAATGGCCAAACCCACAGGCTGCTATTTATAGCGGCCTCACTAATTACCACAGCCCCACCCAACCACAGGTGGCCTCATTTTCTTTGATAATAATCTCTCAGTTGTTGTTGCCTATGCATCGTTCTCCGCATGCGTGGCTGTATCATTAACTCTTGTTCTGAATCCAAGAAGGAGCTAGATAATTGATCTCCTTCTGAGCTGTCTGCCACACTCTCCTCCTCCCTGTCACTCATGTCTTCTTGGTCAGAGGAGCCTTCATCATCAGATTCCACCGGGGGCAAAACAGGCCTGCAGCATGTGGATGTCTCCCCCACATCCACAGTCCTTGGGGCAGGAGCTGGGCCAGAGCTAACCACAACAATTTCTATTGCAAGCAAGCAAAAGCTCTTCCTTCTTCAAGGTTACCTTTGTTCTATGAAGCCTGAAAAAAAACAACAACTCCTGGATCTCCTTGTTGTTTTAAAAACTGCAATGGCTGGATATGCACAAACATCCCCACAATAAAATCAGATCTAGCCCCCAGAATCTGCAAGGATTGCAACCAATTCATTTGGCTTCATATTTATTGCTCTTTCTCTCCCATGAATAGAGCTCTTCATTTAAAAAAAAATCCCCCTAGATGGCACTGCAGAATGCATTATTTAAAGGTTCTCTCTTAAATGGGCACGGGAAAGAATTGCTCCCTTAGCCCTCTGCTTCTCTTCAAAAGAATGATGAGGGAATGGTTTAATAACAGAAGATAGCGGAAACTGCTAGCGGTTCGGTTGAATACATTTAAAACAATTTATATAGGAATCATTACGTTGGGAGAAACAGTTTGTGCTCGTGAGCTCAGAAACACGGCGCTACTGTTCTTTTTCCTCAAGTTCCGAATTAAAATTGATAGGTTAGTTCATACAGCTTCAAAGTTTCACTTTAGGCAATCGCAGTAAAAGCATGCAAAAAAGCAAAGTCACTACGGTGGTTCTCAGTCATCGAGGTCCTTGTTGTCCCAAAGGTGCTTTTTCAAGAGGCAACTGGACTTCCTTTGTTTTATTATTATTTATTGGATTTGTATGCCGCCCCTCTCCGCAGACTCGGGGCGGCTAACAACGGCAGTAAAACAGTACAACAAAATCCAATACTAAAAACCAGTTAAAAACCCATTATATAAAAACCAATCATACATACAAACATACCATACATAAAATTGTGAAGGCCTAGGGGGAAAGTGTATCTTAGTTCCCCCATGCCTGGCGGCAGAGGTGGGTTTTAAGCAGCTTACGAAAGGCAAGGTGGGTGGGGGCAATTCTAATCTCTGGGGGGAGTTGGTTCCAGAGGGTCGGGGCCGCCACAGAGAAGGCTCTTCCTCTGGGTCCCGCCAAGCGACATTGTTTGATTGACGGGACCCGGAGAAGATCCACTCTGTGGGACCTAACTGGTCACTGGGATTCGTGCGGCAGAAGGCGGTCCCTGAGATATTCTGGTCCGGTGCCATGAAGGGCTTTATAGGTCATAACCAACACTTTGAATTGTGACCGGAAACTGATCGGCAACCAATGCAGACTGTGGAGTGTTGGAGTAACATGGGCATATTTGGGAAAGTCCATGATTGCTCTCGCAGCTGCATTCTGCACGATCTGAAGTTTCCGAACACTTTTCAAAGGTAGCCCCATGTAGAGAGCGTTACAGTAGTCGAGCCGTTTTCCCCGAAGAAGTTTCACTTCTTATCCAAGAAGCTTCTTCAGTTCTGATTGAATGGTATTAATACCTTTGAAAAGTTTTCGGAAACTTCAGATGGTGCAGAATGCAGCTGCGAGAGCAATCATGGGCTTCCCCAGATATGCCCATGTCACATCAACAGTCCGCAGTCTGCATTGGTTGCCGATCAGTTTCCAGTCACAATTCAAAGTGTTGGTTATGACCTATAAAGCCCTTCATGGCATCGGACCAGAATACATGCAGGACTGCCTTCTGCCGCATGAATCCCAGGGACCGATTAGGTCCCGTCAACAAAACAATGTCGTCTGGTGGAACCCAGGGGAAGAGCCTTCTCTGTGGCAGCCCCGACCCTCTGGAATCAACTTCTCCTGGAGATTAGGACTGCCCCTACCCTCCTTGCTTTTCACAAACTCTTAAAAACCAACCTCTGCTGCCAGGCATGGGGAAATTGATTCCCCCTGGCCGTTTCATTTTATGTATGGTTTGTTTGAGGTGTATGACTGTTTTTATACTAAGGGTTTTAACTGCTTTTTTAAATGATTAAATTTGTGCTGTGCTTTGCTGTTGTCAGCCGCTCCGAGTCTCCGGAGAGGGGTGGCATACAAATCTAATAAATAATAATAATAATAATAATAATAATAATAATAATAATAATAATAATGATAATGATTTCCATTCAGTCAGAACTGAAGAAGCTTCTTGGATAACATTTCTCCAGGCCTTTGTGTCCCCTATCATTCCCCAGAGTCCATTTAAGCTCACACCAACAGCTTTAGTGACTCCATTTAGCCACCTCATTCTCTGTCGTCCCTTTCTTCTTTTGCTCTCAATTTTTTCCAGCATTAGCCTCTTCTCCAGTGAGTTCTTCCTTCTCATTAGTTGGCCAAAGTATTTCAGTTTCATCTTCAGGATCTGACCTTCTAAAGAGCAGTCTGGATTGATCTCCTCTAGGACTGACCACTTTGATCAATATAAAATTTTGACTTTTTATTATTTTTGTTAATTATATTTCTTAGTGCTTAATAAATATCACGTTGTCTGGATATTTAATTCGCTTAACAATACAATATACAGTGATACCTCATCTTACAAACACCTCGTCATACAAACTTTTCGAGATACAAACCCGGGGTTTAAGATTTTTTTGCCTCTTCTTACAAACTATTTTCACCTTACAAACCCACCACCATTGCTGGGATGCCCCGCCTCCGGACTTCCGTTGCCAGCGAAGCGCCCGTTTTTGCACTGCTGGGATTCCCCTGAGGCTCCCCTCCATGGAAACTTCCATGTTTTTATGATGCTACACAGAGGTCTGAAGGTGGGGTTTCGAGGACTTCGGTGTTTTTGCGATGCTGTGATTTCACTGATGCTCCCTTTGCTGGGAAACCCCACCTCCAGACTTCTGTTGCCAGCAAAGTGCCCGTTTTTGCGATGCTCGGATTCCCCTGCTGGGATTCCCCTGCAGCATTGCAAAAAACACAGAAGTCCGGAGGTGGGGTTTTCCATGGAGGGGAGCCTCAGGGGAATCCCACCAGTGCAAAAACAGGCGCTTCGGCTGGCAAAAGGGGTGAATTTTGGGCTTGCACGCATTAATTGCTTTTCCATTGATTCCTATTGGAAACATTGTTTCATCTTACAAATGTTTCACCTTAAGAACCTCGTCCCGGAACCAATTAAGTTTGTAAGACAAGGTATCACTGTAATCTTAATCTCCACTCCTGTTTTCCAACCACTGGTGAAATAGATTCCATGTTTGATGGTATTCTGTGTCTTCTTTCTGCTTAATTTTCAATGTCAATCTTCCCATTTCTGCGCAGTCCAGCATGTTCTGAATTATCTCTTCATCTCGCCGTGTTTCTTTCCAATATTCCAATATAGTGCGAATATAATGCTCACTGCTGTCACAACATGTAATATACAAAATGTAATATACATACTTTTCTTATCTAATTTTTCTGATATTATGTCTAATAGGAAAGTGAACACAAGAATAAGGGGGCACAATCTGAGGTTAGTTGGGGAAAAGATCAGAAGCAACGTGAAAAAATATTATTTATAGTTCTTAGATAAGTTTTACTTTTACTTCTTCTTATTTATCCATATATACACTAGTATATATGTGTATTGTGTATTATATGAAGTATTGTTATGATTTAAATTTTATGTTTCATCTCGTTTATATATGAAGGTTTTTTTATATAAGGTTAAACAAAATTTCTTCTTTTCATCTAAACTAATATGTTGAATTAAGGTATTAATAATGTATTCTTTTTCCTGTATGGAAATTTGACTTCTACAATAAGAGGGGAAATTGCAACCCCAATTTTATGTTAAATGTATGTTTGTTAGTTTTGTCTTTTTTATGAAAAATTAATAAAGTTTATTCAAAAAAAAGAAAAAAATATTATTTTACTGAAAGAGTAGTAGATGCTTGGAGCAAACTTCCAGCAGACGTGGTTGGTAAATCCACAGTCACTGAATTTAAACATGCCTGGGATAAACATATATCCATCCTAAAATAAAATGCAGTGATACCTCATCTTACAAACGCCTCGTCATACAAACTTTTCGAGATACAAACCCGGGGTTTAAGATTTTTTTGCCTCTTCTTACAAACTATTTTCACCTTACAAACCCACCGCCACCGCTGGGATGCCCCACCTCCGGACTTTCATTGCCAGCGAAGTACCCATTTTTGCGCTGCTGGGATTCCCCTGAGACTCCCTCCATGGGAAACCCCACCTCCGGACTTCCGTGTTTTTGTGATGATGCAGGGAAATCCCACCAGGGGAATACCAGCAGCACAAAAATGGGCGCTTCGCTGGCAACGGAAATCCGGAGGTGGGGTTTCCAAGCGAGAGGAGCCTCAGTGAAATCGCAGCATCTCAAAAACACAGAGGTCTGGAGGTGGGGTTTTGAGGACTTCGGTGCAATGCTGTGATTTCACTGATGCTCCCTTCGCTGGGAAACCCCACCTCCAGACTTCCATTGCCAGTGAAGCGCTCATTTTTTCGATGCTGGTATTCCCCTGGTGGGATTTCCCTGCAGCATTGCAAAAACACAGAAGTCCAGAGGTGGGGTTTCCCATGGAGGGGAGCCTCAGGGGAATCCCAGCAGCGCAAAAACGGGCACTTCGGCTGGCAAAAGGGGTGAATTTTGGGCTTTCACGCATTAATCACTTTTCTATTGATTCCTATGGGAAACATTGTTTCGTTTTACAAACTTTTCACCTTAAGAACCTCGTCCGGGAACCAATTAAGTTTGTAAGACAAGGTATCACTGTACAGGCAATAGTATAAGGGCAGACTAGATGGACCATGAGGTCTTTTTCTGCTGTTAATCTTCTATGTTTCTAATAAAAACAGTTCAGGTTTAAAATGTTCTAGATATATCCCTATCATCTTTTCTAGCTACTTGTGTATTTTTGCCCATTTTTTTAAAGGTTTAACACAAGTCCACCACCTATGATAAAATTATAGCCAATCTTGCTATAGGTCATTCTACCTTTCTTGTGAAGTTGATTTCCTGGTCGTACCTATCTATCTATTGGGAAAAGGTGGAGAGAGATGAAGCTCAGGCTAATGAACAGCCTGCAGCTCTCTGAGGCCGATGCAAAGTGCAAATAATTGTCTCCAATGAGTCAGATGCCTTTAGGTGAAATATTCGTATTAATAGAACAGCTACTAGCCAAGTACGCGTGAGTGAAACAAAAGATGTCGGGAAGAAAATCTCAATGTGTGTCAGTGGTGATGGAAAGTAGCCCACTTAATTCAGGGCAGGTCCTGAGAGGTCATTTGCTGACAGGAAACTCTAAGAACCACTTGCAGGGTTTAAAATTAGAGGTTGGACTCAGGACTTACCCAGTGACAATATTTTTCCCTTTTAAAAATATAACCGGCATGCGTTCTTTCTCTCCTATGGCACTCCAATAATTATTGTAATTAAGAACGGAGTTTTGCAAAACACCCCGATTCCTAGTTGTTGTCGGGTTATGCCTCCTGCCTGTTGCAAGGTTGAATTTGATTATAATCTCATGAGGTAGCCAGGGGCTACTTGGTTTTCCAGAATAATGCAGTTATATTAAGCTTTGCTCTGCAGCTTAAGGAAGAGATCTCCCAGCACATTCTGAAAGACATTGAGTAACCTGGATTTATCCATGCTAAAGGGCATAATTTCAAACTGTCTTCGCGTTATCATCCATGACATTTTCTAGTTGCGGTGTTTGGGTGGAACCCACTTGAGGTTACAATTCATGTGAGCCTGCAAAATTGGTTAGTCAAACAAGATCATGCCAACCTTTGTTCTGTGGATTCTTAAAATTAAGAATGTAATATATTGCTATTTGTTTTAGAATTAAAATCCCCGGTTAAATAATATCATTCATCTGCTGGATGATAGGTCAACCTTATATATCTCAGCAAAGGGAAGTTGGGGAGAGTTAGCATTTCCCATGAGCTGGTTGTTGTTGTTGTTGTTGTTGTTGTTGTTGTTGTTATTATTATTATTATTAATTATTATTATTATGTCAGTACAACACAGCAAACGAGATCACTATGCTGGGTTTCGTATTTCATCACCAGTCGGGCGCTTCCCAAACACCTAGGACTGCGTGATGTAGCGGCAAATTATGTTTGCAGATCCCAGTAAAGCGGCCTTTTGCAATTGACAGATGGAGATTTTGTCAATTCCGATGGTTTTCAAATGTCCGCTGAGATCCTTTGGCACTGCACCCAGTGTGCCAAGTACCACTGGGACCACTTCCACTGGCTTATGCCAGAGTCGTTGCAGCTCGATTTTTAGATCTTTGTATTTCACTAATTTCTCTAGCTGCTTCTCCTCAATTATGCTGTCTCCTGGGATTGCGATGTCGATGATCCATACGTTCTTTTTCTCCACGATCACAATGTCTGGTGTGTTATGCTTCAGAATTCGGTCAGTCTGAAGTCGGAAGTCCCACAGTAGTTTTGCTTGCTCATTTTCGACCACTTTTTCAGGCTTATGATCCCACCTGTTCTTTGCCACTGGTAAATGGTAGTTCCGGCACAATATTATTATTATTATTATTATTATTATTATTATTATTATTATTATTATTATTAACAACAACAACAATAACAACAAACAAACAACAACAACAGAGTTGGAAGGGACCTTGGAGATCTTCTAGTCCAACCCCCTGCTTAGGCAGGAAACCCTACACTACTTCAGACAGATGGTTATCCAACATTTTCTTAAAAACTCCCAGTGTTGGAGCATTCACAACTTCTGGGGGCAATCTGTTCCACTGGTTAATTGTTCTAACTGTCAGGAAATCTCTCCTTAGTTCTAAGTTGCTTCTCTCCTTGTTCAGCTTTCACCCATTGCTTCTTGTTCTACCCTCAGGTGCTTTGGAGAATTGGTTGACTTCTTCTTTGTGGCAACCCCTGAGATATTGGAACACTGCTCTCATGCCCCCTGGTCCTTCTTCTCATCAATCTAGCCATGTCCAGTTCCCGCAATGTTCTTCATATGTTTTAGCCTCTAATCCCCTAATCATGTTTGTTGCTCTTCTCTGCACTTTTTCTAGTGTGGCCTTACCAAGGCCTTATAAAGTGGTATTAGCACGTGATCTTGATTCTATCCCTCTGTTAATGCAGCCTAGAACTGGTTCCAGTAGTGGGTTTTACTTTGCTACAGGTTTGGAACTGTGAATGCACATGCACAGATGCTCAATTTGCTTGTGTGTGGCACTTTTGCGCATATGCAGATAGTCCTTGATGACAAGGCAAATGGGTGGAACTTCTGCCCCTGCCACTACTAATTTAACAATTCACTTTAGAGTCCGACGGTCTCTCTCAGACAACTTCGACTTTTGACCAGACCTGTGCTTGGCTGAGGACGTTTTCACTTCTTTTCAAAAGCAGTCATTACTTTTGAGACATTACCTCTTGAAACGCCAAACATTAGGGCACTTTCTGTTACATTAGCGCCTGCCATTCGAGCATCAACAATTTGGCCTCTTTGAAAGTCTGAGAGATTTGTTATTTCTACAGGATTATAACCAATTTCCTTAAATTTCTGTAAAAAAAAGGTAGTTCAAAAAACATATCAAATAACAGAATTTAAAAAACATTAAAATATGTCAAGTTTTGATTGATTCAAACATGTTCAAACATTATGATGCCAAAAAGTCAAGTATTTCCATTTTTTTGTCCACCCACTGTATGTATGTATGTATGTATGTATGTATGTATGTATGTATGTATGTATGTATGCATGCATGCATGCATGCATGCATTCATTCATTCATTCATTCATTCATTCATTCATTCATTCATTTGCATATATAGGCTGCACTTTTCCAGTGGACTCATGGTGGCGTACAAGATAAAAGAATATAAAATGTTAAAAACCCCAAACATATAAGGTAAAACAATACAAAATTTTAAAACTCTAACATTAAAAACCATTCAACCAAAGTCATACCACAATATAAGTAAATCTTAGTGGTCATCTATGCACATCTGAATATTGATTGCTGATGGGGAGATGTTTTGCTCTCCCCCCCTTTTTTTGACGTTGATTGTCCCTTTTGCACAGTGCATAGTTGTTTATGTCTATGTGTCTGTTGATGGCCAATTTGTTAAAGTGACCAGGCTTCCAGGAATTCTCTAATATTCTAACAATGTTCCTTGATTGGAGTAATCAGTGCCTGGTTCAAGGACCTGCCCTACAAGTTAACAATAAACATCCCAACCAAAGAAACTCTAAGAACACCTCCACCAGTACAGACAGAATAAGCCGCTAGAATATAAATTGACAGCAAACTCCATTCCTTACTAGCCTTGATGACGTTAGTTGGTTTGGGTAAAGAAATGTCTACAAGGAAAAACAACCAAATATAAGGACCCCTCATTTCAACCCTGAGTTACAAATACTTTCCTTTATTGGAATATTTTTGTACAAATAATCAACTAACCAAAGACACCATAAATGTTAAGACATCTTGTAGCAGCACCACTAAGTTCTTTTTATCTGTAACCTTGCAATTATTGTTCTCTGGAAATTAATATGTTAAAGGGTTAAATAAGGTTTTTAATAGGAAAATGAACACAAGAACAAGGGGACACAATCTGAAGTTAGTTGGGGGAAAGATCAAAAGCAACATGAGAAAATATTATTTTACTGAAAGAATAGTAGATCCTTGGAACAAACTTCCAGCAGACATGGTAGATAAATCAACAGTAACTGAATTTAAACATGCCTGGGATAAACATATATCCATCCTAAGATAAAATACAGAAAATAGTATAAGGGCAGACTAGATGGACCATGAGGTCTTTTTCTGCTGTCAGACTTCTATGTTTCTGTGTTTCTATGGGGGTTACTAGGTTTGTCTCCCCATCTTAAGAGCAGGCAAAATCTGGTGACAAATAAGACCTCCTCTTTCTACTTTGTGATTTAAGACCTGACATCAATTTCTGGTTGCAGGAAAGATAGAATTCTTCATTTACAAAATGAAGTGTGTTGCCGACAACAGCAACTCACAATGAGGCCATTAAAAATTCAGAAGCATTTGCACTAAATTGAGAGAAGGAACCTTGGCTTGTTGTTAGGAAGATTGCCACCACAGGATTTTTCCACATTGCAAACTTCACTCCCTGAAAGGAAGCTGTTTGAGAAATCTGTTCTCCAGATTTGAGTGTCTTCACTTTTAGCTAGAGAGATAGTCATGCATTCTGTCTAAATGGTAATTAACATAGTTCCCAATTGACAGAGTACTCTACTTCTTTTTCTCTCTCCACCCATACCAGGAAAGCTGGTGCTAAATTGGGGAGGGAGAAAGAAAGAAAGAAGGAAGGAAGGAAAGGAAAGAGGAAAGAAAGGAAAGAAAGAAAGAGGTAGGTAGATAGGGAAGGAAGAAAGGAAGGAAGTCAAGAAAGAAAGAAGGAAAGAGAGAAAGAAAGAGATAGGTGGGTGTTCTGTCTGGGTCACTCCGGAAGCTATGACCAACCCAAAAAGATAAGCCAGACACACCGGTAGAATCCAAACACAGTTTTATAATGGTAAAGAGAAAAGAAGCCAACAGAAAATGTCCTTACAAATCAGGAAAACACTGGAACTCCAAATAGATACATGAAGGCAATTGTTCATACAGAAACACAGGATCCTTGATGCCAAGACGATGCTGTTGAGATAACAGACATACACCTCCCACAGGTCTTCAAGACTGCTGGGCCACGAGCCAGGAACAGAAACGCTGAGAGACAATGCAGATTACAGCAACTCCACTCTGATAACACTCCACGCTGCCGAAAGAGTTTGCCTGCCTTATAAACCCTTCCCTGCTAATGAGGACCACACCCAACCCCCTGGTGTTCCTCATTCAACACTGATAATATTTCTTCAATTGATTCCTCCTTTGATCTATGCGTCTCTGTCGCATACTAATGATAGCTTGTGCTTTGTCATCCAATGACTCCAGAGACTCCAGAGAATCCAAGCTACTGGCTTGAGAGAGCCCCTCCCCAGGGCTCCCAGGCCTTTCTTCCTGGTCACTTTCCTCTCCGCTCTCATCCTCCCCCGGGCATGGAGCCAGCAGAGACGCAGCTGGTCTTTCATCTGACTCAGGCTGAACCACAACAGTAGGTAGGTAAGTAGGCAAGGAAGGAAGAAAAGAGAGAAGGCAGGCAGGCAGGAAAATACAGACTTGGAAAACAATGATCTAGTTGACAAATGATGAACCTAGCCAGAAAGGAGAAACAAAAACAGTACAAGTCAACCTCCCTGTGTTTTATAATCTATACTTAAGCTTGTTTTTTTTAATTAACAGATTAACAGAGTTGGATGGGACCTTGTAAATCATATCATTCAACCCCATCACCACACCCCCAAGCAAGAGATTCTCTACTATTTCTAGCAGGTAGTAGTCCAATCTGTTCTTGAAATCTTCCAGTGATGAAGCTCCCACAACTTCCTGAAGGCAACTTTTATTCCACTGGTTGATTGTTCTCACTGTCAGAAAATTTCTCCTTATTTCAAGGTTGAATCTTTTAAATGGAAACACTTGACTTTTTGGCACCATAATATTTGAACATGTTCAAATCAATCAAAACTTGACATATTTTAATGTGTGTTTGTTTTTTAATTCTGTTATTTGGTATGGTTTTTTTAAACTACTTTTTTTTTTAACAGAAATTTAAGGAAATTGGTTATAACCTTCTAGAAATGGCAGACCTCTCAGACGTTCAAAGAGGCCAAATTGTTGGTGCTCAAATGGCAGGCACTAGTGTAACAGGAAGTGCCAGAATGTTTGGCATTTCAAGAGGTAATATCTCAAAAGTAATGACTGCTTTTGAAAGAGAAGGGGAAATGTCCTCAGCCAAGCTCAGGTCTGGTCGAAAGTCGAAGTTGTCTGAGAGAGACCGTCAGACTCTAAAGCGAATTGCGGATCGCAAGACCACAGCTCCTAAAATCACTGCAGAGCTCAATGGACATGTACAGAACCCAGTCTCCACAAAAACTCTTCAAAAACTTCACAAATCTGGATTCCAAATCTGGATTTTCAAGGTGTTTCCATTTTTCTGTCCACCCCCTGTAGCAGCAAAAAAAAAAAAAGCTGGGTTTGATGGTGACTAGCATCCATTCGACTTATTTAAGGAGCACAATGGCTGCAACAGTGCAGCCAAAGGAATACATCATTTTGAACAGGGTCTGAAAGTGAGCCAGAAGCCTATGATTTCTGGAATACTGTGTAGGGACATGGTGGTATTTTGAGCTAGCCAAAGTTTTATTCAAAGTCAGCTCTAAGTGGAATGAGTTACAACAGCTGCCGTAAACCTGCAGGTTATAAGTATAAATCAGTAGGATCTTTTCTATCCAATAGTGGATGAAGTCTGTTTATGGAGTGAAAGAGATGAATAGTCTCCTGGCTATATTAACACTTTGTTTATTTAAAAAAAACGTTTCAAGCATGTAGGCCTTGCTTGGCATATGTTATGATCTCCTGAATCACAGGACGATCCATCCAATATTGGGCTGCCGCCAGTACACCTGGGATCGCCGATCTGGTAGCAGAAATGAAGATGCATACACATCTGTGCATCCCTGCCGCGCCTCTGTATGCCTCCCCCCATGCCCCCGTGCAAGAATTTGCTTCTGTGCATATATGGAACCAAAGTAATCACCAAAAATCACCGAAAATCACCAAAACCTTGTGTGTTCAAACGTCCTTGCGTGAGATTTTGGCTATTTTCGCCGATTTCAGCTGCAGGCTGTTCACTAGACTGAGCTTTATCTCTCTCCACCTTTCCACAAGAACAAGGGGATACAATCTGAGGTTAGTTGGGGGAAGGATCAAAAGCAACATGAGAAAATGTTATTTTACTGAAAGAGTAGTAGATCCTTGGAACAAACTTCCAGCAGATGTGGTAGATAAATCCACAGTAACTGAATTTAAACATGCCTGGGATAAACATATATCCATCCTAAGATAAAATACAGAAAATAGTATAAGGGCAGACTAGATGGACCATGAGGTCTTTTTCTGCCGTCAGACTTCTATGTTTCTATGTTTTCCCAATAGATAGGTAGGTACAACCAGGAAATCAACTTCACAAGAAAAGTAGAATGACCTATAGCAAGATTGGCTATAATTTTATCGTATGGGGTGGACTTGTGTTAAAGCTAAAAAAAATGGGCAAAGATACACAAGTAGCTAGAAAAGATGATAGGGAAACATGTAGAACATTTTAAACCTGAACTGTTTTTATTAGAAACATAGAAGATTGACAGCAGAAAAAGACCTCATGGTCCCTCTAGTCTGCCCTTATACTATTTCCTGTATTTTATCTTAGGATGGATATATGTTTATCCCAGGCATGTTTAATATTCAGTGACTGTGGATTTACCAACCACGTCTGCTGGAAGTTTGTCCCAAGCATCTACTACTCTTTCAGTCAAATAATATTTTCTCATGTTGCTTCTGATCTTTTCCCCGACTAACGTCAGATTGTGCCGCCTTGATCTGGTGTTCACTTTCCTATTAAAAACATTTCCCTCCTGAACCTTATTTAACCCTTTAACTTATTTAAATGTTTCGATCATGTCCCCCCACCCTTTCCCTTCTGTCCTCCAGACTACATAGATTGAGTTCATGAAGTCTTTCCTGATAAGTTTTAAGACCTTCCACCATTTTTGTAGGCCGTCTTTGGACCCATTCAATTTTATCCATATCTTTTTGTAGGTGAGGTCTCCAGAACTGGACACAGGATTCCAAATGTGGTCTCACCAGCGCTCTATACAGCGGGATCACAATCTTCCTCTTCCTGCTTGTTATACCTCTAGCTATGCAGCCAAGCATTCTACTTGCTTTTCCTACTGCCTGACCGCACTGATAGCCCATTTTGAGACTGTCAGAAATCACTACCCCTAAATCCTTCTCTTCTCAATTTTTGCTAACACAGAACTACCAATGCAATGCTCCCCGCTGGATTGTAGGAAGGGGAGGCACGCATAGCCCCTAGATGCCTGCCACAGCTATGGAGCCCATAGATGGCCATAGCTCACAGCTGATATGTGGAAAGCCAGGTTGGTGGTAGATTGCACTTAGGCCCAGATAGTGTAGCTTTGCTGAATGGGCATTTAGGACGTTCCGGGCAGCAGCAAAGTGGTGGTTTGTGAGGCGTGGCGGAAACTAAACAGGGAGACAAGCAACTGAGAAGTAAGGATAAATTTCCTGATGGTTAGAGCAGTTGGTCAGTGGAACAGCTTGCCTCCAGAAATTTTGAATGCTTCAACACTGGAAGTTTTTAAGAAAATGTTAGATAACCATTTGTCTGAAGTAATGTAGGATTTCATGCCTTGGCAGGGGGTTGGATTAGAAGACCTCCAAGGTCCCTTCAAACTTGTATTTATTTATTTATTTATTTATTTATTTATTTATTTATTTATTTATTTATTTATTTATTTATTTATTTATTTACTTATTTACTTACTTACTTACTTACTTACTTACTTACTTACTTACTTACTTACTTACTTACTTACTTACTTTACTTACCTACCTACCCACCCACCCACCCACCCACCCACCCGCCCGCCCGCCCGCCCGCCCACCCACCCACCCACCCACCCACCCACCCACCCACCCACCCACCCACCCACCCACCCATCTATCTATCTATCTATCTATCTATCTATCTATCTATCTATCTATCTATTTATTAGATTTGTATGCCGCCCCTCTCCGAAGACTCGGGGCGGCTCACAACAATAATTAGAACAATATAGTAGTAGAACAAATCTAATATTAAAAAACATATAAAGCCCTATCATTATTTAAAAAACAAAACAAAACACCAAACAGCACATTCATACCAAACATAAAACAAAGTATAAAAAAGCCTGGGGGAAAGGTGTCTCAACTCCCCCATACCTGGCAGTATAAGTGAATCTTGAGTAGTTTACGAAAGACAGGGAGGGTGGGGGCAGTTCTAATCTCCGGGGGGAGTTGGTTCCAGAGGGCCAAGGCCACCACAGAGAAGGCTCTTCCCCTGGCCTGCCAAACGACATTGTTTAGTCGACAGGACCTGGAGAAGGCCAACTCTGTGGGACCTTATCGGTCGCTGGGACTCGTGCGGCAGCAGGCGGTTCCGGAGCTACTCTGGTCCAATGCCATGTAGGGCTTTAAAGGTCATGACCAACACTATTGTTGTTGTTGTTGTTGTTGTTGTTGTTGTTGTTACAATTATAATTATCACCATCATCATTTATTTATTTATTTGATTTTTTAATGCCGCCCTTCTCCTTAGACTCAGGGTGGCTTACAACATGTTAGCAATAGCACTTTTTAACAGAGCCAGCCTATTGCCCCCACAATCCGGCTCCTCATTTTACCCACCTCGGAAGGATGGAAGGCTGAGCCAACCTTGAGCTGGTGATGAGATTTGAACTGCTGACCTGTAGACCTAGTAGTCATCTTTAATGGCCTGCAGTATGCATTCTACCCACTGTGCCACCTTGGCTCATCCTTGGTGGCGCAGTGGTTAGGGTGCAGTACTGCAAGCTGCTTCTGCTGACTGCTGGCTGTAGTTCACCGGTTCAAATCTCACCAGGCTCAAGGTTGTCTCAGCCCTCCATCCTTCCGAGGTGGGTAAAATGAGGACCCAGATTTTTGGAAATGATTTGCTGACTCTATAAACCGCTTAGAGAAGGCTGTAAAGCATTGTGAAGCGGTATATAAGTCTAAGTGCTATTGCTATTGCTATATGTGGTGGGGCTCAGGTGGGGGGATCATGGGGATGGGATAAAGGGCAATTTAGAGGTGATGAGTTACACCACAGTAGCACTGACTTTATTTTCATTACGATAAGGTCCCAGAGTTGGCCTTCTTCGGGTCCCATCGACTAAACAATGTCGATTGACGGGCCCCAGGGGAAGAGCCTTCTCTGTGGCGGCCCCGGCCCTCTGGAATCAACACTCCCCAGAGATTAGAATGCCCCCACCCTCCTTGTCTTTCGCAAATTACTCAAGACCCACCTTTGTCGCCAG
This sequence comes from Erythrolamprus reginae, assembly GCF_031021105.1. NCBI lineage: Eukaryota > Metazoa > Chordata > Lepidosauria > Squamata > Dipsadidae > Erythrolamprus > Erythrolamprus reginae. Next base: position 20,947,363 of record NC_091956.1, on the reverse strand, counting down.
GCATGGGGGAGTTAAGATATTCCTTCCCCTAGGCCATTACAAGTTATGCATGGTATGTTTGTGTGTATGTTTGTTTTTTTATAAAAAGGGTTTTTAGTTGTTTTATTAAATTGGATTGTTACATGTTGTTTTACCATTGTTGTTAGCTGCCCCGACTCTGCGGAGAGGGGCGGCATACAAATCCAATAAATAAATAATAAATAAACAAATATTTGTGTCGGATTTCCCGTTTGCATGATAAAAGAACACCCACTTATCTTTCTTGTCTCTGCTAAACGCTGGAACATGACATCTGAATCTCCCCAGTAAAGCACTCTTTTATGGATCCAATAAATAAATAAATTGAACCGATGCAGAGTCAAATTCCACCTGACAATTCAATGTGCCATAAGCAAGCGGTGTGATAGAGCATCAAACTGCCAAGGGAGTCATCGGTGTCTTAAGTTCTGCCAGTTATGGATGGGAGGCTATCCTTTTATTTTTTTGGCTTTGTGGGTTGCATGTTTTATAGGCCCAATGTGTCTCAAATTTACTTTGCAAAGTTCTTAAGTCTGATTGTGACTCATTTGCTCTCTAAAGCAAAAAAAAAGAAAAAAGAAAGGCACAGCTGGCTGATTTATAGGTTGCTGAATGTACAAAATAGTAGCGCTCTTGAGAATACACCTTTCCAACGGGTTGCTAAATTTATTTACACCAAAGGACAGACCTTATGTTGAGCCTTACTTTCTACATTCTATTATATAAAGTGGCTTTCATGACACATTTGAAGTACCTAATTCCTATATATATATCTGCCAACAGGCAGTAAAGCAAACTTCTCAAACATATTGTCCGGTGAGATTTATCTCTCCTTAGAGTGGAAAGTAAAAACAACAACAACAACAACAAAATATCCTTCAAATGCAGGTACCGAATATTTCAAACGTATGAGACTCAACTCATCTGGTGCCCATCAGTAATCGACCATCTGTTCCCTGAGGTCAGGTTTTCAGTGGTGGTAATATCTCTCCATCACTACCTTTGTTTTTCTATAACATCAAAAGGCAAATAGACTTAAAGAACATTGAGAAAAGCTGTAGCTGCTGCCATTGCTTATTCCCAATAGGTATTAAAAGCTGAATGTCGCTAAAGACACCAAGAGTTTAGTTCACTTGCTGCTATTTGAGATAAAGTACCAGGCGGGACCACCTGACAGGAAGCAGTTAAGCTGTTGTGGTTAGCTCTCGCCCAGCTCCTGCCCCAAGGACTGTGGATTTGGGGGAGACATCCACATGCCACAGGCCTGTTGTGCCCCCGGTGGAATCTGCTGATGAAGGCTCCTCTGACTAAGAAGACATGAGTGACAGGGAGGAGGAGTGTCACGCTGAGAATTGCCAGCCAACAGAGACATTCAGTAGTTAAAGAGTTAATGTGTGTTTTCCCCTCTGAGCACACCCCCTCATACATCACTCCCACAATTCATATCTTTCCTACATGTCACATCCGCCTGCATACGTAGGCACATTCCAGTGTGGCAGACAGCTCAGAAGGAGATCAATTATCTATCTCCTCCTTTGATTCGGAACAAGAGTTAATGATACAGCCACGCATGCAGAGAGCGATGCATAGGCAGCAACAACTGAGAGATTATTATCAAAGAAAATGAGGCCACCTGTGGTTGGGTGGGGCTGTGGTAATTAGTGAGGCTGCTATAAATAGCAGCCTGTGGGTTTGGCCATTGTGGAGGATTATCTGATCATTGTGTTTCGGGCCTGCCTTGCTGACTTCGACCTTTGTGTGCTGATTTTTCCCCACTTTGAAACTAAAACAGAGCAAAGTGTGTTATTATTTCAGAACTGATAAGGGACTTGTACAAATTACCAGTTTGTTTGGAGATGAGTGCTCTTGCTATACAAAAAGAGTGCTTAGTTTATTTGAATTTTCGGTATAAAGAACATTGTTTTGAATTTTCAAACGTGTGTGTGTCTGAAATTTGTATCTGTGAATTTTCGGGAGGATTCTACCAGAGAGCTCGACAGAACATAAGCCATGATTGATTTGATTTGATTTGATTTGATTTTTTCACCCAAAAGGGGGTGAAAACCGGGGTGCATCTTATACACTGAATGTAGCCCCACCCAGCCACCCCCAACCTTTGGCCTCTGCCTCCCAGCAATTTACCTTCTTGCAGTAAACACTACAGAGCTTGATTAGCACAAGCCATTCATTATCTGCCTCCTGACCCTCTGCTGACTGAGGCTGCAGGCAAGCCAGATGCTAAAACGAAAGTGAAACTAAAGTGCACCTTAAGCAGCAAGGAGGCAAAATGGGAGGGAGAGACACAGACAGAATTTTATTTTCTTGTGCTAACCAGTTTCTGAATCTGGATGCAAGGAGGTAAGCCAATAACTATAAATGTCTATAGAATGTTTAAATTATTAGACTTATTTTTAAAGACTGCTTTATTGTTGTTTTAGGCAACTTAACAAAATGAAGAAGCCCTTTTAAAAATAAATGCTTGATTGGAAGAGGCCCAGTGCTATTGTATCTTCTTTTAAATAATAAAGAATAATGTATCTTTCCAGAGAGCCACATCAATTTTAACAGTATCTATAAAAATATAATCTGAAATGTAACTGACCTTTTTTAGTATCAAGATAAGGCAGATGAGCTAAACCCTGACTTAGTCATGTTTGGAGTAGATCTAATTGGGAGGAGTTAGTGTGATTGCATTTTGTTCTGTCAGGCTCTCTGGTAGACTCCTCCCAAAAATTCACAGGTACAAATTTCAGACACACACACGTTTGAAAATTCAAAATGATGTTCTTTATAATGAAAATTCACTTAAACTAAGCCCTCTTTTGGTATAGCAAAGAGCACTGTCTCCAAACAAACTGGTAATTTATACAAGTCCCTTATCAGTTCTGTGATATTTAGCTTGCAGCTGTGAGGCAATTCACAGTCCTTCTTCTTTCACAAAGTGAAACACACTTTGCTCTGGTTTAGTTTCAATGCGGGGAAAAATCAGCACACAAAAGGTCAAAGTCAGCAAAGCAGTCACAAAACACAATGATCAGATAATCCTCCACAATGGCCAAACCCACAGGCTGCTATTTATAGCAGCCTCACTAATTACCACAGCCCCACCCAACCACAAGTGGCCTCATTTTCTTTGATAATAATCTCTCAGTTGTTGTTGCCTATGCATCGCTCTCCACATGCGTGGCTGTATCATTAACTCTTGTTCTGAATCCAAGGAGGAGCTACATAATTGATCTCCTTCTTAGCTGTCTGCCACACTCTCCTCCTCCCTGTCACTCATGTCTTCTTGGTCAGAGGAGCCTTCATCAGCAGATTCCACCGGGGGCAAAACAGGCCTGCAGCATGTGGATGTCTCCCCCACATCCACAGTCCTTGGGGCAGGAGCTGGGCCAGAGCTAACCACAACACATTTAAGAAAACTTTCTGGCATTAATATACTGCCATAATGTTCATTTTTTCCAATTCTTTGCTATTTCTATGGCTCAAGCACATATGTACAGAAATACACAGCAAACAGTGTATATCATCTGTGCTGTTTGTAAAATTGCTGGGAGGCAGAGGCCTTTTTTCCTTGTTTTCCTCCCCCCAAACTAAGGTGTGTCTTATACTCTGAAAAATATGGTAGATCTTCATGATAACCAATAAAAGGAAACCAGAACCTCCTCGCAACCTTAAGAGGAAGCCAAACTTAACAACTTAGATGGCTTTAGAGAAGACTTATATCCGCCATGGGATGAAAATCAGAAAGGCTGTTTAAACTTGACCATTACTGTCGCATTGTGCTGTTGATAGCATATAGGCTCTTTACCTTTTAAACCAGTGCTGCGCCTGATGTATAATCTCTTTCTCCTGTGGTGATGCCTTTTCACTCCTTTGGAGAAGATAACATGGTAGGCTGAATTATCTAGTAGAAAATTGCCTAGGATTATTTTCTCAATGACAGCTATTGTTAGCGACCTGTGACAGTTTCTGAAAAACCGATGAGCTTTATGCAGTGAGTAGGAAAATGGCTGCAAAGCAGGAATTAGGCTAGTTATGCAATTTGCAAACTCGGCTGATGGTCTGAAGCAGAGCTTTAATACTATGTTTTGTGAGCCATGCACCTCCGGTGGCATTATCATGATTGTCTTGCAGAGAAACATTGTGTCACAATTCACAATTAGGTCCAATTCAGGTGTGTCCTTTTACTTAACTTTGAATGTTATGTAACCAGTTGCAAGAACTAAGCAAGGTTAGGTGAGCAATCATTTACAACAGGGGTCCCCAAACTTTTTACACAGGGGACCAGTTCACTGTCCCTCAGACTGTTGGAGGACGGACTATAAAAAAAAAACTATGAACAAATTCCTATGCACACTGCACATACCTTGTTTTAAAGTAAAAAACAAAATGGGAACGTACTATTTAGAGGGGGGGAAAGGTCTGAAATTCATATATGTTTATGTTTTGTTTTTAATTTTCTTTTGTTAACATCTGATTGGCTATACAAGGTTTTCTTGGCTTATGAAAAATGTATAAAGAAAGAAGGAAGCACTTTGGCATAATGGTTAATAAGTTAGAAATATAATTGGTGTTGCACTTTTTGAAGGAACATTAAGGAGGAAATTTAATTAAAAGAAAATGAATGTAACTGGATGACAAAATTAGAAAAGAACTTTTGCAACTTTTTTGATGATTGATATTAGTTACTAACAAAATACTGCATTTTATTCATGGAAAATTAGATGGTACACTGTGTTGTTTGAATGTATGTTGAGAGAAAAATTAAAAAAAATTACCCCCAAAAAAACAGTCCTTCCTTCCCCTGTCCCTCCATTCATTTTATTCCTTCCTTCCTTCCTTCTTTCCTTCCTTTCTTCCTTGTTCCCTCCATTTTGCCTTCCTTCCTTTCCTCCTTCATTCCTCTCCACTTCTCCTTCCCTCCCTCTCTTTCCCTTTTTTCTTTCTCTCTCTCTTTTCCCTGTGCTCTTGTCACTCACTGGCGGGCCGGATAAATGGCCTCAGTGGGCCGCATGTGGCCCGCGGGCCATAGTTTGGGGACCGCTGGACTTTACAACTTGTGGCTTGGCATCACTTCATTTGTTCTTACATATACATAAACAGATTAACAGAGGTGGAACGGACGTATTAGGTCATCTAGTTCAACCCCCCGCCTACATCATTTCTGACAAATGCCAGTCCAGTCTCTTTTTGAAAGCCCCCAGTGTTGAAGCTCCCACAACATCCTTATTTCCAGGTTGAATTTCTCCTTGATCAGTTTCCATCCATTATTCCTAGTCTGGCCTTCAGGTTCTTTGGAGAATAGCTCGACCTCCCTCCTCTCTATGGCAGCTCCACATCTTGAAAGTCTACTATCATGTCTGGTCCTTTGGAGTCAACTGCCCCTAGAGATCTGTACTACTTCCAACCTACTGGTCTTCCGGAAAGCCGGCCTGGAATTAGGCATGACTGAGTGTATGTATGGCTTTTAGGTTTTTAAATATTTATATCATTGTTATATTTCTTATTGTTTTAGTTTTTTCAATTATTGCATAGCCGCCTTGAGTCCTGTTGGAGTAGGCGGCATATAAATATAAACAATAAATATAAATGTGAACAATAAATGCAACCGTTCAATCGTAGGTTTTAGCCTCCAGGCCCCTAGTCATCTTGATCGTTCTTCTTCGCACTGTTTCTAGTGTCTCAACATCTTGTTCATAGTGTGGCATTACAAACTGGATAGCAATAGCAATATCTAGTACAGATCCAACTCATCAGCAGACGGGACGATGGCTTCCACCTCGCTGAGATCTTGGAGAACCACTTGCAAATCGGTCAGGCAATTGTGGTAATACTCCATCCCGGATTCCATAACTTTCTCGGCTACGAGCAACATTGGCCAGAAATTCAGGTAGGCCGTCTTCTTACGAGCTTCGGGATGAGAAGCAATATTAGCTAACCTGGTTAGGTAAGGACTGTGGGTTCTCAGGAATTTGTAAAGCATATCAAACCAATTCAGGGTCCTCATCGGCTGCAGGGCCTCCAATTCTTCTTGGGTGACAGCCAGGTAGCTCACACAGTTTCGACTGTCCCAGTCTCCTTCCACCTGCTGCAGGAAAATTCGGAGATTCCGGAAGCTGTGGGAGACCTTCCACGGAGCCACCTGGACCAGGATTCTCAAAGAAGGAACCAGGGCCTTCAAAACGCCTCCTTCTGAACACTGCTTCTTTCACTCGTCTGGAATGCGGAGGCTGACCCCTTCCAGGCCCCGCAAAAGGGTGCAGAATTGACCAAGGAGAAAATAGAAGCCGGTGTCTTCTAAGATCTCCAGCATGGTGGAAACACTGCCCAGCATGCTGGTGGAGAAGGAGTGGTCCCATTTCTGCGTGTCGTTCGGGGCCAAGGGCACGCCGAGGACTTGGGTGGAAAGGCAGTGGGGTCAAGCTGTCTAAATAATCCTGCTGCCACATGGTCTTCTTGAGCTGGTGCATGCTTAGGGAATTCTCGGAAGCTTCTTCCTGCTCCGAAGCCCCCAACAAACTCCAAGGCAAAAGGAAAGCCAATAGCAATAGAAATAGCATTTAGACATATACCGCTTCATAGTGCTTTTACAGCCCCCTCTAAGCGGTTTACAGAATCAGCAAACCCAACAGTCTGGGTCCTCATTTTACCCACCTTGGAAGGATGGAAGGCTGAGTCAACCTTGAACTGGTGGTGAGATTTGAACTGCTGAGCTACAGCTAGCAGTTAGTTGAAATAGCCTGCAGTGTGGCATTCTAACCACTGCGCCACCTCGGCTCTGGATGCAGTATTCTAAGTATGGTCTTACTCAGGCTAAATTCATTGTCAAACTTATAAAGATGATGCCTCCTCTGGAATTAAAAGTGTATAAATTCTACTTATTTGGAGGCTTCCGTTCTCAAATGTTCACTGCTTGCAAACGTCTTACAAGGACATGTTGTGTTAGCTGCTAAGTCAAACTTACCCAGCGCTGTGCTTTACAAGCAGACTTACCCCAAAGTCAGTGACAGCGAGTTCAAAAGATACTCAGCTAACTTCAACACGATCATCGCTGATTTCCCTGCAGCTATCAGTGTGACTCTTTTCCCTATTGCAGTTCACTGAAAAATTCCTCACCTGATATACAGAGGAAGGATTTGCCTCAAACAGCAGTTACATAGGAGAGAGCTTTATCTTGCTGTCTTGTCCACTGCCATTCTGTTAAAAGTCATGCCTCAGCACAGATAATGCAGTGGTGGGATTCCACTGATGTGGACCGGTTCAGGTGAAGCAGTAATAGCGACCTGTGGGTGGGGCCACCTACCCACCCCGGGCTCTATCCCATCCTATATCACTGTGCTTTTGTTTCGTTTTTTTCAAAGTTTATTTATTAATTTTCAGAAAAGAATAACATAAAATCAAATGAATCTTATACATTTCGACAAATCGTCACCTGTGTCATTGTATTTTAAAATTATATATCTTTTTACAGTATTTTCAATAAAATATATCCTTTCATTCATGTATACTTATTTGTTTATTATATTGTTAGGTCATATATTATCAAAGAGATAGAGAAAGGAAAGAGTTTAATTATTATATTCATCATTTTTCTTATTGCTACTTTCATCCCATTCTGCTGTCATACTGATACTGTGTACTCATTCTTTTTTATTGTTATTATTATTATACACACACACGTTATATTTTATCTTTTCTATTTGTTTTTAATCCATTCATATCATCTATTCAATAACTTTTCAATTTTTAAATTTTTTTCCCCTTGATCTGCCTTGCGATTTCATCCATCTGTAGATTTTCTCAATAATATTACTTTCTGTTGGGATTGTTTCTTTGTTCCACATTTGAGCTATTAATATTCTGACTGCTGTTGTGATGTGCGTCACTAGATGAAGTGTCTGTTTACTGTATTTCTTTTTCAAAATTCCTAATAGCATTCCTTCTGGAGTGAAATCGATATCTTTTTTTGTAATTTCTGTTAGCCAATTGTGAATAGTGTTCCATAGTTTTTAAATCTTGGGACAGGTCCACCACATATGAAAAAAGGTACCGGTCTTCTTTTTACATTTCCAGCATCTGTCATTTATAGTGATGGGTGAACCCAACGGTATTCGGGTTCGGCAAGTTCGGACAAACTTTACTCAAAATTCGGCCGAACCGAACCTGAACCCGAATCCGAATGGGGAATCCCTCCCACGAAAAAATTCTGGGGGCAGAGCTTTGACATCACCGGCAGGTTGCTAAGGACGCCAAGGTGATCACTTCCTGGATTCCATGGAATCCAGGAAGTGATCACCTTGGCATCCTTAGCAACCTGCCAGTGACATCAAAGCTCCAAATGCCAAACACGACCCCAAACTTTGCCCGAAGTTTGAAAAAAAATTGGGTTCGTGTTCAGCATACCGAACACCGCGAAATTAGGTACGGACCCGAATTGTGCGGGTTCGGTTTGCCCATCACTAGTCATTTATTTTAGAAAGTCTTACAGGAGGTAGGTACCATCTATAAAATACTTTGTAATAGTTTTCCTATTACAAAGTATTTTATAGATGCTATATCACTGTGTTTTTGATGCTACATGCATGTTTGGATGGCATGAATGAGCAAATTGCTGTGTTGTTTGATGTCATATGCTTCTGTGGATGGCGTACGTAAACGAATTGCCATGATTTGTGATGCTACATGCATGTATGGGTGGCACAAATGAGCAAATTGCTGTGTTGTTTGATGTCATATGCTTGTACAGGTGACACATGCAGCATGCATGGGCATGTCCGGATATACAGAGCTACACAGTAGGACTTGTCAGTATATCACAATTTATAATGTAGCAATTTAGGAACCAATGCCGAGAAATAACAAAGACACTTTTGTAGAAAAACAGTAGTAAAGAGTTTTATTCTCCAGTGTAAGCAAAATATCTTCTGTCTTAGTCTTCTATTTACAGGAACAAACTTTACTCTATCTATGTGCTGTAAAGCTTACTTATATGTAGATACTAAACCAATCCAGGTTTCTCGGTATCAACACTACAGCTCTAACTTAATATTTAACTCATGCTCAAACTGCTCCAGCCAGCCAACTAACAATATCACCGCCCCCACAAGTAGTCATTGTAAAGTCGCTTTGCATTTTATAATGCTCTGGCCCAATCAGATTGCAGATTACTCCCTATGACTCAGCATTCAACATGCTCACAACCTCGGCTCTTTTTGGTATGAATGTCTGTTTTTGTCAGGGTGTGTTTCTTTGTGTGTGTGTTTGTGTGTGTGTGTGTGTGTGTGTGTTATTATTTTATTTCTTATTTCTTTTATATTGTGCTTTTATGTACTTCTAAGCCGCCTTGAGATACCAAGTGTAAATAGGCAGCAATATAAGTTTTATAAATAAGTAAGTTTGGACAAATCACAAGATTTGGAACTTTTATGCATCTATGTTATGGACAATGGGAGAACCAAGAAAAACTCCAGGTTTGTGTGCATGTTAACTAGGTTTGTTTAGCCCTTTGTGCATGTTAACTGAGTTTGTTAGGTAGTTCAGACAAGAAACACATACCATAGTTATTAACTCTTACTTTTATTGTGAGTTTATACTAACAGAACCATGAAAATCTGAACGTGATTTTCCTGATCTCTATTTTTACTTTACAGAAAATTGGGGTAGGGGGTGCTCCTTATGTGGTACTTTCCCTGCTCCCCTTTTTTTTCCCCGTGGGCTGAGATTCCTTTGATTTATTTATTTAATTATTAGATTTGTATTTATTAGATTTGTATTTGCATGACAGTTGTATAATCCGTATTGTTCCTCCTGTCTCCCAAGGTCTTAAGTATGAACCAGTCATCTGAATTTTCATCACGAAAGTGTGGAGATGTTGCAAAGATCATAACCAGGATGGAATTCAGCTGATTTGGACTGGTTCATGTGAACCAGTAGTAGCAACCTGTGCATAGTGGGATCACCTGCTCTGGCGCTATGCCATCCTATTTAGCCACATTTTATAAGCCACATGCATGCATGTAAGCTGCACACATGTGTGCAACCCACATCTACGTGTGCAAGCTATGCACATGAGCAAAGCCTATGCGCAAAAGGCTACACTCATACATAGAAGGCATGCATGCACATTTTTGGTGCTGGGCAAACAAGTAGGTAAATTATGTGAAGCTCACCTCTGGTTGTAACTGTGAAAAATGGTCATAAGTAGTGATGGGCGAACCCAACGGTGTTCGGGTTCGGCAAGTTCGGCCAAATTTTACGCAAAATTCAGTCGAACCGAACCCGAACTCGAACCTGAACGGGGAATCCCTCCCATGAAGAGATTCTGGGGGCGGAGCTTTGATGTCACCGAAAAGTTGCTAAGGACACCAAGGTGATCACTTCCTGGATTCCATGGAATCCAGGAAGTGATCACCTTGGCGTCCTTAGCAACCTGCCGGTGACGTCAAAACTCCGCCCCCGGAATCTCTTCACGGCAGGGATTCTCCAGCTCCTTCAAAGGGAGGTCTTCACGTAAAAATAAACATTGTTATTTTTACGAAAAAGGACACCGCAGCGGTGTTGCAAGCAAAGGGCGGTCCTTTCATGTAAAAATAAATGAGTCTTCGGAGAGGGGCGGCATACAAATCTAATTAATAATAATCTAATTAATAAATAAAAAATAACAATGTTTATTTTTACGTGAAGACCTCCCTTTGAAGGAGCTGGGAAATCCCTCCCATGAAGTCACTTTTTCACTGCTGTTGTATCTTTGAACAATCCCTAAATGAATTGTTGTAGCCCAAGAACTGCCTGCAATTGTTCCTGATCCCTTTGGTGGGATTAGTTCACAATTTATACACTTCTTGAAAGAAATGAGGTGAAAATTGGGCCTAATGCAATGCAGCCCAATCTATATTTTTCTTTAAAGAAAAAAAAAAACCCCTCCGCATGTCAACTGTACTGTATTTACAAGCAAATATAATAAAATAATTGGGAACCGTCCCTGAGATTAAAATAAGACTTCTGCAGACGCTTTCATGTGTGATCTGGTTAGCATAAAGATCAGGCTCCTGTGTTTTCTAATCTGCTAAAAATCAAACTCCTTATTCATCCTGTCTTCCTTTTTTTTTTCCTCTCCAACTCTCGGTTCATTTCATTAAAATCTTTTCTTCTCTATATTCATGAACTGTTTGCACAGAAACGTCAGGCTTTATAACATCCTCCCAAAAAGGAGTGATCCAAATTGTCACTTGCTATTTATTCATAACCCATGCATTATTGACGAGATGATATATCTACACTGTTCTGACAATAATATATGCATTCTTATTGTTCCTTCTCTCCCCCCCACAAAATGATTGGTCAAAATGTTTGCTGTCTGTTTTGGTAGCCAGCCAAGAGTGTAGATTTGAGATTGCCAAAAGGAACGTGACAGATTTATTTTATTTAGGAAGTCAGAATTCAAAGAGGAATGCTGGGTTAGTGTTAGCAAAATACTTTTGACAATTTTTTTTTGTATGTGTGTGCATGCATGCACTTACTTTTAAACAGTGAACCAGTAAAATAAATTTAGGTATACAGTGATCCCTCGAGTTTCGCGATCTCGATCTTCGCTAAACGCTATATCGAGATTTTTCCACCCGATGACGTCACTCTCTTCCTTCCTTTCTCATCTTTCTTTCCGTGGGCAGCGGGGAAACCAGGATCTTCGGCTCCTCGCTGCTATGGTCTCTCCCCGCTCCTGGCCCATTTGCCTCCTTCCTCCCCACTCCCCACCCCGGCCACTTACTTGCCGATCACCTCACACAGTTCATAGACATTCTCGAACAGCACGTCGTCGGCGGCCATGGTCCAGATAGGGCAGAATTATCCTTGCAGGCGGCCGAGGTGGGAGCGGGCGCGGGTAGAATCCCCTCCGCACTCCCCGCACAACACGCCGCCGCTGACAATGCCGCCTCCAATCAGCACACCACGTTAAATCCAATCCTTCCACACCGAACAACCCAAATCCGTCCCGGAGGTTCCAGTGGTTACGCCAAAAATTTCTGCAGCTGCCGCCGCTCCCCATTTCTTTCTCCTCTGGGCCTCAGCCACTCGCCCGCCTCTCGCTCCACTGCTGCCTCTCGCTACCGCTGCCAGGTCGTCACCTTTTCCCCACCCCCTCCGTTTTCTTTCCTAGGGCCACGGCTAAGCAGCCAAAGGCTATTCAACCAGAGGGGTGGAGCAGCAACCATGGAAGGGAGGAATACAAAAATGAACCGGCGGAGGGCAGAGATGCCTCATTCGCTCCCCTCCCCCACCGGTGCACACTCACACACGACAGGGAGAGAACGAGAGCGCGCAGAAGGGAGAGGCAGACGTGGCTCTGACCACGCGACGACGACAGCGATAAGTCATTTAAGGAAGGGCGCGCGCCACTCCTTTCCCAGTCGCCACCTTTTTAATCAGTCATGCAACCGCCCAGAGCAAGCACGTGCACCCTTCGCTACAGAGGGAGAGGGGGGGTCCCTCAGCCATTCTCCCTCCTCCCTCTTTTCCTTCTGCACAAAGCCACTCCCACAAGCAGCTCAAAAAATACGTGTTTGGCGTAAGGAAGCGAGGAGCTGAAGATCCGGGTTTCCCCTTTCCGTGGGCGGCGGGGGAAGACCCAGGGAAGGTTCCTTGCTGCAGCAGCAGCGAGGAGCCGAAGATCCGGGTTTCCCCGCTGCCCACGGAAAGGGGAAACCCAGATCTTCGGCTCCTCACTGCTGCTGCGCTGCCGAGCAGATCAGCTGCTAGGCGGACGAAGGAACCTTCCCTGGGTCTTCCCCCGCCGCCCACGCAAACTCCACCATCTACGCATGCGCGGCCATAGAAAAAAGGGCGCGCATGCGCAGATGGTGTTTTTACTTCCGCAACCCTACATCCCGAAAAATCGATTATCGCGAGGGGTCTTGGAACGGAACCCTCGCGATAATAGAGGGATCACTGTAATTTCTAATCCAAGAACAGACACAAATTGGAATCTGAGTTATTGTCACCTTCTGTTTATCAGTTTGGGAAGGGGACTAATGAGGGATAAGGGCAAACTATTTTAATGCTAGCTGATTTCAGGGCAATCACTTAAATATTACTATTACTATTATTATTTATTAGATTTGTATGCTGCCCTTGTCCGAAAACTCAGGGCGGCTCACAGAGTAAATATAAAAACACAGCGTACAGTACAAATCTAATACATTAAAAAAACCTATAGCTAAAAACCCGATCTATTACTCAATCAAATGATACAATCACACCATGTATCACAATTATTAGTCAGGGGTGGCAGATTTAATTGCCCCAGGCAATTAAATCTGACATAGACATAGATAATAATAATAATAATAATAATAATAATAATAATAATAATAATAATAGTAGTAGTAGTAGTAATAGTAATAGTAGTAGTAGTAATTTATTAGATTTGTATGCCACCCCTCTCCGAAGACTCGGAGCAGCTCACAACAACAATACACAATGTACAAATCTAATGATAAAAGAACAATTTAAAACCCTTATTATAAAAGAAAATCACACAATCTAACAGACCATACATAAAACCATAGTAGTTAGGATATATCAGTTTCCCCATGCCTGGCGATATAGGTGGGTCTTCAGGAGCTTCCAAAAGGCAAGGAGGGTGGAGGCAGTCCTAATCTCGGAAGGGGAGTTGATTCCAGAGGGCTGGGGCCGCCACAGAGAAGGCTCTTCCCCTGGGTCCCACCAGACGGCATTGTTTAGTTGACGGGACCCAGAGAAGGCCAACTCTGTGGGATCTAATTGGTCACTGGGATTCGTGGGGCAGAAGGCGGTCCCGAAGATATTCTGGTCCGATGCCATGTAGGGCTTTGTAGGTTATAACCAGCAAAGCAGCAAAATCTCACACGGGTGTGTGCAAGGACGGAGGTGCGTAGGGACACACATGTGCATGGCGACGATGCCATCTTTTCTGCTACTGGAACAGCGATTCCAGGTGTACTGGGGGCAGCCCAATCCTGCTTTCAACTCTGTTGTTCTGTTCTGCTAAATATTAGCCCTGTCTTTATAGTAAGGTTACTTTTGCAAGGGTGTAGGGTACCTCTACCTACAAACACCTCTACTTCAGAACTTTTCTAGATAAGAACTGGGTGTTCAAGATTTTTTTTGCCTCTTCTCAGGAACCATTTTCCACTTACAAACCTGAGCCTCCAAAACTGTACCCAGAAAAGGCGGGGAAAAGCCTCTATGGGGCATCTCTAGGAATCTCCTGGGAAGAAACAGGGCCAGAAAAGGTGGGAAGAAGCCTCTGTGGGGCCTCTCTAGGAATCTCCTGGGAGGAAACAGGGCTGAAAAAGGTGTGGAGAAGCCTCCGTGGGGCCTCTCTAGGAATCTCCTGGGAGGAAACAGGGCCAGAAAAGGTGGGGAGAAGCCTCCGTGGGGCCTCTCTAGGAATCTCCTGGGAGGAAACAGGGCCGGAAAAGGTGGGAAGAAGCCTCTGTGGGGCCTCTCTAGGAATCTCCTGAGAGGAAACAGGGCCGGAAAAGGCGTGGAGAAGCCTCCGTGGGGCCTCTCTAGGAATCTCCTGGGAGGAAATAGGGCCGGAAAAGGTGGGGAGAAGCCTCCGTGGGGCCTCTCTAGGAATCTCCTGGGAGGAAACAGGGCTTCCACCCTCCTTGTGGTTTCCCCAATCACACACATTATTTGTTTTTACATTGATTCTTATGGGAAAAATTACTTCTTCTTACAAACTTTTCTACTTAAGAACCTGGTCATGGAACGAATTAAGTTCACAAGTAGAGGTACCATTGTGTTTTGTATTCTCTTTTCTTTTTATTGTCTGTAAAACTAGGCAGCATCCCTTTTCTACTGTTTCCTACCCACTCTTCTCCTTCTTTCGATGGGAGACATTATTTTAATATGCTGGTTGTGGTCCGTGGTTCTCCCTCCTGTCTCCCAAGGTCATTCCCGTATTACCACCACAGCTGCTACTTCCCAGCTTCAGGCAATTGGAAAATGATGTAGTTCTGTCAATAATAAATCAGCTCCAGCATGACGCTGTGAGGTGATCTCATTTTTCCTTCTGTAAGCTCGGTAACCTTTCCCTCAGCCTCTCCATCATGGGGCTGCTTTCGGAGGAAAAAGCCTGCATGAAGTTGACCCTGAGGAATAGCGGGGTGGGGCTGGTGTCACATCCCTCGAAAGCCAAGGACCTACATGAATTTTCACAACAGGATGCAGCTGATCTTTATGTTACCATGCAGGGAAGGTAATCAGAATCGACAGCTGACACAAATGGTCATAGCAGGATTTTGTAAGATGCCAGATTCCAAAGGGGAAGAGTGAACTTTGCCCTTTCCTTTCCTTTCCTTTCCTTTACTTGTCTTTTTCTTCCTTCCTTTGTCTTCCCTCCCCTCCCCTCTCCTCTTCTTCCTTCCCTTCCCTTCCTTTCCTTTCCTTTCCTATCTGCTTTCCTTTCCTGTTTCCTTTCCTTCCTTCCTTCCTTCCTTCCTTCCTTCCTTCCTTTGTTCTTCCCTTCCTCTCCCTTCCCGTTCCTTTTCCTTCCATCCCTTTCCTTTCCTTTTCCTTCCTTCCCTTTCCTTTCTGCTTCCCTTTCCTGTTTCCTTTCCTTCCTTCCTTTCCTTTTCCTTCCCTTCCCTTTCCTATCTGCTTTCCTATCTGCTTTCCTTTCCTTCCTTCCTCCCTTCCTTCCTTCCTTCCTTCCTTCCTTCCTTTGTTCTTCCCTTCCTCTCCCTTCCCTTTCCTTTTCCTTCCTTCCCTTTCCTTTCTGCTTCCCTTTCCTGTTTCCTTTCCTTTCTTCCTTTCCTTTTCCTTCCCTTTCCTATCTGCTTTCCTATCTGCTTTCCTTTCCTTCCTCCCTTCCTTCCTTTCTTCCTTCCTTTGTTCTTCCCTTCCTCTCCCTTCCCTTCCCTTTTCCTTCCATCCCTTTCCTTTCCTTTTCCTTCCTTCCCTTTCCTTTCCTTTCTGCTTCCCTTTCCTGTTTCCTTTCCTTTCTTCCTTTCCTTTTCCTTCCCTTCCCTTTCCTATCTGCTTTCCTTTCCTTTCTTCCTTCCTTTGTTCTTCCCTTCCTCTCCCTTCCCTTTCCTTTTCCTTCCATCCCTTTCCTTTCCTTTTCCTTCCTTCCCTTTCCTTTCTGCTTCCCTTTCCTGTTTCCTTTCCTTTCTTCCTTTCCTTTTCCTTCCCTTTCCTATCTGCTTTCCTATCTGCTTTCCTTTCCTTCCTCCCTCCCTTCCTTTCTTCCTTCCTTTGTTCTTCCCTTCCTCTCCCTTCCCTTCCCTTTTCCTTCCATCCCTTTCCTTTCCTTTTCCTTCCTTCCCTTTCCTTTCCTTTCTGCTTCCCTTTCCTGTTTGCTTTCCTTCCTTCCTTTCCTTTTCCTTCCCTTCCCTTTCCTATCTGCTTTCCTTTCCTTCCTTCCTTTCTTCCTTCCTTTGTTCTTCCCTTCCTCTCCCTTCCCTTTCCTTTTCCTTCCATCCCTTTCCTTTCCTTTTCCTTCCTTCCCTTTCCTTTCCTTTCTGCTTTCCTTTCCTGTTTCCTTTCCTTCCTTTCCTTCCCTTCCCTATCTGCTTTCCTTTCCTTCCTTCCTTCCTTTGTTCTTCCCTTCCTCTCCCTTCCCTTTCCTTTTCCTTCCATCCCTTTCCTTTCCTTTTCCTTCCTTCCTTCCTTTGTTCTTCCCTTCCTCTCCCCTTTCCTTTTCCTTCCTTCCTTCCCTTCCCTTTCTGCTTCCCTTTCCTGTTTCCTTTCCTTTTCTTCCTTTCCTTTTCCTTCCCTTCCCTTTCATTTCCTTTCTCTTTTCCTTTCCTTTCCTGTTTCCTTTCCTTTCCCCTTTCCTTGTCTTTTCCTTCCTTCCTTTGTCCTTCCCTTCCTCTCCCTTCCCTTTCATTGTCCTTCCTTTCTTTTCCCTTCCCTTCCTTGAGATGAATTAGAATAAGAATCACTCAGGAAACGGTAAAGAGGGAGAAAGAAGAGGTAGGAAGGTGAAGGGTGAAGTTAGGGAGAGGAGGGTGGGAGGAAAGGGGAGAGAAGGTGCAAGAAGGCAGAGGGAGGAGATGGAGATAGAAGGAGGGGAGTGTAAAGAAATGAAGAAAAACAGACTGATGAACTGTAGCACACAATAGGTGCAAAATAGGATATTAATTTAAGAATGATTGGATCAAAATGCATAATTGTGTATGTTATCGATATATCTTAAGGTATATGCATCGATGTATATATGGAAATTGGGGAGAAAAAATTAAAAAGATTTACAAAAAAAAGTTACTTTGGCTATAAGATTTATGCCATTTCATAATCTTGGCTTTAACTAAACTGGCTATAAGCATATCTGTTGCTGTTCCACCCTATACACTGAGATTTTGAAAATAAGGGATATGCAAGGCTGAAAATAATTCAGAGGCACAAAGTCATGTTGTGTTGGTTGGCAACCAGGGTGCTTCACCCTTTATTACTGGATTCACGCCATGCTCTTTTTTTTACATTTTGCTATCAATAATTAAAAGATATTTATTTACCATTAAACGGAATGACTCTTAAGTACCATGCAGGTTAAGCCTAATGGAGAATTATCGGTTCTATTAGATTGCAAAAAATAAAAATATCAGCAGCTCATACAGCCTTCATTAATTTGCTGAGTGCTCAGCATATCATGTGCCGCAGGATCAAATGTTATATTTATTGTAGCATTAATACATATAAAATAGATGGCGTGAATACCTCTGAACTGCTGTAACTTTAGTTTTTGCACCCATCAGCCATAATCTAGTAAACGGAAGAAAACTGAATGCTGAAATTGAAATCTTTGACTCTAATTAGTAGTGCTGCCAATGCAGGATTTTTGCGTAGATTTGCTTTTTAAAGGTTTTGCTAGGCTAACCTGCAAACCCTCCCTCTGACAAGCTACTTTTCTATATTCAATCCTTGTATTCAATCCTTGCATATTCTGCATTCAATCCTTGAATAGAGCTCATCTGTCTGGAACCCACACCCCATTTCGGACATAAATACTCTAGAACAGTGATTTTCAACCTTTTTTGAGCCGCGGCACATTTTTTACATTTATGAAACCCTGGGGCACATTGAGCGCGGGGGGGGGGGGGGGCTAAAAAAAGTTTGGACAAAAAAATTATCTCCCTCTCTTCATCCCTTTCGCTCTATTTCTCTCTCCCTCCCTCTTTCTCTCCCTTCCTCTTTCTTTCTCTCTCTCTCCATCCCTCTTTCTTTCTCTTCCTTCCTTCTTCTCTCTTTTGCTCTCTTTCTCTCTCCCTCCCTACATCCCTCTATGTTTTTCTCTCTCTCCTTCCCTCCCTCTCTTTCTCTCTCTCTTTCTCTCTCTCTTTCTCTCTCTTGCTTTCTTTTTCTTGTTCTCTTTCTCTCTCTCTTGCTTTCTTTTTCTCTCTCTTGTTCTCTTTCTCTCTCACTTACTCTTTCTCTCTCTTGCTTTCTTTCTTTCTCTCTCTCTCTTGCTTTCTTTCTCTCTTTCTCTCTCTGAGCTTCGCGGCACACCTGACCATGGTTGAAAAGCACTGCTCTAGAAAATGTCCAGAAATACTTTACTAGAAGAGCCTTCCATTTCTCCACTCACAACAGAATACCCTACGCAACTAGACTTACAACCTTAGGTTTAGAAAGCTTAGAAACATAGAAACATAGAAACATAGAAGACTGACGGCAGAAAAAGACCCCATGGTCCATCTAGTCTGCCCTTTTACTATTTCCTGTATTTTATCTTACAATGGATATATGTTTATCCCAGGCATGTTTAAATTCGGTTACTGTGGATTTACCAACCACGTCTGCTGGAAGTTTGTTCCAAGGATCTACTACTCTTTCAGTAAAATAATACTTTCTCATGTTGCCTTTGATCTTTCCCCCAACTAACTTCAGATTGTGTCCCCTTGCTCTTGTGTTCACTTTCCTGTTAAAAACACTTCCCTCCTGAACCCTATTTAACCCTTTAACATATTTAAATGTTTCGATCATGTCCCCCCTTTTCCTTCTGTCTTCCAGACTATACAGATTGAGTTCATTAAGTCTTTCCTGATACGTTTTATACTTCAGACCTTCCACCATTCTTGTAGCCCGTCTTTGGACCCGTTCAATTTTGTCAATATCTTTTTGTAGGTGAGGTGTCCAGAACTGAACACAGTACTCCAAATGTGGTCTCACCAGCGCTCTATATAAGGGGATCACAATCTCCCTCTTCCTGCTTGTTATACCTCTAGCTATGCAGCCAAGCATCCTACTTGCCTTTCCTACTGCCCGACCACACTGCTCATCCATTTTGAGACTGTCAGAAATCACTACCCCTAAATCCTTCTCTTCTGAAGTTTTTGCTAACACAGAACTGCCAATGCAATACTCAGATTTAGGATTCCTTTTCCCCAAGTGCATTATTTTACATTTGGAAACATTAAACTGCAGTTTCCATTGCTTTGACCATTTATCTAGTAACGCTAAATCATTTACCATATTACAGACCCCTCCAGGAATATCAACCCTATTGCACACTTTAGAGTCATCGGCAAATAGGCAAACCTTCCCTACCAAACCTTCCCCTATGTCACTCACAAACATATTAAAAAGAATAGGACCCAGAACAGACCCTTGTGGCACACCGCTTGTAACCTGTCTCTGCTCAGAATACTCGCCATTAACAATAACTCTCTGATGTCTATGCTTCAGCCAGCTTGAAATCCACTGAA
Organism: Erythrolamprus reginae; assembly: GCF_031021105.1. Classification (NCBI taxonomy): domain Eukaryota; kingdom Metazoa; phylum Chordata; class Lepidosauria; order Squamata; family Dipsadidae; genus Erythrolamprus; species Erythrolamprus reginae. The sequence goes on along the minus strand of NC_091956.1, from coordinate 20,927,648 downwards.
CTATCCAGGGATTAAGTCCAATCTTCACTAATTTATCTATCAGCTCTTTATGTGGAACCGTATCAAAGGCTTTGCTGAAGTCCAGATAGGCAATATCCACGGCACCACCTTGATCCAACACCTTTGTGACATAGTCAAAGAACTCAATGAGATTAGTCTGACACGATTTGCCTTCAGTAAAGCCATGCTGATTTGGGTCCAATAAGTTATTGTTTTTTAGATGCTGATTTATCCTCTTTTTGAGTAGAGTCTCCATCATTTTAACTACAACTGATGTCAAGCTAACTGGCCTGTAGTTTCCAGCTTCTTCTCTACTGCCCTTCTTGTGGATAGGCACAACACTGGCCATTCTCCAATCCTCAGGAACATCTCCTGTTAACAGGGATTGGTTAAACAAATCAGTCAGGGGGGGTAGCAATGACAGATCTGAGTTCTTTAAGAACTCTGGGATGGATGCCATCTGGACCCATTGCCTTATTTATCTTTAATCTTTCAAGTTCTTCTAAGACATCGGCTTCTAAGATCACTGGAGCTGAATCCGTACAGCTGGAAGCAATGCTATATCCCTCTATAGTATTATTTTGTAAGGTGTCCTTTGAGAAAACTGAACAGAAGTAGCTATTAAAATGGTCAGCGATCTCCTTATTCCCATTAATGCATGTATTATTCCCGGTACTAAGCTTTGTGATGCTGCAGTTTTTCTTCTTCCTATCACTAATATATCTGAAGAAGGTTTTATCCCCCTTCTTTACAGATTTTGCTATTTCTTCCTCTTTTGAGGCTTTAGCAGCATATATTATCTGTTTCGCCTCCTTCTGTCTCATTTTATACACCTCTCTATCAGCTATACTTCCAGACTCTTTATACCTCCTATAGGCAGCCTTTTTTTCATTGACTATAGCCCTTACATCATTGCTAAACCATAGCGGTTTCTTCTTCCTTTTACCTTTAGTTACTTGCTTTACATAAAGTCTTGTGGCTTTTAAGATGGCCTTTTTTAATACAGTCCACTGGGTGCTCGCTCCTGCCATTTTATCCCTCCCCTTTAATTCATTATTTAAATATTCCCCCATTGCATTAAAATTTGTTTTTCTGAAATCCAATACTTTGGTTGCAGTATAGGATTGCTCACAATCAGTTTTTACATCAAACCACAAACATAGATGGTCGCTGCAACCTAAATTTTCTCCCACCTTGACCTCTGAAACCCGATTCCCATTTGTAAAAACTAAATCTAGAATATTCTCCCCTCTAGTTGGTGTCTTAACTAGCTGTGCCATAGCTGCTCCTGTAAAGGCCTCTACTATATTCTTACTTTTGCATGTAAGGGCACTGGGGATATTCCAGTCAACATCAGGCATGTTGAAATCACCCATAACCACAATATCTCCCTTTACTGCCATTAGAACTACATCATCTTAAACGTGACCTAAGCATAGCCCATAAAATCATCTGCTACAATGTCCTTCCTGTCAATGGCTATTTCAGCTTCAACCACAACAATACACGAGCACCCAACAGACACAAACTCAAAGTAAACTGCTCCAAACTCGACTGCAGGAAATATGACTTTAGTAACCGAGTAGTTGATGCATGGAACTCACTACCTGATTCCTTACTATCATCACCTAACCTCCCAAACTTTACCCTTAGACTGTCCACTGTTGAACTCACCCAATTCCTAAGAAGTCAGTAAGTGGCGTGCATAAGTGCACCAGAGTCCCTTCCTTCCCCTGTCCTACTGTTTCTCTTTTACTAGTATCATGTATGTAAATATTGTTATATCTTTGTATACCACTAATATATACTTGAGAAAAATAAATAAATAGAATAAATAAAATAAATGCAGGGATTTAATGGACAATAAAACATCATACATGTCCAATTTCATTCGGTTTCTGATCGATAGACGTCTGTGCCAAGAATGTGACATTAATATTCCTTAAACACTCAAGATGTTTCAATTGTCCCTTTTTGTTTCCATCCGACTTTACATTACTGTAGCAAATGAAAAATAATTATGCATGATTTGATAGCACATTTTGTGCCGTTACACCATAGTACTTGAGGAATATAACATTCTATAGGCTTGAAACTCAAAATCACCATTGCAGAAATTAGTTTTGTTTCTACTTTTAGATATATTTATGCAGTCGTTTTCATTTTTTTCTTTTACTCTCATCAAATAAATTAGTTTTCCTAGTTGCATCTATTTATGTCGTCTTTCAAAACTGTAGAAAGCAAAAATTAGCAGTATTTTCTAGCTATTTCTTTTTCTTTCTAACTCCTGGCATAGTTGAATGAATACGATTTAAGGGATCTGTAGCTGCAGTCTCCGTAGATTGAGACTTAGTAACATTATTATTACAATCATGAATGTAAACCTAGCAAATTTTGGCTGACCTTGAAAAAAAGCTAAATAAAGTTAGGTTTGGATCTCAGGACTGAAGTGGGCAAATAATATCCATTGGCTAACAACTTTTCTTCCATTGTAAAGAAACTAAAGAACCAATGAGAAGATGGGCCTTTGAAACCTCCCTGGACCAGTGATGGGCTGATGCCCCCATTGAAGGGGGGGACACAGGACGCAATGGGGGTAGTAAGATTATGCACTATTTATTGAATACTTAATAGTTTCTGTTTAAAAAAAATATATATTAATAGTTTTTTATTGTCCTTCTCTAGTACCTTAGTATGATCCTTAATTACTTTTAAAATAGGAAATAATTGAATAGTATGTTTTTACCCATAAACACTTTAAACATTTTAATCATTACCTAGAACTTAACTTTTATAGCAATTAAAGAAAATTGAGCTACTTGCCTAATCTGTTATCATACTGAGCCTTGTGGTTTCAGTACAAAACCTTAAAATGTTACTGTGCTCCTCAACAAATAATACCATCATTTGTCCTTTTTGTGGCTATTCAAAGAATGTGACTTAATCAACTGAAAAAGAGTCCAAGCACCTATTTGAAAACTTATCTTGGTCGGCAAGCCACTCCCACCCAGTCACATGACCTTTAAGCCAACCCCTTGGTCACATGATTGTCAAGCCGTTCCCACCTAGTCATATGGCCAACAAGCCACGCCTACCAAGTCACATCACCATCAAGCCACACCTGGAAAATATGCCATGCCCATTGTGTGGCAGTAAAAATTTTGGCAGCCCATCGCTGCCCTGGACGGGCTTAGGACTTTTTGCCTCCTACCCTTGGCCGCACCTATTTTGCCTCCAGAGTTCCGCCTCTGGTCATTCACCACTACATTTTCTCCTCAGATGGACACACTCCTAGCTGTTTGCCCAGGGCAATAGGCCACAGACCTTCCCTCCCACATGCTTGGGCATGGCCAATTCACAGAAGGAGGGTTCCTCCTGGGTTTTTTGCAATTTAGGACAGATATATCCATCCTAAGATAAAATACAGAAAATAGTATAAGGGCAGACTAGATGGACCATGAGGTCTTTTTCTGCCGTCAGACTTCTATGTTTCTATGTTTCTATGTTTCTATGTTTCTATGTTATCCACCAACCAACTGGCTAGCTGCCAAGGCAGGCAAAAGCTACTGTATGATCGATCGTATTTGGGGAAAGTGTGGCAGTCAAATGCTTTAGAAAGTTGAGACTCTTAGTATTGTTAGGAGAAAGAACAAATGCTTGTTAGGAGAAGAAAGAAAGAAAGAAAAAAAGAAAGAAAGAAAGAAAGAGGGAGGGAGGGAAGGAAGGGAGGAAGGAAGGAAAGAAGGAAAGAAGGAGAAAGAAAGAAAGAAAGAGAGTGAAGGAAAGAAGGAAGGAAGGAAGGAAAGAAAGAAAGGAAGGGAGGAAGGAAGGAAGGAAGGAAGGAGGGATAAAGAAAGAAGAGTGAAGGAAAGAATGAAAGAAAGAAAGGAAGGAAGGAAGGAATGAAGGGTGGGGTGAGCCTGCAGCATTTCATCACTGCTTTTTCATGAGACAAAAAAAGAATTGAAGAGCAATAAAATTCCATGACACTATTTGAATTATTATGATTTTCAGAAGAAAAAATAAGGAATATTTCCTTCCTTCCTTCCTTCCTTTCTCCCTCCCTCCCTCCTTCCCTTCCACCCTCTGACTTTAGTTTGCATTAATTTTATTATTGTAATTAAAATCTTCAATAAAAGTGTGGACACAAACACACACACACACATACTTAAACATTTTTATGGCAAGGTAGTTCAGCATTCAGCAAAGTAGAAAACAAAATTTATTAAGGAATCTTGAATTGGAATATGGGCTTTTAGAGGGGAGCAAAGTCCTTAAAGTACCACTAAGGATTTTAAAATCTAAATGCAATATAATACAATCGTAACCCATATTTCCTTTTCAGACCCATTCAATGCTAAGTAAGCAGCTCCCTACTATTTACGATCAAGGGTTTTTTTTAGGCTTATACTGAAAGCTTTGAAAAATGACATTAACGTTAATTGACAGCCACAATGTCTTCCAGGTACTCATAGAGGACTGAAAATAGTTGTGCTGCTTTAATAAAAGATAAGGAAGTTACAGGCTTGCCCTCAAGTGAACCCCAAAGAACTTCTTCCAAATCATATAAAGGCATAACATTTTTTTCAATGAATTCCCAGTCTGGAACCCATACCACATCTCAGACATCAACACCCTTGAAAATGTCCAAAGATATTTCACCAGAAGAGCCCTTCACTCCTCCACTCGAAACAGAATATCCTACGAAAATAGACTAACAATCCTGGGCCTAGAAAGCCCAGAACTACGGTGCCTAAAACACGATTTGAGTATTGCCCACAAGATCATATGCTGCAACGTCCTACCGGTCAATGACTACTTCAGCTTCAACCGCAATAACACAAGAGCACGCAACAGATTCAAACTTAATACGAACCACCTTGACAGTAAAAAATATGATTTCAACAATCGAGTTATCGAAGCATGGAACTCATTACCGGACTCAATTGTGTCAACCCCTGACCCCCAACATTTCTCCCTTAGACTCTCCACGATTGACCTCTCCAGGTTCCTAAGAGGCCAGTAAGGGGCATACATAAGTGCACTGGTGTGCCTTTTGTCCCCTGTCCAATTGTCTTTCCTTTGTTTCACCTATCTTATATATTCTCTTCCTTTCATATATCCTCTCCTCTAAGTCCACTTTTACCCTTATATATATTACCACATGTCTATTTTCTTCCTATGTATTTGTGTATTGGACAAATGAATAAATAAATAAACAAATAAATAAACAAACAAACAAATAAATAAATATTTATGAGGGTTTATGACACCTCTGTCAGGATTACTACCTGAGATAATGTTCCAGTTACAGTGAGAAAGGTTGTAATTAGTGTAGAGTAAAAGGAATGCTGAGTCATGGTGAATCAGCAGCAGTAATGGGCAGCCAAAATTTTTACTGCCACACTGTGGCTGTGGCTTATTTTGTGGGTGTGGCTTGATGGTCCTGTGACTGGGTAGGAGGGACTGGGTAGGAGTGACCAGGTGGGAGTGGCTTGAATAATCATCATCATTCAAGTGAACTGTTAAGTCCTCGACTTACAACCTCACCAGTGTCACTCTCTGGGGTGACAATTTGCTTCACATTTCCCGTGCTTTCCTTCCTGGGTCACTCCATGCCTCAATCTGGGTAGCTAGGCGAACGGGTGCCGATCAGCTGTTGAGAAAAGAGTGGGGAGGAAACGGGCCCCATGCAACTCCTGCCGGTGCTGGTCTCCCTGCTGCTTTCTGAGGAAGAGGAGGAGGATGGGAGGAAGGGATAGTCAGCTGGAGCTGGGCACGCAGCTTCATTTCTTCCGGTGGAACTGCGTTCCACCCCGTTCTGCCTGCTGCCCACCCCTGATCTGCAGAATGTGCTACAACCTGATTGGTTAACATCTATATATAGTGTAATCACCTTTGCATAGGTGTGGCTTGTGACTTGTGGTTTATGGTTAGTGATGGTTTGTTGTAGTAGTAGTAGAGCCATCTAGTAAGATAGTTTGGTGTTACATAATATAGAATAGAAAGTATATTTATTTATTATTTTTTAAAATTTATTTATATTGTCCAATACACAATACATATTGAAGAGAATAGACATGAAGTATTATATATAAAGAGAAGATATAAAAATAGAGGAGAAGATATATGAGGGAAGAAAAGATATATGATATATGAGATAAAGAGAGACAATTGGACAGGGGACAAAAGGCACACTAGTGCACTTATGTACGCCCCTTACTGACCTCTTAGGAACCTGGAGAGGTCAATCATGGATAGTCTAAGGGAGAAATGTTGGGGGTTAGGGGTTGACACTACTGAGTCCGGTAATGAGTTCTACGCTTCGACAACTCGATTGCTAAAGTCATATTTTTTACAGTCAAGCTTGGAGCGATTAATATTAAGTTTGAATCTGTTGCGTGCTCTTGTATTGTTGCGGTTGAAGCTGAAGTAGTCATTGACAGGCAGGACGTTGCAGCGTATGATTTTGTGGGCAATACTTAGATTGTGTTTTAGGCATCATAGTTCTAAACTTTCTAGACCTAGGATTGATAGTCTGCTTTCGTAGGGCATTCTGTTTCGAGTGGAGGAGCGAAGGGCTCCTCCATATACTAAGAAGTAGTAAAAGTCTTCTGAAGAATTCCTGCTGTAGTGTCTTCATTCTGAAACCTCTCCAGTGCATGATTTCCTTTCTACTTCTGGGCGGGCAGCTTTTAAACGCAACTCTGACAACCTCATCACAGCCACTTCACTTTCTGTGGCCAACTTGCTGCCGTCAACCTGCCACTGAAAACTTGCTGTGGCCAACTCTACTATCAAAGAAATGGTGGAAGAGAATCATTAAAGAAAGGATGAAAAAGGAGGGAGAGGATGAAAGATGAGTGACAAAAATTAAAATGCTTTTACATTTAATTTTAAATAAGTCAATTGAATTGTTAAATTCTCCCATGGATCATTGGCAATTGGTCAGTTGTCCCAGAGCAAGTTGGCCATGGGAAGTGAACCATGGTGAGTTGTCCCATTCTGATGGTTGAAGACCAGCAAATGGTACCAGAAAGTGTTAGGAATCCATCTATTTGTTCTCAGAAAAATAGGAGCTCTTAACCTGGCAGCGAAAGAAGAGACAAGAAGTTCCCCTCTAAAGAGAAGTGAGGTGTCAATCAGGTGTCACTCATAAGAAACAGCAATAGCATAGCAATAGAATTTAGACTTATATACTGCTTTTGCAGCCCTGTCTAAGTGGTTTAAAGAGAGTAAGCATATTTCCTCCAACAATCTGGGTCCTCATTTTACCGACCTTGGAAGGATGGAAGGCTGAGTCAACCTTGAGCCTACTGAGATTCGATCTGCCAAACTGCTGGCAGACAGTGATAAGAGGAAGTAGCTTTCAGTAATGCACTCTAACCCCACTGCGCCATCGAGGCTGGAAGTATCTTCAATTGTGGATGACATCTTGACTTTCTTAGAAACATGTCCTACAGATACCCTTGAAGGAGAACTTGTTCCTTTGTCACAGATAATTTTTTATTTTTTATTATTATTATTAGAGTTGAAAGGAACATTACAGGTCATCAATTTCAACCCCCTGCCTGAGCAGGAAATCCTACAGCACCCCAGCCAAATGGCAGTCCAATCTCCTCTTGAAAATGTCCAAAGTTGGGGAGTCCACAACCTCCGCTGGCAGGCCGTTCCACTGGTTGATCTCTCTCACTGTCAGGAAATTCTTTCTTATCTCCAGGTTGAATCTTTCCTTGGTCAGTTTCCAACCGTTGTTCCTCGTCCGGCCCTCTGGTGCTTTTACTTTCATGATTGTATAATGTATTGATGGCAAACCTGAGGCATGGGTGCCACAGGTGGCACATGGAGCCATACCTGCTGGCACGCAAGCCGTTACCCTAGTTCACCTCCAGTATGCATGTGTTTGCCAACCAGCTGATTTTTGGCTCACACAGAGGCTCTGGGAGGGCGTTTTTGGCTTCCAGAGAGCCTCCAGGGGGATGAGGGAGGACGTTTTTACCATCCCCAGGCTCCAGGAAATCCTTTATAGCCTGGGGAGGGTGAAACATGATGCTACTGGGCCCACCAGAAGTTGGGAAACAGGCTGTTTCCAACCTTCAGAGGGCCTCTGTGGGTTGGGGAAGCTGTTTTTGCCCTCCCCAGGCATTGAATTATGGGTGTGGATACTCGCACATCCGCGATCGCGCACACATGCCCTTTTGGTAAAAGGTTCGCCATCACTGGTATAGTATGACATTTCATTGTTGATTCCCTAATTCTGCTGTAATCCAATCTTTTTAAAAAAAATATTTTTTGTTTTTGCTTTCCCACCAATGGCAAGCATAGAATTAATCACAGCAAGGGGATAAACCAACCAGATTTGAATGTCAGTTTGGTTGGTGGAAGAGGTGAAAGAATCTGAACTAGACCAATCGGCTTGCTCGAATTTATTTTGAAAAGGGAGCTTATTAAAAAGGACCCAAAACTCCAAGGATTTCTGTTCTCAGCAGCAGCATTGTATACAAGTCACTGTAGATGGCACTGTTGGTTTAGACAGCACGATTTATAACGCAAACCGATGGAGCATAAATCCACTAAAATTGTACATTATGAATTGCTGAAATATTTGCATCCTGCTGTAGACCACCACTTTGCTCAATGCTTCTCTAGGAAAACATGTCTTCTTTGCTAACAATAACAGAACATTCAGAATTAAGCAATGAGAGATGGCATCAGAAGTGGGTTTCAGCAGGTTCTGACCAGTTCTTCGGTTGTGGAAATTTTAAGTAGTTTGGAGAACTGGCAAATACTACCTCTGGCTGGCCCTAACCTCATCTATTCTCTGCCTCCCGAGTTCCAGCTGATTGGGAGGAAATGGGGATTTTGCAGTATTGTTCCCCTGGAGTGGAGTGGGAATGGAGATTTTTGCAGTATCCTTCCCCTGGAGTGGGGAGGAAATGGGGATTTTTGCAGTATCCTTCCCCTGGAGTGGGGAGGAAATGGAGATTTTTGCAGTATCCTTCCCCTGGAGTGGGGAGGAAATGGGGATTTTTGCAGTATCCTTCCCCTGGAGTGGGAAGGAAATTGGGATTTTGCAGTATCCTTCCCCTGGAGTGGGGAGGAAATGGAGATTTTACAGTATCCTTCTCCTGCCATGTCCACCATCCATGCCCACCAGGCAGGAGGTGGGCTGCTAGCCAGAATGCTAATTTGGGCTCTCCGCCATGGCTTGTGAGTGCTAGCAGGACCAGTGCAATTTTGCTTCTGCAAAATAATGCACCTGCATTATTATTATTATTTATTAGATTTGTATGCCGTCCCTCTCCGGAGACTCGGAGTGGCTCACAACAACAAAATACAGTACAAATCTAATGATTAAAAACAGTTTAAAACCCATTAAAATAAAACAAACCATACATAGCAAACAAACCATACATAAAATGGAACGGCCTGGAGAAATCAATTTCCCCATGCCTGACGGCAGAGGTGGGCTTTAAGGAGTTTGAGAGAGGCAAGGAGGGTGGGGGCAGTCCTGATCTCTGGGGGGGAGTTGATTCCAGAGAGTCGGGGCCACCACAGAGAAGGGTCTTCCCCTGGGCCCGCCAGACAACATTGTTTTGTCAACGGGACCCGGAGAAGGCCAACTCTGTGGGACCTAATCGGTCGCTGGGATTCGTGCGGCAGAAGGCAGTCCCGGAATTATTCTGGTCCGATGCCATGAAGGGCTTTATAGTTACATACATACTTATACTTACATCGTCGATGGCCAAATTGTATGAATGGTTCATATGTATATGAGTGTGATCGCCATTTTTTATAATACTTTCCTATGGGGTTTTAGTTTATTAATGTTTTAGCCTTAGGTAACTGTTTGACTTCTTTTACTGTTTTTGTATCTATTTATTTTGTACTTTTGTTATAAGCCGCCCTGAGTCCTTCAAGATTGGGCGGCATAGAAGTCGAATAAATAAATAAATAAACCATGGCAAGAAAGGGTGTAAAAGGGAGAAAAATTCTCTTTACAACTGTCTTGCTTAGCAAGGGAAATTTTGAGATCAATTGTGATCGTAAGTTGAGATCTGTATGGTAGGCAGCTTGTGCTCTTCATTTAGCATTTGAGTGTGGAATTTGTTTTTTGGGATAATACACCAATGATTTGTAGAAAACCAGCCAGTTTGTTATCATGATGGAAGGGAAAACTTACATTTGCTCCTATTCTATTTTCTATGCCAGTGATGGCGAACCTATGGCATGGGTGGCACAGGTGGCACGCGAAGCCATATCTGCTGGCACGTGAGCCATTGCCCTAGCTCAGCTCCAACGTGCATGTGTGTGCCGGCCAGCTAATTTTTGGCTCCCACAGAGGCTCTAGGGAGAGGGGGCATTTTTGGCTTCCAGAGAGCCTCTGAGAGGATGAGGGAGAGCGTTTTTACCCTCCTCTGGCTCCAGGGAAGCCTTTGGAGCCTGGAGAGGGTGAAACATGAGGCTACTGAGCCCACCAGAAGTTGGGAAACAGGTCATTTCCGGCCACCAGGGGACCTCCGGGGGAAGCTGTTTTTGTCCTCCCCAGACATGGAATTATGGGTGTGGGCACTCACACATGCACGATAGCACACACAGACGCTCTTTCGGCACCTGAGGAAAAAAAGGTTTGCCATCACTATTCTATGCCAAAGTATTATTTAGAAAAATTCCAAGTTCTTAATTTTAAAACTCAACTTTAAGGCTCCAGCATGCTCCACATTTGAAGTATTTTGAAGTAAAATTGAGATAAAGTAAGTGGTTCACAGAGAAAGTAATATGCTTATAATAAATCTTATTGAATGTGTTATGTTCTTCAAATTCCTTTTCTTGCCTGTCTATAACCTACAGTGTCTTTTTTTTTTACTTATTTCATCTTTTTCATTATAAAATGGATGCATATTAATATTTCCCCCCCACAGAAATGGAGTAGATTTATTTAAGACACATGAAAGTAATAGAGAAGGGGTTTTCTTTTAGAAAATATTATTTGACTGAAAGAGTAGTAGATGCTTGGAACAAACTTCTAGTAGATATAGTTGGTAAATCCACAGTAACTGAATTTATACATGCCTGGGATAAACATATATCCACCCTAAGATAAAATACAGGAAATAGTATAAAGGCAGACTAGATGGACCATGAGGTCTTTTTCTGCGGTCAATCTTCGATGTTTCTATGTTTCTATATTTCTAAATGGATTGTTCTGACTTCTCCCCTCCCCAACACAGGAATATATGGCTCAGTCAGCACGATACCTTCTGGATTGGACCAATTCGCCTGAACTAGTAGTGAACCGCTGGTGATGTCATGATGACATCACCAACCTGATTCGGTCGGTGCCAATCCATGGTGCCGCCATCTTTTTAAAAATTAAAAATAAAATTCTTCTTCTTCTGAGCAGAAGTCTTTGCTGTTCTTTTTACAAATAACTCAAGACAGCAAACATATCCAAAGCAAAGCAATTTTAGAAAATAAAAGATCAATCTTTTTCTTGAGTTGTTTTGGGCTTGGCAAGCAAAGCAAGTTGTTTAATTTAAAGTATTAGCAAGTAACATGTTAATAGAATAGAATGGAATGGAATGGAAAGGAAAGGAAGGTAATGGAATAGAATAGAATAGAATAGAATTAGAATAGAATAGAATAGAATAGAATAGAATAGAATTCTTTATTGGTCAAGAGTGATTGGACACACAAGGAATTTGTCTTTGGTGCATATGCTCTCAGTGTACATAAAAGAAAAGATACATTTGTCAAGAATTGACAAAAGATACATTTGTACAACAATGATTGTCATAGGGTACAAATAAACAATCAGGAAACAATAATTAATATAAATTGTAAGGATACAAGCAACAAGCTACAGTCATACAATCATTTGTGTGAAGAAATGGGTGATAGGAACGCTGAAAAGACTAATAGTAATAGTAATGCATCCTTAGTGAACAGTTTGACAGTAGTAAGGGAATTATTTGCTTAGCAGAGTGATGGCATTTGGTAAAAAACTGTTCTTGTGTCTAGTTGTTCTAGTGTACAGTGCTCTAGAGTGTCGTTTTGATGGTAGGAGATGGAACAATTTATGTCCTTATGAAGGGCTTTTGATACATTGAGGTGCAAAGCATTAGTTACCTTTCCACAGTTGCACAAATATAGTACCAGGAAGATCAACTTGTTTTTCATGCAGTAAAAAAAGAAAACATTTTCTTCCAGTTAAGCTTGCTTCAGGTGTTTTTAAATACACATTCATGTAAAATTATCATCAATAACACAAAAGTGGTCTGGCATTGCCTTTTTCCAGGATATATTCAGGATATTCTGGATATTTTATTATTTATTTTTATTTTATTTTATTTATTAGATTTGTATGCCGCCCCTCTCCACAGACTCGGGGCGGAATATATATATATATACTGTATACCGTATTTTTCACTCCATAAGACGCAGTTTTTTTCCTCCCAAAGTAGGATGAAAAATCAGCCCCGTCTTATGGAGCGAAGATGCAGGCAGGGAGGGGGGGAGGCGCTGGAGCAGAGGGGGGGCGGCGATATCCCAGCAGCCAGCTTCCAAACCGCATTCGCCTTCCTCCGCCGCCGCCAGCCGGAGCGAGCTGCTGGGCTGCACGTGGCGGGAGAAGCCTGGACAACGCCGGAGCGCTGGGCAGCACTACCGCCGCTGCCGCCGCCACCACGGGGAGAGGCGGGCATGTGAGCTGGCGGCATTGGGCTTGGTGGAAAGTCCGGGGGCAGCTCCAGCGACTCCCCTCCCATGGCTGCTGTTGAGGCGGCAGTGAGAAGCCCGGACAACGCCGGAGCGCTGGGCAGCACTACCACCGCTGCCGCCGTGGGGAGAGGCGGGCATGTGGGCTGGCGGCATTGGGCTTGTGGAAAGTCCGGGGGCAGCTCCAGCGACTCCCCTCCCGTGGCTGCTGTTGAGGCGGCAGCGGCGTCCGCCTCCGGCGCGCGGCTCTCTCTCCATTCTTCTCTTTCCCCCTCTCAGGCTCCGAATGCGGCGGCGGGAAGAGGAAACGAGGCGCAAGGCAGCGCGTCTGCAGGAACGGGTGGTGGGGCGCCGTTGTTGTCCTCACGGCGCAAAGCCACACAGTCCCGGATCGTTTGCTTCCCCGGCCAGCAAGCTGGCTGCCTGGGAAAGCGTTTTTCAAATGCGCTGTTATTGTAATAAATATTTTAGCCCACTTTTTGGCTCAAAATATTTTTTTCTATTTTCCTCCTCTAAAATCTAGGTGCGTCTTATCAGCAGGTGCGTCTTATAGAGCGAAAAATGCGGTATATATTTGTTTTCGTAGATTTTCACGGGTATATGTATGTAGATTGTTCTGAGTTCGGGTTTTGCCCCATGTAATATTTTGAGTGTGTCTGCGACGTTTCGGTGAAATCACATTCACCATCATCAGGCTGAAGTTATAAGCTTATAACTTCAGCCTGATGATGGTGAATGTGATTTCACTGAAACATCGCATAGACACTCAAAATATTACACGGGGCAAAACTCGAACTCAGAACAATCTACACACACACACACACACACATATATATAAAATGTTTTTAGCTGGAATTTTTTTTAAAATTAAGGGAGACTAGGATGGTCCCATTTCGGCCTTGTTCTGGCCTCATCAGCTAGCCACACCCTTCTGGGATTTGATCTGGTAGCCTCTGCCTTGTAAGGCAGAGAATTAGCAGTTGATATATATTCAGCTTTCCAGCCCTCTTCTAAACATCTCCCATATAACCAGCTTTAATTCTGCTTAGCTTCCAAACTCAATCAAGAGCCATTAGATATTAGTGTTTTCTACCCATTGCAGCTGGAATCAGTAGAACAATTGATCAAGCAATTAGCTAAAAACTTGCACATTAAACCTAATGGGGATATCTTGCTGGATTGTTGGCTTTAATTCCCGCAGACCAATTGTTGGTACTAATTAATTTCCTTTCCTGAGGTTTCAGGAGGGAATACGCCAGGAAAGAGGTTAAAAAAGCACATTATGATGTCTTTCTACTCCATAGTAATGCCTGCTTTAGAATGTTGCCTGAATAGAAAGACGACAACAACAACAACAACAACAACAACAACAACAGAATTCGAATGGACCTTGGATTCTTCTAGTCCAACCCCCTATTTAGGCAGGAAACCCTACACTACTTCAGACAAAAACTGAAAACTTAAATACTTCCAGTGTTGGAGCATTCACAACTTCTGGAGGCAATCTGTTCCACTGATTAATAATTCTCACTGTCAGGAAATTTCTCCTTAGTTCTAGGTTGCTCCTCTCCTTGTTTAGTTTCCACCCATTGCTTCTTGTTCTACCCTCAGGTGCTTTGGAGAATAGTTTGACTCCTTTGTGGCAACCGCTGCTCCCATCGTTCTCCTTTTTCACCTCAAACTCAACCTCACCTCAAGCTTTTTCCTTTTACTTGGGTTTTTTGCTATTTTAGACTGTTGCTTTTTGGAAGCGTGGTGATTCTCAGGTCAGCAGCTGGATTATCAGGTTTCAAACAGTAGGTATTAAATAGGGCATCTAGATCGCTTCAGAGGGTCAGAGCTTCAGTTACTTACAGCTGTGAGTAGCGTGATTGGTTTCAAGGAACCCTGTGAGTCATCACCCAAACTACTTGGAAAGTAGTTGGAAACTATTTGGAAAATGCCAAATATATGAAGGTCACCCAGAAAGTAATGCACCACATTTTTTCTTCAAAAATTATTTATTAAACCCAATGAAATTTACACACAAGAAAGAATGATGTTTCTTCTACACTCCTTATTTTCCCACGTAATCTCCATCCCATTCTATGGCCTTCCTCCAGCGAGACATAAGGGCATGTGTGCCCTGTTGGTACCACTCCTTGTTCTGGTCATGAAGCCATTTCTGAACTGTGCAATCACACCTAATGGCTTCACTCTGTGCCCAGCTACTAACTGTACTTCTCTCGACTGCAGATTCCCCATAAACTGTACACAAACATTTGTGAATGTTCCCAACAGTTTCTTTCTCCGCAGTGAGAAATTCAATGACGACGCGCTGCTTGTAATGTACATCACTTACAGACGCCATTTCGAAACACTGCCGCAGCTACGCTATCTGTCTGAAGAAATGCAAAATTTACACATGCACTCCTGACAATTCAAATAATGTATATCTAAAGGTTTGCATTCTTACCATTACTGTAGGCTGAGAAAAAAAATGCGGTGCATTACTTTCTGGGCGACCCTCATAGGATTCCTCCATTCTCCAGATCATTCTTTCATGTGTGAATTTTGTAATCCACATGCTGTATTATGTTAGCGGTAGAACTCCGAAAATCCAAGCTTAACCTATATAGCATACATGTTGGGAGCTGATACGGTAATTACAGTTTTAATTCAAAACCAACAATTTAAAAAGTATTTTTAATAAAGTAGTTTAAATTTATATAAATTAATTAAAAGTAGCCCCCCCTTAATTTCATCTTCCAATAAAACAGTGTGATTTTTTTAAAAAATTGAGAGACTACTTATGATACTGCTTCTTTTTTCTAGTTATTGGGTTTGACTTATTATACAGTATGTTGGTTTGAAAGGTGATATATACAGCAGGGCTGTCAAACTCCCGGTCCACAGGTTGTATGTGTTATGTCCCGGGTTTCTGGCAGGAAAATGCAGCTCGTCAATTGGTTAGCCGTGCCTGGCAGCAGTGTATATACATAGCTGCCAGGCGTGGCTTCTGTAGTTCTGTGTCCTGTTGTTGCAGTTTGGTCGTTTTTCCTAGGAGCAATAAACATCATGTTACTGACTGGTTTGGATGTCCCTTCTTTCTCTCTGAGGACTTTTCACTGGCGATGAGGGGTTTTATCCCATTCATAGAAACATAGAAGACTGACGGCAGAAAAAGACCTCATGGTCCATCTAGTCTGCCCTTATAGTATTTCCTGTATTTTATCTTACAATGGATATATGTTTATCCCAGGCATGCTTAAATTCAGTTACTGTGGATTTACCAACCACCTCTGCTGGAAGTTTGTTCCAAGGATCTACTACTCTTTCAGCGAAATAATATTTTTCTCATGTTGCTTTTGATCTTTCCCCCAACTAACTTCAGATTGTGTCCCCTTGTTCTTGTGTTCACTTTCCTATTAAAAACTCTTCCCTCCTGAACCTTATTTAACCCTTTAACATATTTAAATGTTTCGATCATGTCCCCCCTTTTCCTTCTGTCCTCCAGACTATACAGATTGAGTTCATTAAGTCTTTCCTGATACGTTTATGCTTAAGACCTTCCACCATTCTTGTAGCCCGTCTTTGGACCTGTTCAATTTTGTCAATATCTTTTTGTAGGTGAGGTCTCCAGAACTGAACACAGTACTCCAAATGTGGTCTCACCATTCACCATGCCCTACCTTGCCGCTGCCGCCTCGCACCTCTCAGCTGATGGCTAGGTCTCCGCCTCGCTTCCTGGAGGCTGCCGCAATCACCACTACCTTCACCGCTGCCGGATTCATCGCTCCCACACTTCCCTGCTGGCACTCTGTTGCCCTGCCGCCTCGCGCCTCTTAGTTGATCATCGTGGCCATGCCCACACCCGCTTTAGTGAAGGGGAAAAAAGTCCTCAGAATATGTCACCCGAGGCTGCCATGACAACATGAGTTTGATACCCCTGATCTAGAAATTTCAGCTTGCAAACTATAATAGGACAATGCTATACGCTATTTCTTTCTGCCTGCTTTTAATGTTGGTGCTTTCCTATAATACTCATTACTTTTCTGTGCTCTACATAAAGTTGCTTAACTCAGAAGAGGACAGGGTGATAAGGATATGTGTATATTCAACTTACATTCTGTGGTCAAGCTGTCAGATTTAGGCAAGAATCAGTAGCAGACTGCAAACTATTCAAGGAAGGGCAGCCAGATGTGGCTTTAATTATGTATATTTTTGGCAGACAAAAAGCCACGTGCATGGAAATTCTATCGCATACCCACCCTGGGACTATTTAATATTTCAGGTTTGTGTCTGCAGCTAGAACATTCATAATTTGCTTCTTCTCCCCTTTACCGCAAAGGAAATTATTGAACTGTGCTTATATTCACAGTTTTGAGAGGCTATCTAATGGAGTGAGCTCTTGGTTAAAAGCAGGATAACTGAAGGAAATTTTGGTAATGTTATGTCGCAGAGCATATAAACCATGGTGGCGCAGTGTTTAGAATGCAGTACTGCAGATTACTTCTGCTGATTCACCAGGCTTAAGGTTGACTCAGCCTTCCATCCTTCCGAGGTGGGTAAAATGAAGGCCCAGATTATTGGGGGCAATTATAGGGGACTACTTCAGCTTCAACCGCAACAACACAAGAGCACGCAACAGATTCAAACTTAATACGAACCGCTCCAAACTTGACCGTAAAAAATATGATTTCAACAATCGAGTTATCAAAGCGTGGAACTCATTACCGGACTCAATTGTGTCAACCCCTAACCCCCAACATTTCTCCCTTAGACTCTCCACGATTGACCTCTCCAGGTTCCTAAGAGACCAGTAAGGGGCGTACATAAGTGCACTGGTGTGCCTTTCGTCCCCTGTCCAATTGTCTTTCCTTTCTCTCACTTATCATATATATTCTCTTTCTTTCATATATCCTCTCCTCTAAGTTCACTTTACCCTTATATATATTACCACATGTCTATTTTTCTTCCTATGTATTTGTGTATTGGACAAATAAATAAAATAAAATAAATATATGCAAACTCTGCAAACTGCTTAGAGAGGCCTGTAAAGCCTGTGAACTAGCATATAAGTCTAACTGTTATTCCTATTGATTTCTTATCTTCCTTCCTTCCTTCCTTCTTCCCTCCTTCCCTTCCCTTCCCTTCCTTTCCTTTCCTTTCCCTTCCCTTCCCTTCCCAACTTCTGTTCCATTGATTGATTCTTCTCACTGTCAGAAATTTTTGCCTTATTTCCAGGTTGAATCTCTCCTTGATCAGAAGAGAGACTGAGGGAACTGGGCATGGATAGCCTAGAGAAAAGGAGGGCCAGAGCGGACATGATAGCAGTCTACAAGTATACGAGGGGATGTCACAGAGAGGAGGGGATCACTTTATTCTCCAGGGCACCAGAGGGCCGGACGAGGAACAATGGCTGGAAGCTGACCAAGGAGAGATTAAACATGGAGATAAGGAGGAACTTCCTGATGGTCAGAGCGATCAACCAATGGAACAACCTACCAGCGGACATTGTGAACTCTAACACTCTGGACATTTTTAAGAGAAGATTGAACTGCCACTTGACTTGTGTGTTATAGGGTTCCTGCTTGGGCAGGGGGTTGAACTTGATGGCCTTCATGGTCCCTTTCAACTCTAACAATCAGTCAGTCAGTCAGTCAGTCAGTCAGTCAGTCAGTCAGTCAGTCAGTCAGTCAGTCAGTCAGTAAGTAAGTAAGTAAGTAAGTTTCCATTCATTATTCCTTGCCTGGCCTTCAGGTGCTTTGGAAAATAGCTTGGCCCCCTCCTCTCTGTGGCAGCCCCCCAAATATTGGAACACTACTATCATGTCTCCCTCTAATCCTTCCCTTCACTAGACTGGCCTTGTCCAGTTCCTGTAACATTCCATTGTATGTTTCAGCCAGTGAGGGGCTACCAAAGTTTTTACTACCACACTGTGGGGGTGGGTTATGCAGGATGCCCTGCACTTTCTTTCAAAATCTTTCAGTGCAGATTGGGTGCTCTGGGGTGGAGCTCCATTTTCACTACCCCATTGCGTTTCCCCCCGGGCAGTAGCCCACCCCTGGTTTTAGCCTTTGGCCCCCTAATCATCCTGGTTGCTCTTCTCTGCACTCGCTCTAGTGTCTCAACATCTTTTTTTTAATGTGTTGACCAAAATGTCCAAAGATATTTCACCAGACGAGCTCTTCACTCCTCCACTCGAAACAGAATATCCTATGAAAATAGACTAACAATCCTGGGCCTAGAAAGCCTAGAACTACGGCGCCTAAAACACGATTTGAGTATTGCCCACAAGATCATATGCTGCAACGTCCTACCGGTCAATGACTACTTCACCTTCAACCGCAACAACACAAGAGCACGCAACAGATTCAAACTTAATACGAACCGCTCCAAACTTGACCGTAAAAAATATGATTTCAACAATCGAGTTATTGAAGCGTGGAACTCATTGTCGGACTCAATTGTGTCAACCCCTAACCCCCAACATTTCTCCCTTAGATTCTTCACGATTGACCTCTCCAGGTTCCTAAGAGGCCAGTAAGGGGTGTACATAAGTGCACTGGTGTGCCTTTCGTCCCCTGTCCAATTGTCTTTCCTTTCTCTCACTTATCATATATATTTTCTTTCTTTCATATATCCTCTCCTCTAAGTTCACTTTACCCTTATATATATTACTACATATATTACTACATTACTATTTTTCTTCCTATGTATTTGTGTATTGGACAAATGAATAAATAAATAAATAAAACTGGATGCAGTATTCCAGGTGTGGTCTTATAAGGCTTTATAGAGTGCTATTAGTACTTCCTTTGATCTTGACTGTATCCCTCTGTCAATGCAATTTAGTATTTATTAGGGCTTCTGCTGAAATACTCCAAAGTTTCATTTGCCTGTTTAGGCATTATACGGCACTACAGTTTCAGATTTTAGACTTTGGTTAAGGTATCTTTTTACTTGTATCCTAACAAGCCAGGATACTGTCCCTGCTTGCACATTGGGTATCTCGTTCAGCCTGCTTTAAAGTGTATCCAGGGATTTGGAAAAGAGCTAACGGAGTCATTTAATCCCTTGTGAGATTTTTTTTTGTTTTCTTTTGTAAGAGCAATTGGTTCCTCTTGGTGTGGAGAGAAATTTGGCATGACAAGTCTATTGATTTTATGGTCCATCATTATCCTGCAGAGACGGGCACCTTCACCAGCAATCCACTCAGCCTAATAGCGATTCAGAAAGAGGAAAGAAAGAAAGAAAGAAAGAAAGAAAGAAAGAAAGAAAGAAAGAAAAGAAAATGGGGAGAAAAATAGTTTGATCATATGGTATAATGCTTCTTTATCTGGGGAAAAAAATAGGAATATCACAGCAAAGGGGAAAGTTCTCATTAAAACTATTTGGGTCCCAGAAGGATGAAGGAAGAGGATGGTTCCTTCATGTAATATAACAGTGATGGCGAACCTTTTTTTCCTTGGGTGTCGAAAGAGCATGGGTGCATGCTATCGCGCATGCCCTAGTGCCCACACCCATAATTCCATGCCTGGGGAAGGTGAAAACAGTTTTCCCTACCCCCTAGAGGCCCTCTGGAGGCCAGAAACAGCCTGTTTCCCAACTTATGGGGGCTCATGTTTTGCCCTCCCCAGGCTCAAAGGCTCTGGAAGCTAAAACGCCCTCCCAGAGCCTTTGTGTGAGCCAAAAGTCAGCTGGCCGGCAAACACATGCACATTGGAGCTGAGCTAGGGCAACAGCTTGCGTGCCAGCAGATATGGTTCCGCATGCCATCTGTGGCCCCCGTGCCATAGGTTCGCCAATCGCCATCACTGTAATAGGACCAAGTTGAGAAACCTTTGAGTCAATGTAATGACAGGTGTCTATCTGTCAGTATCTACCTACCTGACATTTGGCAGAAGAGACACACATACATGTTGTATTGCCACAGACTTAATCTCCCCACCCCCCTGGTACAGGCAACAAAACGAGGAGAACCCATGGTTTAATATCTCTACCTAATATGCAAGTAGCCCAGGTTCGAATCCCAGAAGGGTATGGCTAGCTGATGAAAGCTAAACAGCTTAAAATAGATCCATACTAAGGAAAAGTTAAAGATTCCTCTCGTGTATGTATGCTAGTTGTTCCTGACTCTAGGCAGCGGTGCTAATCTCAAAGCTGAAGAGCCAGTGCTATACGAAGATGTCTCCATGGTCATGTGGCCAACATGATTAAATGCCAAAGGTGCAGGGAATGCTGTTACCTTCCCACCAAAGGTGGTCCCTATTTTTCTACTTGCATTTTTTACATGCTTTCGAATTGCTTGGTTGACAGAAGCTGGGACAAATAATGGGAGTTTACCCCGTTACGCGGTGCTAGGGATTCAAACTGCCGAACTGCTGACCTTTCTGATCAACAGTCTCAGCATCTTAGCCACTGAGCCACCATGTCCCTATAGATCTATACAGTGGTACCTCGACATACGAGTTTAATTCATTCCAGACCCGAGCTCGTAAGTCGATCGACTCGCATCTCGAACGAATGCCTTTAGACTTTGTTTTTCACGCCGAGATAACCAGAAGCAAAGATTCTTGCACCACCTAGTGGTAGCTCGGCTCGTATCCTGAATTTGAACTCGGGTGTCGAACAGAAATTTCGCTCACGTCGTGGCTCTTAACTTGGAATACTCGCATGTGGAGCAGCTCGTATCTAGAGATACTAATCTCCCTTTATTTCTTTGTTGGTAAATATACATATATTCAGCGCAAAAATAGTCTGTCTTGAAAGTGATTGCCTGCAAAGGCTCCTGGATTGGTGCTGAAAGGCAAAAGCAGAAGCAGTATGCTCCATCCCATAATTGGGTAGGTCCTGATAGACCGGTGACACCCAAAAAACTTAGTTGAAAAGTTTTGCATGTATCCCTCTCATAGTCCATGCTATCTGTCTATTTCCATATAACATCTTTATGATTCTTCAGTTTTTGGTTTTCCAAGGTACCAGAAGACCAGAGAAGGAATAATGGAGGAAGTTGATCAAGGAGAGATTCAATCTGGAAATAAGAATAAATTTTCCGACATTGAGAACAGTTAACCAATGGAACAGAATTTGCCTCCGGAGGTTGTGGGAGCTTCATCACAGGATTAGAGGTGGGTTCCTCTCGGTTTGCAGTAGTTCTATAGACCAGTTCATGGTGCCTCTGCCAGCTAAAATGGGGGAGGGGTTGGTCGGCCTCCTGCAGTACCCTGCTGGCCAAAACGGGATTGTGCATGGCCTTTCCTCATATCTTATTTTTGGTTTGGATGGCCTCCTGCAGCACTCTGTCAGCCAAAATGTCAGGCCGAAGTCTTCATGTGGAGTTAGAGAGTTCAGCCTGACACAACACAAGGGTGGATGGGAGGGGTAGTGAGTAGTCAGGGGGAAAAGTTACTAGACACAACCAAAGATTTCTTTCTCCATGCCAAGGCCATCGTTTGTTCTGCCTCAACTGAAGAGAAGAGGAAGTTGATAAGCTCCTGCACACAGACTGGCTCTCATGATGAACTTGTGGGTGTGGGGGATGTAAGATGAACCTTAACCTAGGTGGGATTCTGGGAAGTACTCAGAATCGGAATGACAATGGCGTAGCTAACATGGTTCTGTTAATAAATCAAGCTCTGATTGAGAGAAATGGACTGGGACTTGTTTTATTTCTCAGATGCTATTTAGAATGCTGACATACAAATTCCCTTGTGTTGTGTCAGGCTGAACTCTCTAACTCTACATGAAGACTTTGGCATGGGTTACATGGCAGAGTGCTGCAGGAGGCCATCCAGACTGAAAATGGGCCATGGTGGGCCACACATTTTCCAAGGTACATGGAAACATGGACCTCCTGTATCCAGCTTTGGCCAGCAGGGTTGTTAAGGAGTGTGCAGAATGACCCTTGAATTATTAAGGACATGCACACAGGAAACGTGGGATTTCAACAGATATCCAGGAGATATGAGTAATTTTTGAGTCATGCAAAACAGATACATTAAAATTGAATTAGTGTTTACTTTTAGAAACAGGACAGTCAAGTCAAACATTCTGGTCATACACATTCAAATCAGTCAATATCTCTTAATACAATAATAATATTACAAGCCTATCTTTGTCTTATACCAGACATACATTACAGTTTACAAAATGCATCAAATAACACAGAACTTACTACATCAGTCACAGTGAATCAGCAGAAAGAACAGAGAGAGCACAGAGAGAGCACAGAGAGAGAGAATCATGCTTACTGGCTCCCTCTTATGGCAATTTGCAACATTACCTCTTAAAGCTATAGTACTTCAGTACAAACAAACATTAATTGTTAGCTTGTTTATATATTGCCAACCCAACTGTTTGTACATAGTACTAACAAGGGTCCATCCCATCTCCACCACCACTACCACCACCACCACCACCAGGCTGGTCTGCAGAGGAGATCTACAATGCTGTTCCGACTCTCGAAGAATTAGAGTTTGGCACCCCTGGTCTAGGACTTACATTGCCCATTTGGTCTCTCTGTGGCTTTGTCTCTGCAGTGTGTCTTTTAAATAAGTGCTAGCACACACTATGTATTTTGTTCCATGGGGCAAATTTTGTAACCGGTATGCTCCAGAGGGAGAGCAATGCTAGGTTCCTGTTTTAGTACAATGCATCAAAAGCATTAAACCCTTCAGTCAGAAATTGCTAATAGTGACTTTTGACCTGGGTCTAACAGCAGATGAGAGCTCTGGTATCTTGGAAAGCTGTGTTCGAGACAAAACCTTGGCCACAGAAGCAGTCAAATATCTCCTGGCAGAATATAAATGAATCAGTAGCACAGCAGGGACTATAAGAAATACCCATCTCATTGAAAAGACATTCAGCAGCCAAGGGAATTTCAGAATTTCCTTTATGTTTATCCTCAAAGAACACTTTTAAAGCAG
Source organism: Erythrolamprus reginae (assembly GCF_031021105.1). Lineage (NCBI taxonomy): Eukaryota > Metazoa > Chordata > Lepidosauria > Squamata > Dipsadidae > Erythrolamprus > Erythrolamprus reginae. Next base: position 20,904,021 of record NC_091956.1, on the reverse strand, counting down.
AATTTAATGTTCAGACGGTATTTTAAGGCCACAGTTTGGTTTCTGTTAACTTTTTACAGGATAAAGGCACGTTCGGCAATCCATGCTTACATTATCTCTTTCAAATCTTTACTATTTCTGTAAAATGGCTTGGGGTGATTTACTTGAGTATATTCCATTCGTTTGGTTTTCAAAACTACCCTTGAATTTGATTAGGCTCTTGAATCTGGGCTTGGCTTCCTATCAATGTATCCTGGCAGACTGAAAGATATCAAATTATAGGAGAATGGATTGGCGGTGAAAAGACATGAAGAGCCGGCCTTCTGTGGAGTTGGATATTCTGGTTTAATTTCCTTTTAAGAATGAGTTCAAAAAATATGTTTTGGGATTTGAACACAGCTTAAGTTTTACATTCTTGTTTTTGAATTCTTCGGATCGGTACTTAGAACCGGTAGTGCCAGAAGCGGAATGCTCCACCCACCCACCCAGGATGCTCCGCCCACCCACCCAGGATGCTCCGCCCACCCACCCAGGATGCTCCACCCACCCACCCAAATCAAATCAGTGGCAAAATATTTTACAACCCACCACTGTCGTTCCCAGCTTTATGATTCTATGTCTTAGAATGTTCTTTATGCGCCAGCTCAGGAAGCTCAAACTGCCCAAGGAGCTGCTGATACATTTCTACAAAGGAATCATTGAGTCTGGCATCTGCACCTCTATAACTGTCTGGTTTGGTGCTGCAACCCAACAGGATCACCACAGACTTCAGAGGATAATCAGAACTGCAGAAAAAAAACCAATTACTGTCAATCTGCCTTCCATTGAGGACCTGTATACTGCACGAGTCAAAAAGAGGGCAGGGAAAATATTTACCGACCCCTCACATCCTGGACACAAACAGTTTCTACAGAGCACTGCACACCAAGATAACTAGACACAAGAACAGTTTTTCCCCTGAATCCCATCACTCTACTAAACAAATAATTCCCTCAACAATGTCAGACTTTTTACTAAATCTGCACTTCTATTCTACTATTATTTATTAGATTTATTATTATTTATTAGATTTGTATGCCGCCCCTCTCCGTAGACTTGGGGCGGCTTACAGCAATGATAAAAACAATATATAATGACAAATCTAATAGTTAGACTCTAAAATAACAATAATACATTTAAAAAGTCTAAAAAACAAGAAACCCCAATATATAAAAAACATACATACAGTCATATCATACGCAGAAAACTACATAGGCAGGGGGAGTTTTAAGCCGCTGGTCATGCATTTGTGTGCGCATGTGTGCCAGAAACCTGGAAGAGGAACAGGGGATGCTGCACATGCCAGGCAACATGGCTTCATGTGCCACTTCTGGCACGTATGTCATAGGTTCACCATCAGAGTCCTAGTATATGGTGGGCTGGTTGTCAGGGTATTTAGAATAGACAATTCATAAGACAATATCAAGGAATTATGGAAGCATTTAGAAGTAATCTTAATTGATTTTTGCAATTTCAAAATCTAATTCTACCAACGGAAGGCATTAACTTCTGTGAGAAGTATTAATAAAAAGTATAGAGGTCAAGTCAATGTTTACCTATTTCTAAAGGTCCATTAATAGTGTTTTGGTTTTCAGAAAGATATAGAAGAAAAGTATTTCATCTTTGAATGAGTCTTCCTCCGTCTTACAGTGCAGGCTCAAAAGAACACTGTGTGTGGATAGTTTATTTTTATCTTTAATGTCATCCATTAAATTGTTTTCGAGAGATTATCTGACATATTTATATTCCCGCAAAAGGTCAGAGAGCTCTTGTGATCAAATTTATGGGATGAAATCTTTGAAACAGCAATTGCCGGGTGCAAATCCATCTTTGAATGTAGTTTCACAAAAGTACATCTTTATTTTATATTATTTATTTTTTACAGGGATATCTACATCTGAAACATCTGTTTCCTCTTTCCTTTCCCCCCATCTTTTCCATACTGCATTGGGTTTATTTATAAGTGGCTGCAAATACCTCCATGATGGATTCGTAGAATTGGTAGCCCCCTCATTTTATAGAATAACAGGTCTGTCACTCGCCTCTATTCCACACAATAGGATAATTCTGGGATTGAGCTTTTCCTAAATGGATGCCCATTGCAAGACTGTTTTGTGCCAAGGGAACTCAGAATTATACACATTCTACCTCATTTATTGCGATAGGAAAAACATACCCAGAATCCAGAAGGGAAAAAGAGGAAAAAAATTCACTGATGGTGACCTCCGGTCGGATGGGTGGAGTCTTGTGCCGCTGCTGCTATAGGTTCTCCAAATCATTGGTAGCCACCGCTACCAGTATACCTGAACTTGGCTGAACTGGTAGAATTTCATTCCTGATGTGGTACAAGGAAGGAAAGAAAGAAAAAAACCCCCACATTGACTTCAAACTTTTTTAGCACAGTAAAAGATAACAAGATAACATCCTCAACTTTTTACTTTTACACATTAATACATAACTAACACTTCTATAACAACAAATCCATCTAATCGGCAAAAGCAAAGTCAATGTTTCATATATTTTTTTAAAATCACAAGCACAAAACCCAGAAGTGATATCTAAATAAAGAGCATAAATATATTCTCCTCTTTGAAGAGAATAATCAATTCAACCATTATTGCTTTATCTTCCTTGCTGTTGAAATAATTATTTCAATTTGCTCCTAATAATCTTTATAAACTATCACCGTTTATATTAATAAAATTCACAGTATTTTTTCAGATTCTTTAACCTTAAAGGGAAAAATATTTTTCCATCCATCCATATTAAAACACACTTGCATCTTTTAAAAAACTTCCTCTTAACAACATACTTTAAAGTTCACTTTCAGACCAATAAAACTCCAATTAATTCCAGTTAACTTATTAAATTTAGATCACCAATGGTCTGACCTAAGCATAGTACACAAAATTGTCTGCTACAATGTCCTACCTGTCAACGACTGCTTCAGCTTCAACCGCAACAATACACGGGCAAACAATAGATACAAACTCAAGATAAATGACTCCAAACTCATAAAATAGAATTTCAGCAACAGAGTGGTCAATGCCTCATTGCTCTACCCAACTCCATTGTTACGTCCTCAAACTCCCACAACTTCAACCTCAAACTGTCTATCGTGGACCTCACACCATTCCTAAGAGGTCTGTAAAGGGTGCATGCATAAGCGCATCAATATGCTACTGTCCCTGTCATATTGTCCCCTTTGATTTGTACTCATTCCTTATTCATCTACATGTTTTATAAATGAATGAATGAATGAATGAATGAATGAATGAATAAATAACGAATCCCAGCAACCGGTTAGGTCCCACAGAGTGTACCTTCTCCAGGCCCCGTCGACTAAATAATACCATCTGGCGGGACCCAGGGGAAGAGCCTTCTCTGTGGTGGCTCCGACCCTCTGCAACCAGCTCCCCCCAGAGATTAGGATAGCCCCCACTCTCCTTGCCTTTCAGAAACTCCTTAAAACCCACCTCTGCCGTCAGGCATGTGGGTATTGAAACATCTCCCCCTTGCCCATGTAGTTTCTGTGTATGATTTGATTGTGTGCTTGTTTTTTATATATTGGGGTTTCTTTTGGATTTTTTTAACCTAAAACTGTAATTTAGATTGCTAAATATTAGATTTGTTACTATGTATTGTTTTTCACCATTGTTGTGAGGCGCCCCGAGTCTGCGGAGAGAGGCGGCATATAAATCCAATAAATCTAATCTAATCTAATCTAATCTAATCTAATCTAATCTAATCTAATCTAATCTAATCTAATCTAATCTATATCAATAAATAAACAAACAAATAAATAAAATTTCTTCTTGTTGTATACATCTTTTTAAAAACTCTAGACATCTCTTTAGACTTATACATCTTTAATTTGCTCTTAACATAGATATTTTCGAATACGCTTTCAATAATATTTCCCAAACTTCAGGAATTACTTAAGCATGATATATAAAGGGAGAAAAATACAGATTAAAACTTTCTTTCAATTACAAATACCAAACTGGTGAAAATCCATCATAATTCTAATTGATTCATTAAGTTTAAGTCACTCTTCCCAGTTTGTCTTTATGGAATAAAATATTTTTCCTCTCTGAAATGTTTGTCAAGTAGTTATAAGCTTCTTGTGCGAGTTATCAAGCTCTTAAAGGCAGATATGACTCTTGAGTTTAATTTTGCCAAAGGACAGGAATCCCACTACAAGGCAGTCTGTGTGCAGCTCAACATGCAGTTAAACTCACCCATTCTCCAATAAAACAGGTTGTTTGCGTAGATCTGAGTGCTTTATTGAAAGAAGAGGATATGGTGAAACTGGGGGAAATAGGGATATGTACAATGAGAACCAAATACAAGATAGACAGAATTGAGTTATTGCGGAACATAACAATTAATAAATACAAACAATTTAAATCTCACCAGTCATGCTCTGTGTGTGGGATGTGGGTTTGTCTTTGGATGACTATGTGTCTCAGATTAAGATGGATTATTCTTTGTGCTTCTGCCTTCTCCAAATGCTAAAAGAAATGGAGTCTGGTTTCCCAGGGTGCAAATTGTGCAAAATACAGCCGCGCGAGCTACTGTGGGGCTCCCAAGATCTGCTGATATCTCAACATCACTTTGTGTGCTGCACTGGTTGCCAATTGGTTTCTGGGCACAATTCAAAGTGCTGGTTATGACCTACAAAGCCCTACCTGGCTTAGGACCAGAATACCTACTGGACCGTCTCCTGCCTCATGCAACCCAGCGACTGGTTAGGTCCCACAGAGTTGGCCTTCTCCAGGTCCCATCAGCCAGACAATGTCATCTGGTGGGGCTGAGGGGAAGAGCCTCCTCTGTGGTGGCCCTGGCCCTCTGGAACGAACTCCCTCTGGAAATAAGTATTGCCCCCTCCTTCCTGGTCTTTCATAAAGCTCTGAAGATCTACTTCTGCCGGCATGCATGGGGGCCATGAGAGATGACATTGTCCCTGGCTGATGTTGTTAATGATTGAATTGAATGAATGGGAATGGCTGCATATGGGTTTTTAAAAATGATTTTATTAATAAGACTTTTAAAACAATAATTAGATTTCTTCATACAGATTGTTTTCATTATGTTGTATGCCACCCTAAGTGACTTCGAGAAGGGTGGTATAGAAGTCGAATGAATGAATGAATGAATGAATGAATGAATGAATGAATGAATGAAGGAAGGAACGAAGGAACGAACGAACGAACGAACAAACAAACAAACAAACAAATAAACAAACAAATAAATAAATAACTGTAACTGGAAAAGGCAGGGAGAAGTCTCCGTGGGGCCTCTTTAAGAATCTCCTGGGAGGAAACAGGGCCTCCCCCCTCCCTATGGTTTCTCCAATTGCACACATTATTTGCTTTTACATTGTTTCCTATGGGAAAAATGGTTTCTCCTTACAAACTTTTCTACTTAAGAACCTGGTCACGGAACAAATTAAGTTCGTAAGTAAAGGTACCACTGTATTTGTCTCTCTGGCCACTAGATGGGGCTAGAGAGTAACAATGCTATGTAAAGGTTTATGCTGGGGCATGACAGTGTCCAACCTTGGCAACTTTAAGACCTGCGAACTTTAACTGCCAGCTAGCCATTCCAGTTGAAATCCACAATCCCTGTTGTAGGAAAAAGAATTAACCATAGGATTAGAGCTTTTATGAATCTATACCCCAATCATTTCTTAAGTTAGATGAAGTATTTGGAGGGAGAATGTCCAGGGCTGTTGCTGAGTGACCTAGGTTAGAATTGATGGACTATGCATGCCCTAGTATTATCCGGAGAATCTGTGTGTGGGGGGGTTGTTTCCACTACAATGTTATTGATCATAGAGTATATGTAGAAATCAATCCAACCTGAATGAACAATGTACAGAGATTGATAACTTAAAAGTGCTTGGAACAAAGCCTTGTCAATTTATGGAGAACTGCCTGCAAACAATGTTTCTGAATCTATATGGCAATTATACATTGACTCTTCTTGTTGTGTTTATAATGTTTGCTGAATGCTTGTTCAGTTTATAATATTGTCAGTGGCGGGGTGGGAAACATGCCATCTATACTGATTGCCAGAGGCGGGCAGCAGGCAGGATGGGGTGGAACAAAGTTCCTCCAGTGGAAATGAAGATGTGTGCGCAGCTCCAGCTGATCAGCAGCTGTCACTTCCTGGATTACTGGTCTCGGCTCGGCTCTCCTTTTTTCCCCTGCTGCTGCTGCTGCATCTGAGCTCCTTGCTTTTTTCCTCTTTCCTCCTTCCTGGCCTCGGATGAGCTTCCCTCTCTCCTGCCTGACTTCCCTCCAGCCTCACATGGCCACCTCCTGCATGAGGTGCAAGCAGAAGGTGTGGGTGAAAGTGGCGCTGGCAGCATTTATGCTTCTGGCAGCACCCATTTGCCTAGCTACCCAGCCTGAGGTGGGGGAACCACCCAGGAAGGAGAGCGCGGGAAACACAAAGCAAATTGTCACCCCAGCGAGTGACACTGGTAAGGTTGTAAGTTGAGGACTTACAGTTCACTTGAATGATGATAATTCAAGCCACTCCCATCTGATCACATGGCTGGCAAACCACTCCTACCCAGTCTACATTAAGACCATTAAGCCACATCCACAAAATAAGCCACACCTAGAGTGTGGCAGTAAAAATTATGGCTGCCCATTATTGCTGATTGCATTGAATGAATGCAATCAGTATCTGCTAGAGAAGGCCTTTCTACCTGCAAAATGAAGCAACGTTGCCCTTAAAATAAACGTATCATTCCTTGGTTGAAAATCAGATGGGTTTCATTAGCTGCTGAGATGCAATTTTGTGGAGTGGTTAAGGCAGCAAGGTGGAAACTGGGAGACCATAAGATCTAGTCTCATCTTAGGCCAGTGATGGTGAACCTATGGCACGGGTGCCACAAGTGGCACTCGGAGCCATATCTGCTGGCACGCGAGCCATTCCCCTAGCTCAGTTCCAATATGTGTGTGCCAGCCAGCTGATTTTTGGCTCACACAGAGACCCTGGGAGGGCAATTTTTGGCTTCCAGAGAGCTTCCGGGGGTGTGGGGAGGGCATTTTTAACCTCCCCCAGCTTCATGGAAGCCTTTGGAACCTGGGGAGGACTAAACACAAGCCTATGGGCCAACCAGAAGTTGGGAGACAGGCTGTTTCTGGCCTCCAGAGGGCCTCCAGGAGGTGTGTGTGCAGGAGAAGCTGTTTTCACCCTCCCCAGGCATTGAGTTATGGGTGTGGGCACTTGTGCATGAGCGATAGCATGCGCCCACACTCTTTCAGCACCCAAGGAAAAAAAGGTTCGCCATCACTGCCTTAGGCAGTAAAGCCAATTGGGTGACATTGGGCCAATCACTCATACTCAGCCCCAATGTGAGAAATGGAATCTTATTCTTGTAAAAATAAGAGCAAGAGCGCAGCCATATTGTATGACATATTATATTATCAAGATATAGTTTAAGATGTCAGCTTTTCCCCCCTGCTTTCTTATTCTCACAGAACAGAGTTAACAACACTTAATGCTCACATCTTAAATGGGACTACCTTTGAAGAGTGTTCGGAAACTGCAAATTGTTCAAAACACAGCTGTGTGAGCAGTCATGGGCCCCCCCAGATATTCCCCCTCATCCTAGTATTGTGTGACAGAGAAAATATTTTTTCTCTATCCATCTTTTCTATCCCATGCATGATTTTATACACTTCACATTTTATACAAATCACTCCTTAAACGCCGTCTTTCAAGGCTGAAGAGACCAAAGCATCGCAACCTGGTTTCATAAGGGAGGGGCTCCATTTCCTTGATCAGTAGTGTGCACGAGAGCGCAAACCACATGCGCAGTAATGTGCACGAGAGCACAAACCATCAGTAAAGGGTTTAGAACCCACTACTGACAATGTCCTATCTTTAATTAAAGTAGTCAAATTTTTCCTACCAGTTCTGCAGTACCTGACCATACCTGTAGGAGCTCTTCATTGGTGCTGACCATTAGTTGACTAGATTCTTATCTGTAGGCACGAGCAAGAAATCACTAATCTGAAATTTAACATGTTCTTCATCATTCGAGCCTAACCCTTGCTCAACATATTGTTTATTTTACTGTTTTCCTTTATTATACGAGCTGGCCATTGGAAGGAATACAGTCTAAAATTTAAAAAACCCAACCCTTTTTTGTATGTGTGTGTATATGTCGGCTATCAATAAAATTAACTGCCTTGGAAATGGCCCTGGGTTGGGCTGAGAGGCAAATAAGGAGCTGTGATGTTTCTTCAATACACCAGGGTGATTCAACACAAAAATATGTAACCCTTCCCTGGTGCAGAGCTGAAGGGATTGGATACTGTAGCCTAGAGGATAATTCTCTGCCTTACAAGGCAAAGGTTGCAGGTTCAAGTCCCAGTGGGTATGGCTAGCTGATGAGGCCAAAATAAGGCCGAAATAGATCTATCCTAGTCTCCCTTAATTTTCAAATTCAGCAAAAAAAAAAAAACATGTGACATATATATAAGGGTCATCAAAATTACCAACTCTCTGATATGCTGACTTCCAACTCAGTTTCTAAGAAGATAATTTTTTTCCGTTTTTCTCCTAGTTCATCTTCATCTTGGGGGTATAGGAGAAATGCCAATCCACAATTATTTCCATGTCACAACCAGCATAAAAATGATTAATTGCCTTGTTGAGATTATATTGGTTCTTCTTCAACAGCAAATGTTTCTTTGCCAAAAAAAGGAAAAGCCAGTGTTCGTAGGTTGTTTTGTTTTTAAAGATCCATTGAAGGGACCAAGGAACATTGATCAAGTTTCTGTCATTGTGATACATAAGAAAAAATGAGGCGACCAGCTCTTCATCTATACAACTGATCTTTGCAAAACACACAGGGGTTGCTTAAAATTGGAATCTTTCAATGGCAAAAAAAGTATTTTGATAATAGTTGACCCTGTCCAATGTTTTGATAATACTTGAGTAATTGCTTCACTTTTTCCACTGGCACAAGAATTATTCTGTGAAGATAAGCTTGGCAAGACATTGGATGCCAGAATAAAGCATGGGCATCTATATATATAAAAGCTAAATACCACTCACAAAATTGCCAGAACTGTAAAGCCTACAAACTTAAAACTTGGCACACATGTTTCTCTTGGCTTTTAGGTGCTCACTAAGAAAGGAATTTTTGAAATGACCATCAGATCGTTAGTATTTCTTATACAGTATTATATTAACACGTTCTGATGCTAAGGCATTAGACATTCTACTCACCCTTCCCACCTAAAAAGAACTCTGTTCCAACTGCCAGTAGCCTTATATTAAGACGCTCTGATGCTAAGGAATTACACAATCTACATAATTTTTCAAGCTTTAAGTGTCAATGTATCAAGCCCAATGATAACTACTCATTAATTTTCAAGCTTCAAGCCCGATCACAAAGTTTCATAGCGAAGCACAGGCATCCAGCTACCAGTTATTAAATATTCTAATACTAGACTTCAACTTCACAGCATTTCTTCTATCCTGCAGAGAAAACAGGGTTGGGAATGTTCGCTCCCTCATTTCTTCTTCTTTTTCTCACGTTAGTTGGGCTTATGTTTCTTTATAATGAATGGCTTAAGGCCCTTAGTGAACAGTCCTGGCTGACTAAGAACTAAAAGATTAAATCTTGGGTTGTCCAATAATCTGTCCTTTACATCTGCTGGCAAAAGTTCCTTCTCATTTAAACCAGGAAAACCATGTTATAAAATGTAAATGAATGCCCTAAAACAGATTTTTTTTTTTAAAGGAAAACTTCGTTTTCTCTAGGAGAGATGATTAGGGCATCAGGTGAAAGTTTAATTTTGATTTGGAAAGTTAAAAAAGAAACCATTATTTATTGCTCGTCTCAAGGTGCATATTATTCTTATTCATTTACTATTCTTTCTTTAACAAGGCAGACAGTTTTAATTCAGGCTGCTGGCTCTCTTAAGCTACATTTTTGAAAAGGTGTTTTTTTCTCTTTTGCCTACATTACTTGGAGAGAAAGCATCGCTTCTGTCATTTACTGCTGTAATGGAGCAGGTAGAAGTCAATTAGTCCGAGAAAAATCGCTTCCCAACTGACCTTAATATCAGAAGATTATTTTCAGAAAATGCTTGTTTTGCAACTGAACATGCTTTTCTATGTTTTTACTCCATTAGCTATGTCTTTGGGCAATTAAATAGCAATTCTCCATTCAGTAAAAAAAAAACATTATTCTTGTCCTCAATCCACAGAAGAGAAAGCCTGAATTCTGTTTTGTTCAGAATAATTGTAGAAAGCGCCATGTTAGAAGAAAGCTTGCCCTGAGATATTTGAGATGCACAATCATTTTCAGAAACGAATAAGAGCCACAGAGTGCTCCTAAAGTAGGAATTTGAACCTCAAGCATCCCAACCTTGAAACAACTAAACTGAACACAAAATCCTGGTGGTTTAAGAAATTTGTTTCAAGGCTGGGATGTGGCCACATTGCTGAGAAGAAGGGGAAATTTGCAGCATGATTGTGGTTTAATTGGCTAAGAAAATGGTGTTGTCCCAGAAAACTGGTTCTGCCTAGTGTGCAATGCCCAATGAACCACATAGGTGGAGATTTACAAATGCTTTATTCTGCACAGAAGAAAAGATACCAGGGGATCCTTTCCACTAGTAATCTAGGGTAAAAACACAATAAGGGTGTTTGCCCAGGTTCGCCTGGTACACCAGTTGCGGCCCTATTTGGACAGGGAGTCATTGCTCACAGTCACTCGTGCCCTCATCACCTCGAGGTTCGGTTACTGCAACGCTCTCTACATGGGGCTACCTTTGAAAAGTGTTCGGAAACTTCATATCGTGCAGAAAGCGGCTGCAAGAGCCATCGTGGGGCTCCCTAGATTCGCCCACGTTTCTGCAACACTCCACGGCCTGCACTGGCTGCCGATCGGTTTCCGGTCACAATTCAAAGTGTTGGTAATGACCTTTAACTGAATGCAGTACTCTACATGGCATTGGGCCAGAATACATCCGGACCTGCCTTCTACTGCACGAATCCCAGCGGCCGATAAGGTCCCACAGAGTTGGCCTTCTCCGGGTCCCGTTGACCAAACAATGTCATTTGGCGGGACCCAGGGGAAGAGCCTTCTCTGTGGCGACCCCGGCCCTCTGGAATCAACTCCCCCCAGAGATTAGAACGGCCCCCACCCTCCTTGTCTTTCGCAAATTATTCAAGACCCACCTTTATCGCCTTCCCCCTAGGCCATTACAAGTTATGCATGGTATGTTTGTGTGTATGTTTGCTTTTTATAATAAGGGTTTTTAGTTGTTTTATTAAATTGTACTGTTACATGTTGTTTTTTTTATCATTGTTGTTAGCCATCCTGAGTCTGCGGAGAGGGGTGGCATACAAATCCAATAAATAATAAATAATAATAATAATACTTGTGGGAGCTCAATGAGTACAAATCACCAGGACCAGATGGACTTCACACCAGAGTCCTATAAGAACTGGCAGACACCATAGTGGAACCACATCTCCTCATCTACCAAAAATCCTGGACCACTGGAGATCTACCGGAAGACTGGAAATGAGCTGACATAGTCCCCATCCACAAAAAAGGTAAAAAGACTGATCCAGGCAACTACAGACCTATCAGTCTGACTTCTATACCTGGAAAAATACTGGAGAAAATAATAAAAAATAGCTTTGCCACTACCTAGAAACAAACAAGATAATATCCAACAACCAGCACATGTTTGTCAGAAACAAATCATGCCAAACCAATCTCATATCATTCTTCAACACCGTAACCAAACCAGTAGACCAACACAACGTAGTAGACCTCATATACTTGGACTTCAGCAAAGCTTTCGATAAAGTTGTCCACAATCTCCTAATCCACAAATTAGAAAAATACGGGATAGATTACAATACATGCAGATGGATAAACAGTTGGCTGACCAACCGCACCCAATAAGTCATACTCAACGGCTTCAAATCCACATGGAAGAAGTTAGGCAGTGGGGTACGACAAGGTTCTGTCCTGGGCTCTGTGCTCTTCAACATTTTCATCAATGACCTAGACGAAGGAATAGAAGGGGAACTAACCAAATTTGAAGACGACACCAAGCTGGCGGGGGTAGCCAACACCCTAGAGGATAGGCTCAAAATACAGAAAGACCTAGATAGATTATCAATATGGGCCCATACTAACAAAATGCTGTTCAATGTTGAGAAGAGCAAAGTCCTTCGCCTAGGTAAAAAAAACCCTAGACATGCATACAGCCTGGGATAAATCCCACTTTGCAGTAGTGACTGGGAAAGAGATCTTGGAGTCTTGGTGGATAATCAACTAAACATGAGCCAGCAATGTGCTGCAGCAGCTAAAAAAGCCAACACAATCCTAAGCTGCATCAATAGGGGAATACATTCCAAGACCAGAGAGGTATTAATACCACTCTACTACGCCCTAGTCAGACCACATCTGGAGTACTGCATTCAGTTTTGGTCACCACACTTCAAGAGAGACATTGAAACTCTGGAGAAGGTACTGAAAAGAGCAACCAAAATGATAAAGGGACTAGAAACCAAGACTTATGAAGAGAGATTGCAGGAACTGGGCATGGATAGCCTAGAAAAAAGGAGGGCCAGAGGGGACATGATAGCATTATACAGGTATTTGAAGGGTTGCCACAGAGAGGAGGGTGTCACTCTATTTTCCAGGGCACCATAGGGCTGGATGAGGAACATTGGCTGGAAGCTGACCAAGGAGTGATTCAACCTGGAAATAAGGAAGAACTTCCTGATGGTCAGAGTGATCAACCAGTGGAACGGCCTGCCTGCGGAGGTTGTGAACTCCCCAAATCTGGACATTTTCAAGAGGAGATTGGACAGCCATTTGGCTGGGGTGCTATAGGATTTCCTGCTCAGGCAGGGGGTTGGACTTGATGACCTGATGGTCCCTTTCAACTCTAATAATAAATAAATAAATAAACTTGATGCAAGACAAGAGTTAGTATCCAAGAAACAATGGAATAGAACCATTTAAAAAAGGATGCAAAGGAGGTTCTAAACAAAATGTGAAGGACAGAAATCAAAATAATTTTAAAAAGAATGATTTTAAAAAGTTAAATTGAATTGTTGACTTGTCCTGCAGGAGTTGTCCATAGTGAGTTGGACATGGCGAGTTGTTCTGTGGTCAGTTGGCTGTGGTCAATTAGTCAAGCTGAGTTGGCCACGGTCAGTTGACTGTGGTGAGTTGGCTGTTGTGGCTTGTCCCATTCTACTCACTGGTCCTGAGCAATGACCACTCCTTCAACAAAAGTCCCAAAGATGCTTTTTCGAGATGCAACTGGATTTTCTGCTTTTTTCTTTAAAGATGTTTCACTTCTCATCCAAGAAGCTTCTTCGGCTCTGACTGGATGGTGGGCAGAGACCGTTGTTTTGAAAGAGGGGTCAAATATGCCATCTATGTCATTCCTCTCTCAACAGAGGGGGTTTGGACATCATCTATCTCCAATCTACAACAGAGGACTTTCAACAGTTACAGGAAGGCTTTACCACAATTTGCACCATTCAGATGACCCTGATGACACAGACAAATATCTAGGTGATCTTAATGACTTGCTAAAAAGATGCAAATGTCCAGCTGTTTGCAAGGAGTATAAATCCTTCCATTCCCCACCATCCAGACAGAGCTAAAGAAGTTCTTGGATGAGAAGCAAAACATCTTCAAAGAAAAACCAGGAAGTCCAGTTGCCTCTTTAAAAAGCACTTTTGGGATAACCATCACCTGGATGATTGAGAATCCCCATAGACACTCTTCCATATGTTCTGTCTGACTCGATTACCAGTCAGCAATTAAATCCTCATTAATACTCAGACACAGAGTTGGAAAGTATAATAGTCTATTGTTCAAGCAAATTTGTTGGAAACCACAAATCAAAGCATAGAATGTCCGTCAACTGTCAAAATTCAAAGCGAGCAGGAAAAATGATAAGGAATGTTCCCAAAACAGAGTTGTACCTTAAAGCCTGTAGCTTGGCTGAAGTAGAAATACTCATAGATGTCTCAAAAATATATTTTTCCAAGACTGCAGTAATATTTGAGAGGGGAAAAAACTCTGAACTTGCTCTTTCCTTCTTGTAGGAATAAACGTTGATTTCCTGCAAAGGGTACCTCCCAGTCTCCTTCCCTTTTAAACACTCTGTGATTACAAACTTCGCACAGCAGTGTTCAAAGCCTCCCTCTATGTCTGAATAACTGCTCTTGTCTCCCATGCATAATTCTCAAGGCTCAGAGAATATAGAACACCCAGCTAGCAAGACCCTAGCTGGATGTTCTATATTCTCTGCAGGACCCTCAATCTCTATCCCTTCCTCACTCTCACTATCCGACTCCTTGGATAGCCACACGGGCCTATGATGCTCAGACAACCCAGTTCCTACTCTTCAGAGTCTGTGATTAAAGGAGCTAGTTGTGATCCAACCACAACAAATACAGTGGTACCTCTACTTAAGAACTTAATTCGTTCCGTGACCAGGTTCTTAAGTAGAAAAGTTTGTAAGTAGAAGCAACTTTTCCCATGGGAATCAATGTAAAAGCAAATAATGCATGCAAATCCATCAGGAAAGAAATAAAAGCTCAGAATTTGGGTGGGAGGAGGAGGAGGAAGAAGAGGAGGAGGACAGTCACTGCCCAGAGTAAAGGGGGTGTTTCTTTTCTCTGGTGCTGTCATAGGTTTTTTCCCTCTCCAAATGCCCAGAGAAAGGAAAATGCTTCGTTCGCTCTGGACTGCCAAAGCCTCCTTAAGCTCCACTGAAAGGCTCCTCTGGCAGCCCAGAAAAGCCCGAGACACCCAGGAAACTGGGCGGGTCTTTGTGCTGCTCTCAAAATTCCTGGGAAATTTTTCTGGGCTCGGGTTCTCAAGTGGAAAATGGGACTTAAGAAGAGGCAAAAAAATCTTGAACACCCAATTCTTATTTAATATTAGATTTGTAATGTACTGTACTACTGTTATGTTGGGAGCCACCCCGAATCTTCAGAGAGGGGCAGCAGACAAATCTAATAAATTATTATTATCATCATCATCATCATCATCATCATCATCATCATCTAGAAAAGTTCTTAAGTAGAGGCGTTCTTAAGTAGAGGTACCACTGTAGTATCTTTTTATAGATACTCCCATCTTGAGCCAATCCCTCTTAGGTCTTTATCAGAAAATTAACGTTTATTAACATTGCTTATCTTGCATGTAAAATGTTCAGCAATCATCAGCACATTTAGCCTTAATACCCAGTAATATAGCACAGTAGACCTTCCCTTCCAAATTCCTCTTTCCACATAGCATAGCATTACTTTATGGATTCAGCAAAAAATATTTATATTTCAGCATAATCATCTTGTTCTAAATGTATTTTAAGCTCATCTCCTCCCCAGATTTCCTCTTTCCTTCTCCCGTGTCTTCAATGGGGGGTTCGTTCCAGTAAGCATTTGCTAGGGATTTAGCTAGGGAAGCTGTTTCTATTCTTTCTTTATGCACGGACAATTACTATAGCTAACTTCAAATCAGCAACAGCGGTACCCACTTAAAGACCAATGGAGCCAAAGTAAAGACAGAAGATCTTAGAATACAAATGTCAACTGACAAAGCATTCCTGATCTGCTCTCGAGTTGCCATAGGCAAGGGAATGGGGAATCGAGCCTTGTAGCTGCATTGAGGATCTTGCACTTCTGTCAAAACAAAGCACATTCCAGTTGACAAATGTAAAGGCCATTTCCATGGAGATCCACAGTGTCTGGAGGGAGTGACTTCTACAACCTACAAAATTGCTTCATTGGGGAATGTGATTGATGACACACCTTGGGTGGAAGGGGAAACATGGTCAGAGCCAAGGCACAAATCAAGTAAGGTCAGAGTTGGCTTCACTTGATCCGTGCCGACATGATGCTTCCAATAAATAACTGGATTTCTTTTGATGCTTGGCCTGAGGCTCATGATTTTACTAGGGCATTGGAACCTTGACAACAGGGTATTCTGTCCTTACCTTCAGCTTCTGATCTTTACTTTCTGACTGCAGAAAGATTGATCAAATATTTTGCAAATGGTATGGAGTAGAATTTGCGGCTCCATGATTCCTTTTCTGGTTTTGAGATGGAAGAGATGCTATCCGAGAGAAACATCAATGAGATTGGCAATTTGTCTTGCTTGTGCATTGATTTACATGCCCCTATTATTTTTTTTCAAGAACTCAAAAGATCTCTGTTGGAATAAGGAGTGAAATTTATTTATTTAACGTACAGCAGGAGGAAAAGGAATTTTTTCTCCAAATCCTAATACTGTTTTTAATTGGACAAATGGCTTAGATCAGTGATGGTGAACCTATGGCACACATGCCACAGGTGGAATGCAGAGCCGTATCTGAGGGCATGCAAGGCATTGCCCTATGTGCACACTGGACTTCTTTTCAGCCTTTTCACTCTCCCAGGCTTCAAGAAAGCCTCCTGAACCAACTTCTGGTTGGGCCATTTTTTGCCATCCCTAGGGTTCAAGAAAGTCTCCTGAAGCATGGGGATGGCAAAAAATGGCCCAATGGGCCTACTGGAAGACTGAAGGCTTCTGTGAGGCCTGTGCGCATATGTGCAGGGGAGCAGCATAGGGGTTGTGCGCATGTGTGAGGGAGGGCATTGCATTAAGGGTGTGGGCACATGTGCTCACACTATTGCACGCATGCACATATCCTTTTGGCACCCGATATTGTTCATATATTAAAAACCCTTATTCCATTCTCATAAAGAGGTATATTTCAACACGTAATATAACTTATGTTTGTCTCCCACGGCATTTTAAAACTCTGACGAAGTTAGCAGCACGCTAACGAAAGCTAAGTGGTTTTATTAAAGTTTCTATGTTCCGGTGATCGAGATGGCTGCTGCCTCATCATTCAAATATAACTTATATATAACTTCTAGAATTCCTCATGCTTTGCAAAATTACATATTTCCATTGTATGTACCATAGCATTATATGTTTCGTTTATATTTTTTTATTATATTTTATGTTTAATTTTCGCAAGCTTCATTGGCTACCAGTCAGTCTCTGGATGCAATTCAAGGTGTTGGTTATCACCGTTAAAGCCCTAAATGGCTCGGGACCAGACTATCTATAGGACCGCATCCTGCCTCACACCTCGCTGCGACCAGTAAGAGCCCACAGAGTCGGCCTTCTCCAGGTCCCATCTGCCAAACAATGCCAACTGGTGGGATATCGGAGAAGAACCTTCTCTGTGGTGGCTCCAACCCTTTGGAATCAACTGCCCCCAGAGATCTGTACTATCTCCACCCTGCTGGTCTTCTGGAAAGCTGTCAAGGCCTGGCTTTTCTGGCAGGCCTAGAACTAGAAATGACTGTTTGTATGCATGTTTTTTTAGAATATTATATTTTACTGTGTTGTTGTTATTGTTGTTAGCCACCTGGAGTCCTTTTTGGAGAGGGTGGCATACAAGTATAAACAAACAAACAGACTTACAAACAAACAAACAAACAAAAAAAAACAAATGCTACCAAGTACCATATACCAGAAGATATGTATACTGCTCAAAAATAAATAAATAAATAAAGAGAACACTTAAACAACACAATATAACTCCAAATAAATCAAACTTCTGTGAAATCAAACTGTCCACTTAGGAAGCAACCCTGATTGACAATCATTTTCATATGCTGCTTTGCACATTCAACTTTGTACAGAACAAAGTATTCAATGAGAATATTTCATTCATTCAGATCTAGGATGTATTCTTTGAGTGTTCCCTTTATTTTTTTGAGCAGTTTATTTTTCCCCTAATAAACTGAATAGTCCTAGCCTAGCCTAATTGAACTGATTTTTCATGGTATAAAAACCGGATTCATATTTATGTTTGAAAAATATTTTTTTAAAATTACCATCTTGGCCACTTTCTCTACAGCTGGTCAACAGCTACATAAATTTTTGCAGATTGAAGTTTTTCTTTTTGGGGATTTAACATGTTTAAAAATTGGATTATAAAATAAACTAAGATACAAAATACTTACAATAAATGGAGAGGAAGAGGGGGAAGAGAGGTGAGGGAGGATAAGCAAAAGAAAAGAAAAAGAAACATTGACTTCTGTCTCTCACTAGCATTAACATCAAATTGCTACTTTTTGTTTTCTTCACAATAACAGGAATAAGCCATTTCTATAAAGATCATTGATTGAAGTTTTTCAATAGAGCAGTTCCATTCCAAGCGTTATACCAATCCCCTCAATGTTGTTGAATACTACAATCAAACAATCAACATTGTTGATGACTACATATTTACTTTGTCCCTTTACTACCTATATTAAAAAGGAACTGAATATTATTATGACATGGGATCTATTTTATAGATGGCTGGAGAATAAAACTAGAAGTGAGAAATAAATTGAGATCAGTGAATGAAAGATATACATTAAAGAGATGTAAACAATATTATGATTATTATCAATATGGTTGTTAAGATTATTATATTTAATATCATTTTATATTTTCAGTAGAAGGTATGTTAAGAGGGAGAAATGAATAGAATTATAAAGTTGATTATTATCCTTATTGTAAGAGTCGAGAACTATTATCAACGTATGGGACACTGCAAATTTTGACTGTAATAGACGACATACTGTTTAATGGAAGTTGATATGTTCAAGTTTAAAAATAAAACTTATAAAACAAGGGAAGTGTATGTTTTGTAGTCTTTGAAGTGTATATACAAAACATGCCCCCATTTTGGTAGAGGGGTATGAATGTTGTCTGGTGGTGGGCACTTAAACAGTGAGCACATTGTTATATGTCATGTGCTGTGTTTATATTCTTTTGTTATTGATATTATAAAAATTAATAAAAATATTAAATAAAAAAAATCAAATTGCTTGGGGGTTTCCTGTCTAAGCAGGGGGTTGGACTAGAAGACCTCCAAGGTCCCGTCACACTCTGCTGTTTTATTTTCTGTTTTCTAGCTTTGCCGCCATTTCAAAATTTCTTGCAACTGAGCCAGAAATTAATTGGTTCTGCTGTGGTACGTAGCCAACAACGTGTGATCGCACAGGTGTTTTTTGGTACACAGATAGTGCAAGGTGGGAGTGCTTGTTTGACTTTTATCAACATCGCTCCTGCAGCACAGACCCATCTTGCAAAAAAAAAAAAAAGCATTCAGATTTTATTCAATTAATTTGTCTGCTTGCAAGAACAAATATTTCCCTGGTGGCCACGTTCTGCTTCCCATGCTTTCTGCAAAGGTGGTTGCTTAAAAGTG
Source organism: Erythrolamprus reginae (assembly GCF_031021105.1). Classification (NCBI taxonomy): domain Eukaryota; kingdom Metazoa; phylum Chordata; class Lepidosauria; order Squamata; family Dipsadidae; genus Erythrolamprus; species Erythrolamprus reginae. The sequence goes on along the minus strand of NC_091956.1, from coordinate 20,884,711 downwards.
GTTTTGAGTTTCCAATTATGATAGATTTTTTTTACCCCTCTTTAAATACACTGGGACCTGCTTTTCAGTGATAATTAAGTGAAATATGCAGAGGAGATTTGATAATGATAACTTCTTAATACTCCAACATAATTAAGTTAGCTGAACTATATCCGCAACCAGACACATTTTTTTTCCTTCTTCAAGACCAAAGATTAACCAATGAAATGGTTTTAATTTTAAAAATAGTCAAATCGTAGCAGGAGCAAATATACATAATTAAGTTAGCTGAACTATATCTGCAACCATACATTTTTTTTCTTCTTCAAGACCAAAGATTAACCAATGAAATGGTTTTAATTTTGAAAATAGTCAAATCGTAGCAGGAGCAAATATATACAGATTCAAAACACATACTGTCACTTAAAGTTTGGGGGACTGAATTTAAAAGAGGGAGATTGTGATCCTGCTGTATAGAGCACTGCTGAGACCACATTCGGAATACTGTGTTCAGTTCTGGAGACCTCACCTACAAAAAGATATTGAATGGGTCCAAAGATGGGCTACAAAAACGGTGGAAGGTCTTAAGCATAAAACATATCAGGAAAAACTTAATGAACTCAATCTGTATAGTCTGGAGGACAGAAGGGAAAGTGGGGACATTTCATTTCATTTATTTCATTTATTCATTTGTCCAGTACACAAATACATAGGAAGAAAAATAGACATGTGATGGTGAAAGTGAACTTAGAGGAGAGGATATAAGAAAGGAAGAGAATATATAAGATAGGTGATACTGGCCTCTTAGGAACCTGGAGAGGTCAATCATGGAGAGTCTAAGGGCGAAGTGTTGGGGGTTAGGGGTTGACACAATTGAGTCCGGTAATGAGTTCCACGCTTCGATAACTCGATTGTTGAAATCATATTTTTTACATGATCGAAACATTTAAATATGTTAAAGGGGTAAATAAGGTTCAGGAGAGAAGTGTTTTTAATAGGAAAGTGAACACAAGAACAAGGGGGCATAATCTGAGGTTAGTTGGGGGAAAGGTCAGAAGCAACGTGAGAAAATACTACTATTTTACTGAAAGAGTAGTAGATGCTTGGAACAAACTTCCAGCAGACACGGTTGGTAAATCTACAGTAATTGAATTTAAACATGCCTGGGATACAGCCTAAGATAAAATACAGGAAATAGTATAAGGGCAGACTAGATGGACCATGTGGTCTTTTTCTGCCGTCAATCTTCTATGTTTCTATGTTTCTAAACTACAATGAGTGAAGAAACTATAAGCATTGATCTGGGAGGGGGAATGAAATATTTGCCTATCTTTCTTCTGTTTAATGACTTACTGCCAGATGGAGAAACTATATATATAAAACAGCCCACACTGTCTCATTAGATACTGTTGACTTTTTCAGATATTTAATTACTGCAGAAGATGATATGCCATGAACATTAACCACATCTACACTACAAATGAATCACAAAGATTTCAGTTTTTATATATATTTCCACGTAATCTCTGTTCTACCTTTCTCAGTATTTATCTCCTCTCCATAGGTTACGTCAGGAATAAAGAAACAAGACTTTCTTTCTTTCTTTCTTTCTTTCTTTCTTTCTTTCTTTCTTTCTTTCTGTTGTGATTCAGCCTGAGGCTCCTCAGGGAACGGCTGGAACTCTGCCGGATCCATGCTCAGAGGGGGAGGACGATGAACAGGAGGGGGAGGACGAGGCAGAAGAGGAAGAGGAGGAGGGAGAGCAGCCTGAGACCCCCCGGGGGGGCCTCTCCCCAGCGAGTAGCCTGGATTCATTAGATGAAGACGTCCAGGCTATCATAGATATGAGGCAGAGACGGGCAGCCCAAAGAAGGGGCCAATTAGAAAGGTATTTCCATCCCTGAATTGGTAACAGCTGGGTTTGGGTGTGGTTCTCCTCAGCAGGGTTGAAAAGGCAGGCCCGCCCTTACTGTATTGTGGAGAGTTATCAATTGGGAGTCCTGTGACCTTGCTTCTATTCTTGGCGTCTCTGATCCTGGCTTGTGGCTTCGAAGGCTGAAGACTTGGGGGAGGCATGGGTTTTATTACCTCCAGTGTAGTTTTTGCCAGCAAGAATCCTGTTTTATTGCCTGGCCGTCGTGAAACCTCTGTGAAGCTTCATAGTGTTCCTGTCCATAAGAACAGTTTTTGTTACCTGTGTTTGCTTTCAAATATATAAACTGCCTTTGCTTTTTACCAGTGTGTCTGGATACTCTTTTTAGTTGGTGTTGGCGTCTGGGGGGACCCAGACAGAACACTTTCTTTCTTTCTTTCTTTCTTTCTTTCTTTCTTTCTTTCTCTCTCTCTCTCTCTCTCTCTCTCTATCTATCTATCATCTATTATTTATTTATTATACTACCCAACTCCCTAAGGACACCATATGTTAAGTTGCACTTCTGAATATTCATTGCTGAAACCTATAAGTAAGAATTTAGTCAATTTAAGTTCAATACTAAATTGATGCCAGATGAGAATCAACAGCATTCAAGAAGAATTGATAATTTGTGGCAACCTAAGGATTCTAAGCTAATGACATGCTTAACTCTGCCACCTCTGCCTGCTGTTCTAAAGCTATTTATTTTTAAATCTGGCCCCATGGACTTACTCTTTCAGCAACCCAAATGACTTAAATCTGGCCCCATGGACTTACTCTTTCAGCAACCCAAATGACTTCCCACTCAAGAGAATGTAGCTCTGCAGTTAAATGTTCTCTCTTGTACGGTGTAATGTTACCTCAGCAGTAAATTAGCTCAACAGAATTAAAGAGGGTCATTTGTGGGAGCATAGAGATTCTAGGCTGATGCCTGATTTAATTCTGTCCTCCAACTCTGCCTACTCTTCTCCTACATCTTATCAATCATGGATGAAGGGTAAGGGCAAAGGTGGGGAGGAAAGTAGCAATCACGTGGAAGACAAAATGAATGGTAACAATTGCTTCTAAATTGTTTGTCCATCATTTGGAGAACTTGGCAATGTGACTTCCTTGACCCAAGAGGAATAAAAAACCATTCCTTCCTAGAAATTCAACTGAAGGTGAATTCTGAGAGCTTTAGGGGAAATGTTTTCTTCTTTATTATGATTTATTATCCAGGAAGCAGAACCCGTGAGAGAGGGAGGCAAGATGAACAAAAAGGAACCCAGGTGACCAAATTTCCATCAGTAAAGGTAGTTAAGCTTATAAAGACCTCCTGGTTCATATAGTTCTGCTTGACTGATGTTCCCTTTCCTGGAGAATCTATGTTAGATATTAAAAACAATACCTACCAAATTGTTAAGACATTCTCCTCAGGGGTGTATTCAGGGGTGGGCAGTAGGTAGGACAGGGTGGAAAGCAGTTCCACCGGTGGAAATGAGGATGCGTGTGCAGCTCCAGCTGATCGGCAGTTGTCACTTCCTGGATTACTGGTCTCGGCTCAGCTCTCCTTTTTTCCCCTTCTGCTGCATCTGCACTACTTGCTTTTTTCCTCTTTCCTCCTTCCTGGCTTAGGACGAGCTTCCCTCTCTCCTGCCCAGTTCCCCTCCAGCCTCCCGTGGCCACCTCCCACCTGAGGTGCAAGGAAGCAACACTGGCAGCATTTATGCTTCTGGCATCACCCGTTCGCCAAGCTACCCAGCCTGAGGTATGGGGGAAGGTGACCCAGGAGGGAGAGCGCAGAAACACAAAGCAAATTGTCACTCCAGCGAGTGACTGGTAAGGTTGTAAGTTGAGGACTTAATAGTTCACTTGAACGATGATGATAGTTCAAGCCACTCCCACCTGGTCACATGGCTGGCAAGCCACTCCTACCCAGTCATATAGAAACATAGAAACATAGAAGACTGACAGCAGAAAAAGACCTCATGGTCCATCTAGTCTGCCCTTATACTATTTCCTGTATTTTATCTTACAATGGATATATGTTTATCCCAGGCATGTTTAAATTCAGTTACTGTAGATTTACCAACCACGTCTGCTGGAAGTTTGTTCCATGGATCTACTACTCTTTCAGTAAAATAATATTTTCTCATGTTGCTTTTGATCTTTCCCCCAACTAACTTCAGATTGTGTCCCCTTGTTCTTGTGTTCATTTTTCTATTAAAAACACTTCCCTCCTGGACCTTATTTAACCCTTTAACATATTTAAATGTTTCGATCATGTCTCCCCTTTTCCTTCTGTCCTCCAGACTATACAGATTGAGTTCATTAAGTCTTTCCTGATACGTTTTATGCTTAAGACCTTCCACCATTCTTGTAGCCCGTCTTTGGACCCGTTCAATTTTGTCAATATCTTTTTGTAGGTGAGGTCTCCAGAACTGAACACAGTACTCCAAATGTGGTCTCACCAGCGCTCTATATAAGGGGATCACAATCTCCCTCTTCCTGCTTGTTATACTTCTAGCTATGCAGCCAAGCATCCTACTTGGTTTTCCTACTGCCCGACCACACTGCTCACCCATTTTGAGACTGTCAGAAATCACTACCCCTAAATCCTTCTCTTCTGAAGTTTTTGCTAACACAGAACTGCCAATGCAATACTCAGATTGAGTATTCCTTTTCCCCAAGTGCATTATTTTACATTTGGAAACATTAAACTCCAATTTCCATTGCTTTGACCATTTATCTAGTAAAGCTAAATCATTTACCATATTACAGACCCCTCCAGGAATATCAACCCTATTGCACACTTTAGAGTCATCGGCAAATAGGCAAACCTTCCCTACCAAATCTTCCCCTTAATATGACCATTAAGCCACACCTACAAAATAAGCCACACCCACAGTGTATCACTTGCCCGGCGGCAGGCATTTCTCGTGGGGTCCCTGCAGGCACCACCCCCAGTTTGGATGGGGTTGGCTAGTCGGCACAGGTATGTGTTTTTTAATTGTTTGTATTTTGTTCTGGCATCCATAGCTGAATTTCATCCTTTTGATTTCCACTTTAATTATAATTTAAATAGGAACATTAAGCTATGGTAGTTTGCTGCAAGCAAAGCTGTGAGCTAACAAAGCAGTGTAAAACAAGCAAACCAACCTGAAATGTGCTTATGGGCAAATAAGCAAAAACCTCTTGTGTTGGGTTGTACTGCAAAATAAAAGAGGATCCCATAAAATAATCTACCTTAATTTTATACATACAAATACTTTGCCGATGCAAGTATGAGGTAAATTATGTTGGTAGGAGGTAAATTGAGCAGCCTGTCACTAGTAGTATTATTTGTAGAGTGTTGTGATTAGCTCTGGCCCAGCTCCTGCCCCAAGGACTGTGGATGTGGGGGAGACATCCACATGCCGCAGGCCTGTTTTGCCCCTGGTGGAATCTGATGATGAAGGCTCCTCTGACCAAGAAGACATGAGTGACAGGGAGGAGGAGAGTGTGGCAGACAGCTCAAAAGGAGATCAATTATCTAGCTCCTCCTTGGATTCAGAACAAGAGTTAATGATACAGCCACGCATGCGGAGAGCGATGCATAGGCAGCAACAACTGAGAGATTATTATCAAAGAAAATGAGGCCACCTATGGTTGGGTGGGGCTGTGGCAATTAGTGAGGCTGCTATAAATAGCAGCCTGTGGGTTTGGCCATTGTGGAAGATTATCTGATCGTTGTGTTTCATGACTGCTTTACTGACTGACTTTTTGTGTGCTTATTTTTCCCTGCTTTGAAACTAAACCAGAGCAAAGTATGTTTCACTTTGAGAAAGAAGGACTTTGAATTGCCTCACAGCTGCAAGCTAAGTATCACAGGACTGATAAGGGACTTGTACAAATTACCAGTTTGTTTGGAGATGAGTGCTTTTTGCTGTATCAAAAGAGGGCTTAGTTTAAGTGAATTTTCATTATAAAGAACATTGTTTTGAATTTTCAAACGTGTGTGTGTCTGAAACTTGTACCTGTGAATTTTTGGGAGGATTCTACCAAAGAGCCGGACAGAACATAGAGTAGCATGTCTTAATACACAGAAAGAAGGATTGGAAAAATTCTCGATGAGGCTAAAGAGAGAAAGAAGGATTGCAAAAATTAATGGGACAGATTTCACATATTTTAAATTTTGAAAGCAATAGCTTCCAATCTGGTGGTCCGTGAGTGGAATAGTTTGTGTTGTGGGTGAAACAATAAAACAAAACAAAATTTCTTGGAAGGCTGACAAAGTGTCACATAAAGTGTTGGCTTTGCCACTTAGACTGTTGCATATTTCCGGCTGAAACACACTCTTCTACAAACTTAAGAATTTTTAAACTTGAATTTGGATACCCTGCAAACTATGAATAAACCACAGCCATCTGGTAGAAACACTGCACATAAAGATAGATAGACAGATTTTGTTTTGGTCAGAAAGAAATAATAAATTTAGACCCGAACTCTAGAAAAGCTATCTAAAGGCATTTGCCAAGAAATCAGTTGTGTATGCAAATACAAAATGCTATTCTGCAAAACCTTGGCAATCATTTATTGTGATGATTTGCATAAAGAAAAATTGTGGATTTTAAGGTTCTTCCAGCTTCGAAGACTATTCTCTTCATGGTTAATTAGTCTAACTATTGTGCCCCATAAAGTAGATAGGTGGATTCTCCTCCATTATTTATTCAACTTCCAGAGTTCTAAAAAGCTTCCAGTATCACCCAAGAGCTTTTTTTTTAATGCTAGTAGATAGCCTGACCTAAATAACTGCTACAAATATATACAGGGTAACAGAAGAAAAGCCCTTATAAATACATTAGTGAAGGAATACTTAGGTCAGCAAGAGCTGGAGATAACTTTTTATAAAGCTGCTTCCTAGACATAAATGCACCAGTGAATGTTTTTTTCAAACTTAAAGAAATTGTCACGTGATTCAGCAGCATGAAGAAACAACAGGCCCCAAAGAACGTACACATTGTGGGAATTTCTCCGAAGGAAAGCAGGAACAAACAAATAAACAAAAAGAAATTTTAGAGGGAAGATGGGCAAGAGAGAAATACAATGGTACCTCTACTTATGAACTTAATTCGTTCCGTGACTAGGTTCTTAAGTAGAAAAGTTTATAAGAAGAAGCAATTTTTCCCATAGGAATCAATGTAAAAGCAAATAATGCGTGTGATTGGGGAAACCAAAGGGAAGGTGGAGGCCCTGTTTCCTCCCAGGAGATTCCTAGAAAGGCCCCATGGAGGCTTCTCCCCACCTTTTCTGGCCCTGCTTCCTCCCAGGAGATTTCCAGAGAGGCCCCACGGAGGCTTCTCCTCGCCTTTTCTGGTTACAGTTACACCCGGTTCTTATCTAGAAAAGTTCATAAGTGTTCTGTCTGGGTTCCCCCAGACGCCAACACCAACTAAAAAGAGTAGCCAGACACGCTGGTAAAAAGCAAAGTCATTTTATATTTTTGAAAACAACAAACACAGATAACAAAAACTGTTCTTACAAACTGGAATGCTATGAAGCTTCACAGAAGAGTCACGATGGCCAGACAATACAACAGGCTTCTTGCTGGCACACACACCACTGTAGATAATAAAACCCACGCCTCCCCCAAGTTTTCAGCCTTCGAGGCCACAAGCCAGAATCAGAGACGCCAAGGATCGAAGCAAGGTCACAGGACTCCCAAAAGATAACTCTCCACAATACAGAAAGGGCAGGCCTGCCTTTTCAACCTTTCTGAGGAGAACCACACCCAAACCCAGCTGTTGCCTATTAGGGATGGAAATACCTGGCTAATTGTCCCCTTCTTTATGCTGCCCTTCTCTGCCTCATATCTATGATGGCTTGTGCGTTCTCATCTAATGACTCCAGGCTACTCGCTGGGGAGAGCTCCCCCCCGGGGGTCTCCGGCTGTTCTCCCTCCTCCTCGTCCTGACATTCCTCTTCCCCGTCTGCCTGGTCCTCCTCCTCCTCCTGTCCCTCGTCCTCCCCCTCTGAGCATGGAGCCGGCAGAGTTCCAGCCGTTCCCTGAGGAGCCTCAGACTGAATCACAACACCATCCCCCCTCAGAAGGCCCCTCCGTTGGGGTTTTTAGGTAGAGATACCATTGTAAGAGCCACTGGTCTTGCTGAAGATAAAATAAACTCTGAATTGTCCTCTTGGACATTTTCCCATTAAAATGTGCAACACGTCAAGGATAAAATGTCCAAGCAGACTTGCTTATTCAAGACTGGGTTGACAAGTGACTGGCAGTCCCGTGTCACATTTGGGGGGTGCTAATGAAATATTGAAAAAAATTACTGCCTGGAATATTAGAGGGGCATTTATTGGCAGTTGGGAAGGACACCTTTTCTGTCACTTAAATAAAACAAATCTGTTTTCAGCCTGGTTTACCCTCTGTGTTAGGATTTCTAAATTGGGTCTGAATCTTGGAGACCTCAAGGAGAAATGCTCACCACCTCAGCATTAATCTGTTACTCTTTCAAGGACATTCCAGTGATTTCTGGAACCCGCCTGTCAACCATATCCCTCATCTTCCCTTTCTTCTGCACTTATCCGACATTCCAAAAATGGTTTGACAAGAATAAAGTGGTATCTCTACTTACAAACTTAATTCGTTCTGTGACTAGGTTCTTAAGTAGAAAAGTTTGTAAGAAGAAGCAATTTTTCCCATAGGAATCAATGTAAAAACAAATAATGTGTGTGATTGGGGAAACCACAGGGAGGGTGGAGGTCCTGTTTCCTCCCAGGAGATTCCTGGATAGGCCCCATGGAGGCTTCTCCCTGCCTTTTCCGGTTACAGTTTCGGAGATTCGGGTTTCTAAGTGGAAAATGGTTCTTGAGAAGGGGCAAAAAAATCTTGTACACCCGGTTCTTATCTAGAAAAGTTCGCAAGTAGAGGTGTTCTTAGGTAGAGGTATCACTGTACTCGGTTGCAAAATGTGATATATTCAAAACTGATATTGCTCCAGTTTAGCTCTTAGCTTGGAATCTGTAAATTGGATCTCTTTTGAAATTTGGACAAAATGTGTGACATTCCCATCCCTAGCTCTAATTGGTGGTGTGTGTGTGTGTGCTGTTTGTATTAAAAATACACATTCTTCATCCTTCTAAAAATAAAAAATCCTCAAACCTTTGAATGATCAAAATATCAGCTGTAGTCATTAGTATGTTCAGTGTAGCATGTTTTTCCCCCCTGTGTCATTCTTGTAGCTTGCCATTTTTAAATCCACTTTTAAATATGTCTCAGTTTTGCCCAATAAAACCTATTGTTGTTCCATATCCGTGGCTTGCATTGGCTGCCGATCAGTTTCCGGTCACAATTCAAAGTGTTGGTCATGACCTTTAAAGCCCTACATGGCTTTGGACCAGACTACCTCCGGAACCGCCTGCTACCGCACGAATCCCAGCGGCCGATAAGGTCCCACAGAGTTGGCCTTCTCCGGGTCCCGTCGACTAAACAATGTCATTTGGCGGGCCCCAGGGGAAGAGTCTTCGGAGAGGGGCGGCATACAAATCCAATAAATAAATAAATGAATGAATTAATGAATGAATAAATAAATAAGAGCCTTCTCTGTGGTGGCCCTGGCCCTCTGGAACCAACTCCCCCCGGAGATTAGAATTGCCCCCACCCTCCCTGTCTTTCGTAAACTACTCAAGACTCATTTATACCGCCAGGCATGGGGGAGTTGAGATATTCCTTCCCCCTAGGCCATTACAAGTTATGCATGGTATGTCTGTGTATATGTTTGGTTTTATAATAAGGGTTTTTAGTTGTTTTATTATTGGATTGTCACATGCTGTTTTTATCATTGTTGTTAGCCGCATCGAGTCTACGGAGAGGGGCGGCATACAAATCCAATAAATTATTATTATTAATTATTATATCATTTTTTAAAAGACAGTGTGGAAGTTGCTCTTGAAACTTCTGGCTCCATTGTTTAAAAACATCTTTCAATATCTCCAAGGTTAATTATTTTGCTCCATTATGCATTTAGTCGATTTTAAAAATTCTTCTTTTATTGCAATCTTTAGTTCTTCTGAAACTACAAAGTCCCATCCTAACATTTCTCCCCCCCCCCAAAAATAATTCAAAATAAAAGCATTTCCCCCACAGGTAGGGCAAATAATCCCAGAATGTATTTCAAATCCTTTTTGCATGCTTGATCCACATGAATTTCCAAAATCAAGGTGTAATCACCCTTGTGTTACTTATTCCAAAACATTTTTTTAAAAAAAATCTTACCTCTAGTTAAAACTTTTTTCCTCCACTGAGAATCGAAAAAACCTCTCCCTGATTCTGTCAATTCAAAGATTTTCATTAGCTGAGAAGCAGTTAAAAAGCAATTTCCAAATGAGATGAGAAAAGACTGTGAACCCAGTGCCCTATTGAAGGTCTCAACAACCAGAGTTTGAGCAAGAAAATGGTAATTCCCTTACCTACCAGCATTTTAAGTTCACCAGAGAACACTGTTCTGTGTTCTCCTGAGGAGTATCCTTTGAGAAGCACTTGTGAGTAACCATGAATCTTCTTCTTGCCATGAAAGGAATTAAGAAGAATCATTATGGTCTTCCTGATAATTCAGACAGGAAACAAGTGAGAACACTGTTTAGCTGACAGATGAGCTAAACCTACTTTATTGGAAGGCTACATTAATAGTCGGAAAGTACAAATACTGTATCTCTCCGAACACTTTTAATTGTTGGATCCTTCCTAAGCTTCTTTTTTTGACTGTTAAACAAGTCACAGCCTACAGCCTCTCTTGTCTGATGGCTTCTTTGGCAGTATCTCCTCTCCCCTTTTTGACTTTTTGAGAGTTGTATGCAACAAAATTTCATTTTAGTGTATGCCGATTAGTGTACATTCAAAGTGACAATGAAGTCCTATTCTGTTCTGTTCTGTGCTGTGCTGCGCTGTGCCGTGCCGTGCTATTTTATTCTACCCTACCCTACCCTTCCCTATCATACCTACATTCTATTCTATTCTATTCTATTCTATGCTATGCTATGCTATGCTATGCTATGCTATTCTATGCTATTCTATGCTATTCTATGCTATTCTATGCTATTCTATTCTATTCTATTCTATGCTATGCCATGCCATGTTATTTTATTCTATTCTACCCTACCCTAAGCGCATCTTGTACTTAATACCTATAAACAGCTGAACCTTACCTTCCCTATCATACATTCTATTCTATTCTATTCTATTCTATTCTATTCTATTCTACCTTCCCTAGTCTACCCTGATCTTATCCACCCTTCATTCCATTCCGTTCTATTCCACTCCACTCCACCCTACGCTACATTCTATCGTATCGTATCGTATCATATCGTATTGTATCGTATCGCATCGCATCCCATCGCATCCCATCGCATCCCATCCCATCCCCTCCCCTCCCCTTCCTCAAAATCATCCATGCATTCCATTATGTCAGTCTACTGGCCCGCTCTTCAATTCGCTGTGGTTATCACTTCCTCTTTTAGTGGAACTATCTTCAATTGGCTGTTTCTTCTCTGGGAGTCAGCTGTTTATAGGTATTAAGTACAAGATGCGCTTAATTGCTTCCTACAAGAGGGGATAAAAAGAGGGGGAGGGAAATTCTTGTTAGTTAACAAGAATTGCTTTCTCTGCTCTACTTTTAGAAACCCCTTTGAATACATTTTTTCTTTGATTTTGTATCTAGAGGCATTGAAAACAGAACACAGCAGCTTTTTTCGTCCCTCTGAGTAGCCTGCTAGTTATTCTTATGTCAATTGGAAGAGTAGGTATCTAGGACATTACAGATTAAGACCTTCTCAGCTGGAAAAAGTATAACTTTCAAAAAAAAAAATTTCTATTGCTACAGTGCAGAATAGCAAATTACTTAGTGACAAGAAATGAAGAAGGAAGGAACAGTAGTTCATATTTCATTTTCTCTTCTGAACAAATCAACTGGGTTCTCTGTCAAGCTGGACCTGCTATTACAGTTTGGAAGAAACAGAAGTTAGTATTTTATTTTCTCTTCTGAACAAATCAACTACGATGTCTGTAAAATTGGTCATGCTATTACAATTTGGAGCCAACAACATGTTCACCAATACATCAAATTTCCAAAGAAAGATAACTTTCTAATGGTTACACAGTACAAAGCATCTTCAAATAACATGATGATAATTTTGGTGATGGCTAAATTTTTATAGTCCACCCACTGAAGGGCTGCAATCTGTGAGGAACCACAGTATGCAACAGTACCAAATCAGAATCTGGTTTAACCCTGCTGTGCTGTTTGGGTCAGTGAGACCCGAAATCAAAGTTTGAGACCCTGTAAAAAAATTTCCCTGCATATCTGAAACTTGAAATTTCATGACTTTTCATCTTTTCAGGGGTTCTCTCTATGATAATTTTTTTGGGGGGGTGGGGGTTTCTTTCTTGCTGGAAAAAAAAAGTCACACTTGTACTGTTCCCAAGTCACCCTGACCTGGACCGAAAACTCTTCATTTGAAGTGCTTATGTTTGGTCAATTTGAAAACATTTTTCACTTGGAAAGTAGTCTGAACATTTCTGCACACAATGATATGAAAATTGAACTAAAAAAACCTATGCATATTGCTTTATTTTGATTATAAAAGGCAGACCCCTCCGTTTTTGTGAATTTCTTTTCAATTTATAGATAGTTTAGCTTGCAAAATGTGTTCAATTTTACTAAAGTTGGTGTGGGATTGGTAGTTTGAACATTTCTGAATATAAGAAAAATATAAATGAACTGAAAGAAATTATTCTTATTGGGTTTTTTTAAATCACAATAAGTCCTCCCCCACACCTTGGCTGCTTGCAACCATTTTCACTTTATTTTTTTTAGGCTCCAAATCCGAAATATTTTTAATATCTTAGGCATTCATTTACTCAATTTAACATTGCTGATCATCATAAAAATATTTGTGGGGGTGGGGGCTAATTTATTTCTGGGCAAAGAAAAAAATCATGTTGAGTCTGTTTTGGGTCGTATACGACCCGGACCAAAATGATTTTTTTTAGGTACTTGAATTTGGTCTTTTTGAAAACCTTTTTCACTGGAAAACATGTCTGAACATTTCTGAACATAATGATATGAAAATTGAACTGAAAAAATTGAGGCTTATATTTTTATTTTGATCAAAATTCTCCCCCCCCCCATTTTTTTCAGCATTTCGTGTCAGTTTATATTTTTTTAGGCTACAAATCTCTAAGGAATTTCCCCCAAAAAGTTTTGATATACTAAATTGAACATTCCTGATCATAAGAAAAATAGAAATGACCTGAAAAAAATGATGCTTATTGGTTTATTTTCGAATATAAGACCATATTGTCTTATACTCGAGTATAAGCCCACTCAAGTATAAGCCTATTAGAGTATAAGCATGGGGGCCCATTTATGACCCAAATAAACCAATAAGCATCATATCATTACGTTCAGAAATGTTCAGGCTACCAATCCCACACCAGATTTAGTAAAATAGAATGCATTTTGTAAACAAAACTATCTATAAATTGAAAAAAAAATCACAAAAATGGGGAGGGTCTGCCTTTTATAATCAAAATAAAGCAATATGCATAGTTTTTTTTAGTTCAATTTTCATATCATTGTGTGCAGAAATGTTCAGACTACTTTCCAAGTGAAAAAAGTTTTCAAATTGACCAAACGTAAGCACTTCAAATGAAGAGTTTTCGGTCTGGGTCAGGGTGACCCAGGAACAGACCAAGTGTCTAGTGTTTTTGAATAGCACAGCAGGGTTAAGCATAATTAATATCTGAATTACACTACACTCAGGCACAGTTCTCACATTTGAGCACATTGTCAATGTCAGCATCCCAACAGGCATCCAAGAAATAAGTCAGAGTCCAAGCCTTGGCCTTTTTCCAAGTTCCAATTTATTAACAGATCCGTGTGGGATATGAACTGTAGTCAAACCGATACTAACTTTTCCTACAGTCCTCCACCCAGGTTAAGGTTCATCCTTCATCTCCACACCCATAAGTTCATCATGTGGACCACTCCAGTGCTCTGAACATCCATGAATTCAGCTAATGAAACCAATCTGCAGGAACTGATGGGACAATGGGAAAAGGTAAGAGGGCATGTGGTCAGTAAAATTCGAGACCAAGCTATAAAGAATAAATTAGAATCCCTTTATAATATGTAATTAGATATATTGCTCTTGAGTTACAATGGTATAATTGTTATTATTTTATTATTATTTATTAGACTTGTGTGCCGCCCTTCTCCGAAGACATATTTTGTATATACAAAATATGCCCCCATTTTGGAGGAAGGGTATGAATTGATTCCCCTGGGCCGTTTCCACTTTATGTATGGTTTGTATGAGATGTATCATTGTTTTTTATATTAAGGGTTTTTAAATTGTTTTAACCATTGGATTTGCACTGTTTGTTGTTGTGAGCTGCTCCGAGTCTCCGGAGAGGGGCGGCATACAAATCTAATTAATAATAATAATAATAATAATAATAATAATAATAATAATAATGGTCCTCTCCTGTACTTCCATTGGTGCTGAACAAAGGATGACCTTGAACCTACTGGAAAGTAGCCCAAAGACTGGCTAGAAAAATGGTGGAAGATCCTGCTATACAGAGAGCTGGTGAGACCACATTTGGAATACTGTGTTCAGTTCTGGAGACCTCACCTACAAAAAGATGTTGACAAAATTGAACGGGTCCAAAGACGGGCTACAAGAATGGTGGAAGGTCTTAAGCATAAAACGTATCAGGAAAGACTTCATGAACTCAATCTGTATAGTCTGGAGGACAGAAGGGAAAGGGGGGACATGATCGAACCATTTAAATATGTTAAAGAGTTAAATAAGGTTCAGCACAGAAGTGTTTTTAATAGAAAAGTGAACACAAGAACAAGGGGGCACAATCTGAGGTTAGTTGGGGGAAAGATCAGAAGCAATGAGGAAATAATATTTTACCGAAAGAATAGTATATGCTTGGAACAAACTTCCAGCAGACATGGTTGGTAAATCCACAGTAAATGGATTGAAGCATGCCTGGGATAAACATATATCCATCCTTAGATAAAATACAGGAAATAGTGTAAGGGCAGACTAGATGGACCATGAGGTCTTTTTCTCCTGTCAATCTTCTATGTTTCTATGTTTCTAACTGGCTCAGTGACACCTCCGCCAACAAACAAGCCAAATAAAGTCTTGCCTAAAGACTTTCAAAATACCTCAGAGTTAGTTTTAATCTGTCCAACAGAATGACTTTTCCACAAGCAAACCAGTGAGGAGAATTGATGAAGCGTGACGCGGCTGTTTGCAGAAACAATGCAATCAGACCAGTAAAGATTTGTAAAGCTAAAACCATCTAACCTACTCAGTTTCAAAGGCATCATAATGCACACAATCAATTACAAAATCAAAGTAGGAAATAGTGTGTGTGGGCTGGGTTACTTTGGCCAACGATCTATAAAGGCATCCTAAGTGCAGAAATGCCATTGCCCCCCAGAGGTGGAGTAAAGACGCTGAGACATATATTGTGGATTAATTAAGGGTCATTTATTAATTAGCATAAATTTAAATAACTTTAAATAAATTTAAATATGTAAATTTGAATATCTAATTCAAAACAAACTAAGGACCTGCAGAGCCAAATTAACGGGGCGGAAATTCCTACCATAAAATTCCTTGGCAACATTGGGCAAGAAGTCCTTGCTGAACCAGGTGAAGGTACCACCTTCACCTGGATCCAAGCCACGCCCCTTAGTCGTGTGGGAGGAGTTCACCCTCCAATCCCCGTGGGAAATTGGATCCGGTGATTCCCATGGACATCCTCTCTCCAATCCTGACGTTGCTCAAACCTCTAGTTCCTGGAGAGAGGTGGTCCATCACCCTTTAAGGATGCCCAAAAGAAGCATGCGCAGTTGCTTCTAATTGCCCATTTCCGCCCCTAACCTGCCAAACCCCAGTGACCAAAGGGAGGCCTATTTAGTATCTAAATGCGCTGCACCCCCTAACCAATCCAGTCCACACCGTCAGTGTGGAATAGGCGAAAAAACGGCCGCCTCTAAAGGGGAGGCCGCAAAAAATTCCTATTCGGCCCCAAGGCGACCGCCTTAGGATACACTGTTGATAGCGGAGGGTGGGCGGGTGTTCGCTTCCAAAATCCAGCAATGCTGGGTCCCATCCGGATCGCCCTTAAATAGGGCGATCTAGGACCCTCCCAAGCAAGCCGGCAGCGCGCTCTCATTGGCGTGCTGCCAGAAGCCGAACTTCCAGGTTCCAATGAACCCGGAAGTTCGCAGCTCTAAAAAGAGCTGAATCACCGTCGCCCCCGCCCTGTAGGCAATTTTGGCCGGCGGTTTTAAACCACCGGCCGGGCATTAGTGTTACAGACAAATAAAATAAAATGAAATGCTTTGCTACATTGCTAAAAGGTGAGAATATAAATCAATAGTGCAGGGATAATTTGTCTGGAGTAACAGTTATCTCTTACCTACAATCTTGTAGAAAGTGTTGTCCTTCTGTTACTTAACAAAGTATACAATTGACTTTGAGAACAGTGATATCCGTCTGCAGGGATTTACAGCCAAAAAAGAAAAGGAAAACAGAAGGTATTTACTCTGAAGAGGGGACATAGGAAGAGTGGAAATAGCAGAATAAGGTGTTGGAAGGTGTTCTGTCCGACTAGATGACCAGTCAGCAATTAGATCCCAATTAATCCTCAGACACAGAGCTGGGAAGTATAATGTCTATTGTACAAGCAAACTTGTTGAAAACCACAAATTAAAGCAAAGAATGTCCGTTGACTGCAAAATTCAAAGTAACTAGCAAAACTGATAAGGAATGTTCCAAAACAGAGTTGTAACGTAAAACCTTTAGCTTGCCTGAAGCAGAAATACTCACAGACTTCTCAAAACTATATTTTTTCAAGACCGCAGCAATATTTGAGAGGGGGGGGGGACTCTGAACTTGCACAAATATATATTCAAACTTGCAAAGAACTGATAAAGAAATAAAGGGAGACTAGTATAGATCTATTTTGAGCTTTTTTGGCTTTTATATTGGTACAAAGCTGAAAGGAGAAGATCCTGTGTCCTAGAGGTTAATTCTCGGCCTTACAAGGCAGAGGCTACAGATTCAAACTATATTCTGTATGTGTCACATGTTTTTGCTGAATTTGAAAATTAAGGGAGACTAGGTGTTGTGGTTGGCTCTGCCCCAGGGAATGGGGAAGTGGATGCAGGGGGAAAGTCAAGATGTCACAGGCCTGTGTTATTGCCGACAGAATCAGTTTAGAGTTTAGTTCCTCAGACGAAGAAGAAGGTGGGAGTGACTCAGCAGAGGAGGGCTTGGCACACAGCCCAGGCAGTCAATCACCCTTATATTTCCTTGATTCAGATGATGACATTTTGGACCCACGCAAGCGCAGAATTATGCGTAGAAGAGACCAAGTAAGAACATATTACAGGAAATAAGTGAGGCCACCTGTGTTTGGGTGGGGCTCCAGTAATTAGGGCTGTTGCTATAAATAGCAGCATGTGTGTTTGGCCATTGTGGAAGAATATCTGATCGGAGTTTGCCAGGAATCTTGTGTTGCTGGACTTTGTTGCTTTTTCACGCCTTTGAAACCAAAGCAGAGCAACGTGTGTGTGTGTGTGTGTCTCATTTGGTTGAAGAAGAAGGGGTGTGAAGTTTCTTCACAGTTGCTACCTAAGTACTTAATGACTGCTTAAGGGAAATTGTACAGACTACCTGGTTGTTTTGGGAAGAGTGCTCTTTGCAATACAAAAAGAGTGCTTTGTTTATTTTGAATTTTGTGATAAAGAACATTGTTTTGAATTTTCAAATGTGTTTGTGTCTGAAATTTGTACCCTTGAATTTTCGGGAGGCTCCTATCAGAGAGCCTGGCAGAACACTAATATAGATCTATTTTGGCCTTATTTTGGCCTCATCAGCCATACTCTCACTGGGACTTGAACCTGAAACCTTTGCCTTGTAAGGCAGAGAATTAACCTCTAGGCTACAATATCCAATACCTTCAGCTCTGTACCAGGGAAGGGTTACATATTTTTTGTTACGTTTGCGCGCGCACACGTATTTTTGCTGAATACATACATACATACATACATACATACATACACACATACATACATACATACACACACACGCACACACACACACACACACACACACACATATTCAAAATCCACAATGAATTTCCTCCTTTATTGTTGACACCAAAATACTTGGCTGGAACTCTAGATGCTTTTAAACCCAATTTCCACAAGAAGTGGAATGAATCAATTGAAATCTGTAAAATAGAATATTATACCCCCAGAAACCTCTCAAACAAAGAGAAATGTAAAGATTAATAATTTGTTCCTTACTTGCTTCTATTTAGATGTTTTTCTCTTCACTGAAGACGCTTGTTCAGAATTGGGACTGGTACTTGGTTTATTTTATTTCCTTAAAAAAACACTCTAAATCAAAAAGTTCATTGTATTCTCCTCAACTACTCTTAGAAAACCTATTCTTTAGTTCTATTTGGAAATCTGCCCTCTACATTAGGCAGAAAAATTAACTTGACATTTAAAGTTTAAATAATGCACAAACCAGTTCTAAGACATTGTTCTTCCATGGAAATTAATGTTAACATTATGCTAAACTGTCTAACATTAAAATGGAAGTCTTTGGGAAAGTGTTTTTCTACTTCAGCTCATCCAGGTATAAACTAGGTAACAGTACCTACAAAAATACAACTTCCTAATTAAAGAGAGCTAATTTTAGTGGACAATTGGCTTACCTTAATGCAAAACAGGCACTTAAGTTCCATAACAAGATTCTCAGCACAAATACCACAATCTTGATGAAACAATGAATCAGATAAACTGCCACAAGGCTAAACCAGCACGCTGTTCTTTTTATCTGTAGCACTAATTACAGCAGCCCCACCCAACCACAGGTGGCCTCATTTTCTCTTGTAATAATCCTTCAGTTGTTGTCTCCTATGCATCACTCTACGCATGCGTGGATGTGTCATTAATTCTTGTTCAGAATCCTAGGATGACACTGATGATTGATCTCCTCCTGGGCTGTCTGCCAAACTCCCCTCTTCCCTGTCGCTCATGCTTCCTTGGTCAGAGGAGGCTTCGTCGGCAGATTCCATGGGGAGCAAAACATGCCTGCAGCATGTGGATGTTTCCCCCACCTGCACATTCCTTGGGGCAGGTGCTGGGCCAGAGCTAACCACAACACTGTCTAGATTTTTTACTGGTTCTGTGGCATGGCTTGGTGGGTGTTTTATGACTTGGTGGGCATGACTTAGTGGATGTGGCAGGGGAAGGATACTGCAAAATCTCCATTCACTCCCCACTCCTAGCGGAAGGATGTTCCAAAATGTCCATTACTACTCCATTCTATGCCCAACCAGAGGTGGTATTTGTTGGTGGTATTTGTCAGAACTACTCAAAATTTTCACTACCCATTCACCAAACTACTCAAAATTTTTACTATCAGTTCTCCAGAACCTATCAGAACCTGCTGGATTTCACCCCTGGCTCAAACCTTGAAGAATTAAATAAGAGCCACAGTGGCACAGTGGTTAGAATGCAGTACTGCAGGCTACTTCTGCTGCCTGCCAGCTGACTGCAATTTGGCAGTTCAAATCTGAAGTTTGACTCAGCCTTCCATCCTTCTGAGATGCATAAAATAAGGAGCCAGACTGCTGGCAGCAATAGGCTGACTCAGTATACTACTTAGAGCTGGCTGTAAAGCACTGTCAAGCGGTATATAAGTCTTGATGCTACTGCTGTTTCATACAGGCATGCTTCCAACTTTAAGCAGTCAGACTGGTCCTTTCATTGTGTTTTTCAAACTAAGAAATATTTGAGTTATTAAGCTTAACTCTGGGAGTTTTTTTCTATCTCTTTATATCTGGTACTCTTTTTATTGTTGCAAGTCCTGCTAAGCTATGTTTTTAACGGTATGTGCAAATGACCTTGGCAGAGGAAGAAAAGATTCTGCCTAGGGAACAATCAGATAAGAGAAGGCTTAGCCTGTAGCTGCATAATGGACAGAGAAAGAAATTTAGAAAAAAAATCCCTTCCTAACTCCTCAGACTGTAAAAAAGACAGTAGGAGATTTACACAGTAGGAGATTTGCAAGATTCTATTTATGCAGCCTTATGATAAAGTTGAATTACCATGTTTTCCCCAAACTAAGACTGTGTCATATTTTTTCTGAACCCTGGAATAAACGCTTGGCCTTATTTTCGGGGAGGTCTTATTATTTTGGGGTGCTTGGAGCAAGATTTCAGGGTTCAAAAAAAATAAGACAGTGTCTTATTTTGGGGGGAACACGGTAGACATACTGTAGCTATGAGCCAAGATAATTAATTATTTTCTACATTATACTGAAAATGTTTTGTTTGATCAGACATTGTTTCTGATCTAACTTTTCATTAGCTGACAACTTTATTTTATATTTAATATTGTAGCTTTGGTTTATTTATTTATTGGATTTGTATGCCGTCCCTCTCCGTAGACTCAGGGCGGCTAACAACAGTAATAAAAAACAGCATGCAAATCCAATACTAAAACAGCTAAAAAACCCTTATTATAAAACCAAACATACAAACAAACATACCATGCATAAATTGTAAAGGCCTAGGGGGAAAGAATATCTCAGTTCCCCCATGCCTGACGGCAGAGGTGGGTTTTAAGGAGCTTACGAAAGGCGAGGAGGGTGGGGGCAATTCTAATCTCCAGGGGGAGTTGATTCCAGAGAGCTGGGGCAGCCACAGAGAAGGCTCTTCCCCTGGGCCCCACCAAACAACATTGTTTTGTTGACGGGACTCGGAGAAGGCCCACTCTGTGGGACCTAACTGGTCACTGGGATTCGTGCGGCAGAAGGCGGTCCCAGAGATAATCTGGTCCAGTGCCATGAAGGGCTTTATAGGTCATAACCAACACTTTGAATTGTGACCGGAAACTGATCAGCAACCATTGCAGACTGCGGAGTGTTGGTGTTACATGGGCATTTTTGGGAAAGCCCATGATTACTCTCGCAGCTGCATTCTGCACGATCTCAAGTTTACGAACACTTTTAAAAGGTAGCCCCATGTAGAGAGCATTACAGTAGTCGAGCCTCGAGGTGATGAGGGCATGAGTGACTGTGAGCAGTGACTCCTAGTCCAAATAGGGCTGCAACTGGTGCACCAGGCGAACCTGGGCAAATGCCCCCCTCGCCACAGCTGAAAGATGTTTCTCTAATGTGAGTTGTGGATCGAGGAGGACACCCAAGTTGTGGACCCTCTCCGAGGGGGTCAACAATTCTCCCCCCAGGGTGATGGACGGACATATGGAATTGTCTTTGGGAGGCAAAACCCACAGCCACTCCGTCTTATCAGGGTTGAGTTTGAGTCTGTTGACACCCATCCAGACCCCAACAACCTCCAGACACCGGCACATCACTTCCACTGCTTGGTTGACTGGACATGGGGTGGAGATGTAAACATGGGGTGGAGATGTAAACATGGGGTGGAGATGCTCTCTTTTTTTTTAACCTTCTCTTGACTTTCTTTCCATAGAGGAGTCAAGTGCAATTCCCAATTGCCAAAATATTTTCCAATTGGCCATGGCTGGGAAATTGTTGGAGTTGAAGTCCACAGATTTTAAAGTTGCAGGTCAAATATACCATTCCCTTGAAGGGAAATAAATAATGGTGCACATTTTCTTTACAGCATCTACTTATAATCTTCCACTCTTCCCAAATGATATGAGGGTTGCCTAGAAAGTAATGCACCACATTTTTTCCTCTCAGTCTACAGCAGTGATGGGGAACCTTGTTTTCCTTGGGTGCCAAAAGAATGTATGTGCAGGCTATCTCACATGTGCGAGTGCCCATACCCATAATTCAATGCCTGGGGAGAGCGAAAACAACTTCTCCCACCTCTGGAAGCCCTCTGGAGGCTGGAAGCAGCCTGTTCCCCAACTTCTGGTGGCCCCAGTAGGCTCGTGTTTTGCCCTCCCCAGGCACTAAAGGCTTCCCTGGAGCCGAGGGAGAGTAAAAATGCTCTCCCCCATCCCTCTGGGGGCTCTCTGGAAGCCAAAAAACGCCCTCCACTTTTGCCAGTCACTGTGTGAGCCAAGAATCAGCTGACCAGCACACATATGCACATTGGAGCTGAGCTAAGACAATGGTTTGTGTGCCAGCAGATATGGTTCCATGTGCCAATTGTGGCACCCATGCAATAGGTTCTCCATCACTGGCCTACAGTAATGGTACGAATGAAAAACTTTAGATTTACAGTAATACCTTGTCTTACAAACTTAATTGGTTCCGGGACAAGGTTCTTAAGGTGAAAAGTTTGTAAGACAAAACAATGTTTCCCATAGGAATCAATGGAAAAGCGATTAATGCGTGCAAGCCCAAAATTCACCACTTTTGCCAGCCAAAGTGCCTGTTTTTGCACTGCTGGGATTCCCCTGAGGCTCCCCTCCATGGGAAACCCCACCTCCAGACTTCCATTGTCAGCGAAGTGCTCATTTTTGCGATGCTGGGATTCCCCTGCTGGGATTCCTCTGCAGCATCATAAAAACACGGAAGTCCAGAGGTGGTGTTTCCGATGGAAGGAAGCCTCATGGGAATCCCAGCAGTGCAAAAACGGGTGCTTCGGTGGCAACGGACGTCCGGAGGCGGGGCATCCCAGTGGCAGCGGTGGGTTTGTAAGGTGAAAATAGTTTGTAAGAAGAGGCAAAAAAATCTTAAACCCTGGGTTTGTATCTCGAAAAGTTTGTATGACGAGGCGTTTGTAAGACGAGGTATCACTGTACATTATTTGAATTGTCAGGAGTGTGTGTATAAATTTTGTGTTTCTTCAGGCAGATAGCGTAGCTGCAGCAGTGTTTCAAACGGCATCTTTAAGTGATGTGTGTTACAAGCAGCGTGTCGTCATTGAATTTCTCACTGCAGAGAAAGAAACTGTTAGGAACATTCACAAACAGTTTATGGAGAATCTGCAGTTGACAGAAGTATGGTTATTCACTGGGCACAGAGCGTGAGGCCATGAGAAGACAGTGCCCAGTGCAGAAATGGCTTTGTGGCCAGAACAAGGAGTGGTACCGACAGGGCATACGCGCCCTTGTGTCTCCGGGAGGAAGGCCATAGAACGAGACAGAGATTACATGGGAAAATAGAGAGTGTAGAAGAACATAATTATTTCTTTTGTAAGTTTCTTGTGTAAGTTTCATTGTGTTCAATAAATAATTGTTGCAGAAAAAATGTGGTGTATTACGTTCTGGGCGACCTTCATACATTTTGCAGAAATGGCATATTTCATTAATCTCCTGGGTCAAATTATGGCTGTAGTTTTTAGAGAGTGGGCCAAATTATTACTTTTTCTTTGAAAACAATATGCATTCTGGTTTTTCTACACCCCTGAATTTCAGCATGGGGATTGTTCAGATGACAATACAAGCTGACGTGACAGCAGTTTCCCACTAAATGCACCAGCACACCGGGAATGTCTCACATTGTTTCCCACCATATGTTTGCAATTGCAGTACTAAGTTTGCTACTAAACTGCAAACAGTTTTACATGCCACTGTGAGGAACTTTATAGTCCTGTCATCAAATCTGCAAGTTGCCCAAAAAGTCCAAAGAGTTACTATATCACATTTCCCACCCCCCATGTGTTTTCCTCGCGTTAAACTCCAAACCTGCCCTTTTATTGCTAGAAGCACCTGTTTTATTGCACCTGTTCCAACTTAGGAACCATATGCTGGAGCTGCAGACAGAAAGTTGATCCACAATACTGTGCTTTTGCATCAATATTTCAAGTGCTTGAGGCCACCCCACAGAAATTGTCAGAAGCCACTGAATTTGCTCAAAATCCTGGAGGGGACAGAATGCATTTGTTACTGCTCTTTGCTAATTTGGCAGTGAGAGAGCTGAAAATTGACAAGTTATACCATAGCATCAATATATCACAGCAACGGGGCCAAATAATAGTTAGAACAATGTGAGATTGTTTTAGAGTGGTTGGAAACATTGTGTGTGTGTGTAAATGCATGCTCTCCCACCATTTAGAAATTACAGTAATTCAATGAAATATGCATCTTCATTCATTTCAATATTGTATGTCTGCTTAAGGATGAATTCAAAGTGTTGGTTATGACCTTTAAAGCCCTTCATGGCATTGGACCAGAATATCTCCGAGACCGCCTCCTGCCGCACGAATCCCAGCGACCGATTAGGTCCCACAGAGTGGGCCTTCTCCGGGTCCCGTCAACTAAACAATGTCAGTTGGCGGGCCCCAGGGAAAGAGCCTTCTCTGTGGCGGCCCCGACTCTCTGGAACCAGCTGCCCCCAGAGATTAGAATTGCCCCTACCCTCCTTGCCTTTCGTAAACTCCTTAAAACCCACCTTTGTCGTCAGGCATGGGGGAACTGAAATATCTCCCCTGGGCCTATACAATTTATGTATGGTATGCTTGTATGTATGTCTGCTTAATAATGGGGTTTTTTAAATATCTTAAATTGTAAATTATTAGATTTGTTATAAACTGTTTTTATTGTGTTGTGAGCCGCGCCGAATCTACGGAGAGGGGCGGCATACAAATCTAATAAACATAAACATAAACATATGTGTTAATGTATGTGCAAAGCAACCTTTGAATAAAAAGGATGTGCACAGTGAAATGTTTATGAGAGTACTTATGAATTCAGCCATACACAGATACACTAACTTGTGTTAAAGTTGACTTTAAGAAATAGCACAATCCAATAAACAGTCCAGGTCATACATGTAATAGTCAGAAGAACAGTCCAAAGAATATCCAATTACAAAGTCTTCTTACCTGTTATCTGTGTCATGCCCAAATCCTTAGGAGGGTAGAGAGCTATCCAGGACCTGAAATGCCTTAACAGGTATATTATATACAAAAAATTCAAGATGCACACTCTGCAATCTATTCTGGGGGGTATTAGATAAGGGGACCTGCTCACTTCTATTGCTCTATCAGAGGAATATCTCCATGTCCCCACCACAGAATCTCACAGACATTCTGTTACGGTATTGATAATGCCAGGGTGCATTACCAATACCAGGCACTGCCATTTGGCATATCTTCAGTGCCCATGGTCTTTACAAAAGTCCTGGCTGCCTTGGCATCACATTTATGGGCCACTATGCTTCAAAATTTTATACTTCAGAGTCGGTCCTGATTGGCTAAAGGGCAGTGTCTTCCAATCTTTGGAGGCTAGCTCCACCCTATGAAAAGAGGTGTATCAGGTGTTGTGAGTGGCTCCTTGTCATGAGGAAGTATCAGACTCTGATGACAAGGAAACCGAGATTACACTGATTTAAGAAGCTTATCAGAAGGCAGTGGGGATGAGAGCGTAGGAGACAATGATTTAGAAGTTAGCATGGAAATTAGTTCATCTTCAGATAATGGGGGAATATCTGACAGCCCATGGGTAAACCCTAGGTTCAGGAGATTCGCAAAAGGAAGAGAAGAAACTATTGGGAAAAAGTTGCTTGAATTGTGTAAATTGTCACACTGAGTATTGACAGCCCCAGAGACATTCAGAGATCTTCAGAATTATTCAGTAATTAAATAGTTAACAGTGTATGTGTTTTATTAGCTGCTCCTATTATGATGTAAAATCCTGCCACATCATACATGCATCACATCTGTCCCCTCCAGATCCTCCATATTGTATCTTTATATTCTTTGTTAACTGCCATGATGTAAGACGTATTTTATATGCCTCCTAAGGCATTCCTTACTTTCTTTACTTTTGTAATAAAAAGAAACTTCACTTGAAAGCAGACTCCTTCTTAAATCCATCGACCTCCAGAAATGATTTATTATAGTCCACGCGGGCTGTAAGTTATCGCTATATTTCTGTCATGGTAGCAGAGGATGGTTTTGATCCTCTGCTGCATAGCTAATGCATCACTTCCTGCAATATAGCGGAAAAGAATGTGCTTTTGGACAACCTGCATGATTGAAATATGGCGTGAATTATATCTTCGGAAAAAGTAAGCTTTTGATAAACCATGACAGACTGTGCTAATTTAGATTAACAAGAAGAGCAAGCAAAGCCTTTAGTACTGAATAAACCCCTACGCCTTAAGAAAGATTTAGAGCGTTGTTTCTCCAGCTTTTGAGCTTGGAATGTGAACATTGCATCATAAAGTATTCACTGTGCATGATCATCGCAATCCCTGCTTGTAATCATTGCCATTTATATTCTGTGTAAGAGAGAATAAAGGATTTATTTGTTTGAAAATCAAAACCTTGGGAAAAGATTTGTGGAATTGCCTTAGTCAGACCAGAACATCAGATAGGTTCAACGCTAAGTTTCTGGCTCCAGAGGGACTCCTGAGCCTGGGGAGGCCGCTTTTACCCTTCTGGAAGCTCAAAGAAAGCCTCCGAATCCTGTGGTGCAGGAGATGACTTGATCATGCCCACCATGGTCACGCCCACCCCCTTGCTAAAAATTTTGAAGCCAACCCCACTTGAAAGTAACTCTTCCATTATAATGATATCTCTACTTACAAACTTAATTCATTCCATGACTAGATTCTTAAGTAGAAAAGTTTGTAAAAGAAGCAATTTTTCCCATAGGCATCAATGTAAAAGCAAATAATGTGTGCGGTTGGGGAAACCACAGGGAGGGTGAAGGTCCTGTTTCCTCCCAGGAGATTCCTAGAGAGGCCCCACAGAGGCTTCTCCCCACCTTTTCCAGCCCTGTTTCTTCCCAGAAGATTTCTAGAGAGGCCCCACAGAAGTTTCTCCCTGCCTTTTCCAGTTACAATTTCAGAGGCTCGGGTTTATAAATGGAAAATGGTTCTTGAGAAGAGGCAAAAAAATCTTGAACACTCGGTTCTTATCTAGAAAAGTTCGTAAGTAAAGGTGTTCTTTGGTAGAGCTACCACTGTATATCAAAGCACCATTGGAGCTGCCTTCTACAAAAGGAAGAAGCGGTAAAAACTGCTCAGAAAACAAACTTACAATAATAGAAGATGGACTTTTTGCAAATTAGTTATGGGAAATTAGCTTTAAACTCTTCATCATGGATTTGTAGCACTTAAATATCAGACCACAAACAAGCAAGAGTTTCAAGGATAGACATGATTGGCGAGGCTTTCGGAGTGTTTTTGTATCGTGGTTTACGTAACTGGATAAACTTGAAAAATATTTTGGAGTTGCTAAGCTGTTTGTCGAATATAGTCTTCTTTATTCTTTATCAGCCAAGTGTGCTTCAACAGCCAAGGAACTTGTTTCCAGTGCATAAGTTCTAGGTGTACATACAAACAACAAAGCAATGAGTCATAGATCATAAATCATAAGACACAATCATAAATTGTAAGATGCAAACAACAAGCAATAAATCATAAGATACCAAGAGAAGCTAGTAAGAAAGATGAGAAAATGGGAAAGAGGAAAGGATTGGAATAGCAATAGCAATAGCATTTAGACTTATATACTGCTGTGTAGTGCTTTTACAGCCCTCTCTAAGCGGTTTACAGAATCAGCATATTTTCCCCAACAAGCTGTTCTACTGGGCTCTATGGTATGACACACACACACTTGAAAGTTCAAACACAATGTTCTTTATCACAAAATTCAAAAGAAACAAAGCACTCTTTTTGTATTGCAAAGAGCACTCGTCCCAAAACAACCTGGTAGTCTATACAATCCCCTTAATCAGTCCTTAAGTACTTAGCTAGCAGCTGTGAAGAAATGTCATAGCCCTCCTTCTTCCACGAAGTGAGACACACACACTTTGCTCTGCTTTGGTTTCAAAGTCATGAAAAATCAACAAACAAAGTCCGGAAGCAGTAAGGCGCGGTCCTGAAGAAACAACGATCAGATAATCTTCCACAACGGCCAAGCCAGCATGCTGCTATTTATATCAGCAGCTCTAATTGCTGGAGCCCCACCCAAACACAGGTGGCCTCTCTTATCTCCTGTAATATTTCTTCAATTGGTCTCTTCTATGCATAATTCTGTGCTTGCGTGGGTCTAACACTTCCTCATCCGAATCGACTGAAGATAATGGAGATTGGCTTCCTGGGCTGTGTGCCAAGCCCCCCTCTTCCAAGTCACCCTCACCTTCTTCGTCCAAGGAAACTACACTACCTGACTCTGTTGGCAGTAAAACAGGCCTAGGACATGTTGATGTTTCCCCTGCATCCACCTCCACATTCCTTGGAGCAGAAGCTGGGCCAGAGCCAACCACAATAGTACCATCTCAGAAGGATGGAAGGCTGAGTCCACCTTGAGACGATGGTGAGATTTGTACTTCTGAACTACAGCGAACAATTAGCTGCAACACTAACCACTGTGCCACCCTGGCACTAGGATAATAGCAATACAGAATAACCAAATAAAAGAGTTGGAAGGGACCTTGGAGGTATTCTCAGGAAACCCAATGCTCGAAAAACCTGCTGCCCCACTACTCAGGAAACCCTATACTTATGATGGGGAACCTATGGCATGCATGCCACAGTTGGAACATGGAGCCGTCTCTGTGGGAATTCAAGTCATTGCCCAGCTCAGCTCCACTGTGCATATGAGCGCCTCCCACTGGCCAGCTGATTTTTGGGTATCTGCCATGCATGCATGGAAGTTGGGGTGCATGTGGGAGATGTGCATGCATGGGCAGGTTGGGGGGAGCAAGGGGGATCGTGCGTGCATACATGGGAGGATGGGTTGCACACAGGGGGTTTGCACATGCATTGCATTATGGGTTATAAGTTCAGGGAGGTCTACGAGGCCCAAAATGGGAAGCTGGTGTGTGCCCCACCCATAGCCCATTTTTGCTCAAGGAGCAGGGAACTGCCATCTTTGGCACTACTGGTGTGCCCTCCGAGGACATCACGGGTGTGTGCGTGCCAGGCAGTGTAACATTTGGCTTCTGCACATGAGCAGCAAGCAAAATCTCACACGAGGATGCATGCACGAATGAGATTTCAGTGATTTTCATTGACATTTTTGCTTCTGCACATGCGCAGAAGCAAAAAAAACCAGCGCATTTTGGTGATTTTTGCTGGGGTTTTTTGCTTCTGCACATGCAGAACCTCCCACCCCGACAACCCATCTTGGTAGCGGCTCGAGCCCCCGCCCACCCCACCGTCCTGGTAATGGGGGCTTCCGGCAGCCTCGGTGCAGCTTTTTGAGTGGTGGATGCTGTTGGCCCAGGGTGTGTGTGGGGGGAAGATGGGCAAGGCAGCCGGTTGGGAAGTCAGCAGCTCCGGGCTCTCCTGCCTGTCCAGGAGCCGAAAGTTCCGCTCTTCCCCACACGGGGCTTTGGCCCCCTTGGGCTTCTGGCAGGAGGGGGCAGTGGGTGATGGATGGCCGGGGCTCCCACCGACACATTTTGACAGGGAGATGGGTTCGCCGCTTTTTTAAAAAAAAAAAAAGCCTTAAAGTTCTGGATGTTCCTAATGGGTATGCACGCATTATTCCCTTTTACATTGATTCCTATGGGAAACATTGTTTCATCTTACGAACTTTTCAACTTACGAACCTCGTCACGGAACGAATTAAGTTCATAAGATCCTCATATTTACTGTAAATATTTTCCTAAGAAACTCTTTAGTATGTGTTTTCAATTATCTTCAAGATAAAGGTTCTTGATATCGTGGTCTGAGGCAGGCTGGTTAACTGCTTTGGCTATCTGGGTGGGCTAGCTTCTGCAAAATGTTACTCCAACATATAGAATAGAATAGAATAGAATGCAATGCAATGCAATAGAATAGATTTTTTTAATTGGCCACGTGTGATTGGACACAGAAAGAATTTGTCTTGGTGCATACGTTCTCAGTGTACATAAAAGAAAAGATACCTTATCCAAAATAAAATAAATAAAAATAAAATAAATAAAATTCCTTATCCAGTATACATTCCAAAATAGCACTTTTTCTAAGCATGTTATTCATTAAAGGACGCTAACTGTTTTGTTTTTTAAAAAAATACTTAAACATCCCCCCCCCGCCAAAAAAAGTTATGATGGCATTAAGAGTTGCTTTTGCTTCGGTGAGCCAACTCCTTGATTAAAATAGCATCGTTTGCCTCCAAGCTCACACAGGCTGCTTTAATGAGCAGAGAGGAGTTATGCTCACACGAGCCCATCAGCATGAGGAAAACAAATCTGTTTTCAAAGCCTGCGTCGCCCTAATAAAACATCTGTGCACGTTAGCACACCTGTATGTGATAAGCAGGTGAAGACTGCTGGAAATGTCTCATGTTCGGTTCCATGGCAAATGGAAAGGTGACAAACGCACCTCTAGGTTGGGACTGGCTCACAACAGAGGGTAGGAAAATAATTACTCCGTGCATTCTTCCTCCTTTTATTGCTGTTGTCAGCAAATCTCTGGCTCCATTTTTTCCTATAGATAAACATTCTATTAAAAGCAGAGAGGGCAGGACCACAAACTGTGGGGATCCCAGCATGACACCTGTTTCTCTTTGCCTTCTCTGTCATGCAGATCCTTTGTTAGAAGGTTGGGATTCTTTGTGTGTATGTGGGGTTGTTGGTTTATTTGTGCCTACCGTCTATGTCTGGATTCCATACATCCTAAAAGTATAGAAGCGGTGGAAAAAAGCTTACATGGTTAATTGTCCCCGTTACTGGTTGGTTTCTCTTTTGCCCTTTACGATGTATGTTGAGTCTGGATTTATTATCCTGAACGGGGGTAATGAATCATCGCGGGTGACTTTGTTTAAGGCATGAATGTTTGTTAATGAACGGTTAACGGGATAAACTCGAGCTCTGACACACTCCTTGCTTAGGATTGTTTAAAGAGCAGCAGCTGCCAACATTTTATTTTTTATTTTTTATTTTTATTTTAAAAAAGAGAAGCCAATTATGTTCATAATAGCTTGTGCTGGTGCAAAATTTATGGGCCAGTGGGAGATCAAATTTCCTTTTTCTTTGGCTTTGTGAGTCTCTGCAATAGATGTCAGGTACGTTTAAATTTAAATGATGCTGTTTATTGTCACTCGTGGCTCCCGTCGCAATGATGGGCTCCGCGTTTTCAGGTGCCAAAACTCAGATGGAAAATTGCTACACGAACCTCAATGCAACTTTTCAACATATCAGCGTGATACGTTGCCTACGTAGCTTTTTGACCTGTGCAAAAATTTTCAAAATAGGGTTTTGTTTTGGAGAGGTTATTAATTCTACCTGAAATTTTTATTAGATAAGCCTATTGTTTAACCCAGTGATTTTCAACCTTTTTTGAGCTGCGGCACATTTTTTACATTTACAAAACCATGGGGTACATTGAGTGGGGGGGGGGTGTGCTAAAAAAAGTTTGGACAAAAATTATCTCTCTTCCTCCCTTTCGCTCTACAGTAGTTATCTCTCCCTCTTTCTCTCCCTCTTTTTTTTCTCTCTCTCTCCATCCCTCTTTCTCTCTTCCTTCTTTCCTCTTTTTTGCTCTCTTTCTCTCTCCCTCCCTACTTCCCTTTATGTCTTTCTCTCTCCCACCCACCCTCCCTCCCTCTCTTTCTCTCTCTCTCTCTCTCTTGCTTTCTTTCTCTCTTGTTCTCTTTCTCTCTTGCTTTCTTTCTTTCTCTCTCTCGCTTTCTTTCTCTCTCTTGCTTGTGTTCTCACTTGTGTTCTCTCTCTCTCTTGCTCTTTCTTTCTCTCTCTCTTTCCCTTGTTTTTTCTCTCTCTCTGAGCTTCGTGGCACACCTGACCATGTCTCGTGGCACACTAGTGTGCCATGGCACACTGGTTGAAAAACACTGGTTTAACCAATGACAATTTGCTATTTATTTTATTCAAAGTGTATGCCTACCATTGACTCTGGGCAGCTCACAGCAAATGCTGTAGTAGTAAAAACAGCAGAATGCAAACAATTAAAAGAAATGGCACAAAAATAACTGCAGTGGTACCTCATGATACGAACACCTCGTCATACGAACTTTTCAAGATACGAACCCAGGGTTCGGAATTTTTTTGCCTCTTCTTACGAACTTTTTTCACCTTACGAACCTACTGCCGGCCGATGGGATGCCCCACCTCCAGACTTAAGTTCCTCCCGTTTTTTCCCACCCTGTTCTCCCCCATTCTCCCCTCTGGATCTCCATGGGTTTCCTCCGTTTTTCTCCACTCTTTCCTGCCCCATTCTCCCCTCTGGATCTCCATGGGTTTCCTCCATTTTTCTCCACCCTGTCCTGCCCCATTCTCCCCTCTGGATCTCCATGGGTTTCCTCCATTTTTCTCCACCCTTTCCTGCCCCAGTCTCCCCTATGTATCTCCATGGGTTTCCTCCATTTTTCTCCACCCTGTCCTGCCTCATTCTCCCCTCTGGATCTCCATGGGTTTCCTCCGTTTTTCTCCACTCTTTCCTGCCCCATTCTCCCCTCTGGATCTCCATGGGTGTCCTCCGTTTTTCTCCACTCTTTCCTGCCCCATTCTCCCCTCTGGATCTCCATGGGTGTCCTCCGTTTTTCTCCACCCTGTCCTGCCCCATTCTCCCCTCTGGATCTCCATGGGTTTCCTCCGTTTTTCTCCACTCTTTCCTGCCCCATTCTCCCCTCTGGATCTCCATGGGTTTCCTCCGTTTTTCTCCACTCTTTCCTGCCCCATTCTCCCCTCTGGATCTCCATGGGTTTCCTCCGTTTTTCTCCACTCTTTCCTGCCCCATTCTCCCCTCTGGATCTCCATGGGTTTCCTCCGTTTTTCTCCACTCTTTCCTGCCCCATTCTCCCCTCTGGATCTCCATGGGTTTCCTCCGTTTTTCTCCACTCTTTCCTGCACCATTCTCCCCTCTGGATCTCCATGGGTTTCCTCCGTTTTTCTCCACTCTTTCCTGCCCCATTCTCCCCTCTGGATCTCCATGGGTTTCCTCCTTTTTCTCCACTCTTTCCTGCCCCATTCTCCCCTCTGGATCTCCATGGGTTTCCTCCGTTTTTCTCCACTCTTTCCTCCCTCATTCTCCCCTCTGGATCTCCATGGGTTTCCTCCATTTTTCTCCACTCTTTCCTGCCCCATTCTCCCCTCTGGATCTCCATGGGTTTCCTCCATTTTTCTCCACTCTTTCCTGCCCCATTCTCCCCTCTGGATCTCCATGGGTTTCCTCCGTTTTTCTCCACTCTTTCCTGCCCCATTCTCCCCTCTGGATCTCCATGGGTTTCCTCCGTTTTTCTCCACTCTTTCCTGCCCCATTCTCCCCTCTGGATCTCCATGGGTTTCCTCCGTTTTTCTCCACTCTTTCCTGCCCCATTCTCCCCTCTGGATCTCCATGGGTTTCCTCCATTTTTCTGCACTCTTTCCTGCCCCATTCTCCCCTCTGGATCTCCATGGGTTTCCTCCGTTTTTCTGCACTCTTTCCTGCCCCATTCTCCCCTCTGGATCTCCATGGGTTTCCTCCATTTTTCTCCACCCTGTCCTGCCCCATTCTCCCCTCTGGATCTCCATTGGTTTCCTCCGTTTTTCTCCACCCTGTCCTGCCCCATTCTCCCCTCTGGATCTCCATGGGTTTCCCCCGTTTTTCTCCACCCTGTCCTGCCCCATTCTCCCCTCTGGATCTCCATGGGTTTCCACCGTTTTTCTCCACCCTGTCCTGCCCCATTCTCCCCTCTGGATCTCCATGGTTCCTCCCATTTTTCCCCACCCTGTCCTGCCCCTTTCTCCCCTCTGGATCTCCATGGGTTTCCCTCCCCCCACTCCGTTCGCCTCAGCTTCGTCTGCTGGCAGCTTTTTTTTTTTAAGCCTTAATATCGGCTTGCACGCATTATTGGCTTTTCCATTGATTCCTATGGGAAACATTGTTTCATCTTACGAACTTTTCACCTTACGAACCTCGTCCTGGAACCAATTAAGTTCGTAAGATGAGGTATTACTGTATAGGATAATAGCAATAGCACTTAGACTTATATACCGCTTCACAGTGCTTTACAGCCCTCTCTAAGCGGTTTACAGAGTCATCATATCACCCACCCACCCCCAGCAATCTGGGTCCTCATTTTACTCACCTTGGAAGGATGGAAGGCTGAGCCTGGTGAGATTGGAACTGGTAAAGTACAGCCAGCAGTCAGAAGAAGCAGCTTGCAATACTGCACTCTAACCACTGTGCCACCAAGGCTCTTTACAAGTGCTTTACAGCCTTCTCTAAGCAGTTTACAGAGTCAGGATATTGCCCTCAACAATCTGGGTCCTCATTTTACTGACCTCGGAAGGATGGAAGGCTGAGTCAACCTTGAACCGGTCAGGATTGAACTGCTGGCAGGCAGCAGAATTAGCCTGCAGTACTGCATTCTAACCACTGCGCCACTGTGGCTCACAAGATGATAAGTCAACATCAAAGCAAATATAACACGTAATACTATAAATGGATGAATTCCCAGCAACTAGCCCCTAAGTGGCTTTTATGAATGTCATCAAGGTTAGGGTTTTCTCCCCTAAAAGAGAAATGGAAACATCTTAACTAAGGCAGTGTTGTGGTTGGATTGCAGCCAGGTCATTTGATAACAGATTTCGAGCTAGAGGGTCTTGCAAGAGGATGGGAGGGTCTTGCAAGATGATGGGAAGTATCAATCTTTTGATTAGGTGAAAACTGCAGGAGCCTTTAGAGTCAGTTTTCAACAATTGTGCCGATATGATGTATCCAATAAACATGTTCTTAAAGGACATGTATTTTGAATGGTCTTATCAACTTATCGACTTCTTTTTATCTCTTTGTATCTATTTATATTGTATTTTTATTATTCTTGTAAGCTGCCATGAGTCCTTTGGGATTGGGCAGCATAGAAGTCGAATAAATATTTTTTTAAAAAAATAAGATGCATAGACAGAGGAAGTTTCTATTTTGTTTGTTTCTCCACCCAGACTTTTAATATCTCCATAAATAGCCAGATTATGTATGAGATCGCCTTCTGCTGTGTACCTCCCAGCGGCTGGTTAGAGCCCACAGAGTTGGTCTTCTCAAGGTTCCTTTGGCTAGACAAGGTCGGCTGGTGGGACCGCGTGCAAGGGCCTTATTTGTGGCAGCCCCGGCGCTATGGAATGAACTCCTTCTAGAGTCTGCATGAACCCATGCCCCTGGCCTTCCGAAATGCCATGAAGATATGGCTTTGCCGGCAGGCCTGGGGCTGGTGAACAACTTGGAAGGATTTGTCACATGATAAATGTTGCTGGCATTTGTAATATCATATTCTGTATTTGGAGATGGGGTTCATTCAAGCATCCCCATCCAAAGATTCTTAATATGATTTGTTGGCCAGGGATAAATAAATGGAAAACAAAAGCCCCAAGAAAGTGAGAGAACACAGAAGGACGAAGCAATGGATGAGTTTATCCTGTACCAAAATAAACAGTTGATGCTGTCACTGTAATGCACATGGGAAGGAATTTGTAAGAGAAAAAATCCACCAGTTCCCTTTAGTCATCTGAATACCGAAACGTGTGGAGTCTTAAATCCTCAATCTATTCTTAATCACTGTTAATCTAGGCTCATCTGCAAATCGAATCGCTAATTCCCTTCCTTTGTCCAAGACACATCTCAACGAAGTGGTTTAGCTCAAGCAGCAAATCCCCAGCCTTGCTTAATGGCTGATGTGTTCCACCCACTGTCATGGGGATAGAGATTGGAAGATGCCTATGCTGTCATTTTCTATCTGCTTTATTCCCTTTTTTTAGAGAAAGGTGCCAGATCAGTGGAAATGTGGGACAAGCTGAAATTTCTAATAGTTGCACAACAAGACATAATTCTTTGTCCGATAGCGAGCGAGTATGTGAGTCTTAAGTAAAATGGGGGTTTGTATTCTTCCTTCATGGGAAAAAATGCCATGGTCAGGTTAATGTTAAGGGAGAGAGAGAAAGACAGAGAGAGAGAGAGAGGAAGGCAAAGAAAGTGAAAGAGGCAGAGAGGGAGAGGGAGAGAGAGAGAAACAGGGAAGGAGAAAGAGAGAAAGAGGGAAGGAAAGAGAGGGAGGGAGGGAGAGAGAAAGATGTAAGCAGTGAAAGAGGAAGAACTGCCTTGAGTCCCTAGGGAGTTGGGTGACATAGAAATATAAGTAAGTAAGTAAGTAAATAAGTAAGAGAGAGAGAGAGAAACAGAGAGGAAGGGAGAGGGAGGGGGAAACAGTTCTATCTCAATAAAAGAATATTTCCAGTTCAGAGCTGAACTGTGGGATCCTTGATATCCTCTCTACTTATCGAGTTATCGCAGCGTGGAACTCATTACCGGACTCAATAGTCTCAACCCCTAACCCCCAACATTTCTCCCTTAGACTATCCACGATTGACCTCTCCAGGTTCCTAAGAGGCCAGTAAGGGGCGTAGATAAGTGCACCATTGTGCCTTTCGTCCCCTGTCCAATAGTCTTCCTTTCTCTTGCTTTTCATATATATTTTCTTCCTTTCATATATCCTCTCCTATAAGTTCACCTTTACCCTTATATATATTACTACATGTCTATTTTTCTTCCTATGTATTTATGTATGTATTTATGTATTTATGGGGAGAAGTTTCCATGGGGCCTCTTTAGAAATCTCTTGGGAGGAAACAGGGCCGGAAAAGGCAGAGAGAAGCCTCTGTGGGGCCTCTTTAGAAATCTCTTGGGAGGAAATAGGGCCAGAATAGGTGGGGAGAAGCCTCCATGGGGCCTCTCTAGGAATCTCCTGGGAGGAAGCAGGGGAAATTGCTTCTTCTTACAAACTTTTCTACTTAAGAACCTGGCCACAGAACAAATTAAGTTCCTTAGTAGAGGTACCATTGTATTAATGTGCAGTAATTACCAGGAGCGAAAACTCAATGAACCCTGGTGTTCTGTCAAAAGTTACTATACACTTGTACTGTTCCCGGGTCTATTTGACCCACATTCTGTCAGGTCAAAACCATATTTTATTGAACCCTCTGGCCTGCCACATTTAAATGCTTTAGAATGTCTCTTGCTGTGGGAATCTGGGTGTGGGGGTGGCTGCATGCCATGGTACATTCCTTTTGGGTTCTAAAGGTCAGCCTTTATTCAGCATCTGGACGGAAACTGCTGGGAGTTGTAGTATACGCTGGCAGAAGATGTATGGTTCATGTGATGGGCTTGTGCTAACATGGCCCTGTTAATAAATTGTAACTGAAGAATGAGAAGCCTTGGACTCTTATTTATTTCTCAGATGCTATTTGGAACGCTCACACATTCCTTTTCCTTTATGGCTATAGGATGTTCTGTTACCAAACTAGATATCATCATCAGTACTGGTAATGAAACATCTACAGAAAAAGTGTCAGGCTAAGACAGCACCAAAGATCCCACAGAAATAAGGACTTTATAAGTACCACCACATTTACCGAAACACCAAATCTCTGATTTTTTTTATCACATGACCATGGGGATGTTGCAATGACTGTAATCATGAAAAAAAGTCCTAAGTCAATTTTTTTCAGTGCCATTGTAACTTTGGACAGTCACTAAATGAACTGTTGTAAGACCTGTATAAGTCTAAAAAAAAGACAAAGGCATTAGAGTTTTAGCTACCCTGCTAGTTTTTGAATACAATGGATTAAGCAATAAATAACACAAAATGCTCAGTCAATTGTTAGAAGCCTTGAATAAATCCGAGAATAACAGGAACATAATGCAGCGGATATTAGAAAAATCGTGGTATACACAGAGGCCTTAATAGATTCAGTATACTGTATAAAAAAGAACAAATCAATGTATAATTTCTTTCCTAATGCAGGAAGTGTAAAGGAAAACAATATTCCCTGCCACAATGTTATAATGAATTTTTGAAAAAGAAGTTCTGAGCATAAATATTGTCCTACTTTTTAGAGGAGTAATTGTTTTTCAGTATTCTTTGCAGAAAAGAGACAACCAATATTAATATTACTGGTTGCTATGCAATTTAGTTATGCCGAGTAACCACATACCATGACAAACATTATGGGTTTGTTTAGCCAATGCTCCTCTTTAATAAAAGAAAAGGACTAGGGGTGACACAATGGCGGTCTTCAAATGAGAAGACCGCCAAAGAAGCGAGGGCAAACTATTGTCCAAAGCACCTAAGGCCAGCATAATAAGCAACAAATAGAAACTCATCAAGGAGGGATCCAATCCAGAAATAAGGAAAAATTTCCTGACAGTGAGAACAATGTATCAGTGGAAATCTCTCTACAAATTTGTTAAAATTAAATTTGTTTAATTTGCACCTAATCTGTCTATCTGCCTCCCTGCCTGCCTCCCTGCCTACTGTCTGTCTGTCTGTCTGTCTGTCTGTCTGTCTGTCTGTCTGTCTGTCTGTCTGTCTGTCTGTCTGTCTGTCTGTCTGTCTGTCTGTCTGTCTATCTATCTATCTATCTATCTATCTATCTATCTATCTATCTATCTATCTATCTATCTATCTATCTATCTATCTATCTACCTGACAATGGGTCTGAACCAATACCATAGAACAGCACTCACTAGAGCAAGATTTGAGCAGTTAGATTCTATGGTTAGATACGGACGATTCCACCAAGTACCATATTTTGAGAGAACATGCATTTGCGATGCACCAGAAATAGAAGACATTGCACATGTGCTACTCAATTTTAAACTATACTCCTCAGTAATACCTCAGTATTTACAGCCCCTACTTGACAAAACCATACACTGGGACTGTAATAAACAATTATCATATTTTCTTCAGGGTACAAATATATATGTAGTTTCTAGAACCGCTAAGTTTATAGTCAGGGCTGTTCAGATGAGGATATGTTTTATAGAACATACTGGGGTGGCATGCAAAGGAGATGAACTCACTTAAGAATATTTTATATCAGTATCTTAGATTTGTTTAATATAATCCTTTGCACGAGTTATATTCTCATATTTTACTACTCAATTTTAGCATATTATACTGCATTTTAACTTATTATTTATTCAAATTCCCTCTATTTTAGCCAATTTTATTGTATTTTAACCAGTCACAGTTTTATGACGACCGATGTGGCCCTTTTCCTCGCTTTGATATGGTCGATTGGCTAATCAAATAAAGTTGATATTGAAATATTATCTATCTATCTATCTATCTATCTATCTATCTATCTATCTATCTATCTATCTATCTATCTATCTATCTATCTATCTATCTACCTATCTACCTATCTATCTACCCACCTACCTACCCACCTACCTACCTACCTATCATCTATCTATCTATCTATCTATCTATCTATCTATCTATCTATCTATCTATCTATCTATCTATCTATCTAATCATGCTAGCTTTGACCAATATATTAGGATAGTCCAGGGAGCAAAAGAGCAACACCATTAAACCAAACATACCCAGTTCCTGCAACTGTTCATCGCATCTAATCAGCTTTGTTGCTTTCCTCTGCGCTTTTTCTAGCATTTGTTTCTGCCATCCTGGTAGTGTGTATCTAATCCTGGACAAGTCTGTTTTAATCACATACACTACAAGTGCTATATAAATAGGCACCTATAATTTCATTTGATTATTCCTGACAACAGAACATCAGATCATCAGAACTAGCAGTTCGACGAACTAGTCTGAATCAACAGCAGCCCACCACTGCGTGCCAAAATCTATCAAGCAATTCAGTATTAGGTGGAACCTGCACTGATTTTCATCAAGGGTTTTTAAATTATGTCTGCCTGGAGTCATGGTAATATTTAATTATCATTTTTCTTGTTTCATATATATATCGTGCATGTTGTAGTTTCAGTTGTAAAAACAAGCTGAAGGGAAAAAATGCTAACTTTGGAGCCTAGCTTTTTATCAGTTAATGTTTTAATCACCAGTTGCAAACACGTTATCTCTTTTGTTTGATATTACACTCTTTAACATGTTTCTCTTTCTAGAACAAAAGCTCATCCTTTGTGTTAAAAAAACAAAGGAAGCTTAAAATACAGGTGATAATTATGATTACTATTTTAATGCTTTTGTTCCAAGAGAAGGAAAATTCATTCCCCGTGTAAGATATTTCAACACCATTTCAGAAGTGCGGTACAACTTGCAAATTAGAGTCAACTTGTGACAGAGATTTATGCACCCTTATCTGGAGCAACTCCACTGAGATTGCTTCCTTTCCGCACTACTTCAGGTGTTTCTACTCGGGCTTTACAAACTGCTGGACACATACAGTGGTATCTCTACATACGAACTTAATTCATTCTGTGACCAGGTTCTTAATTATAAAGGTTTGCTAAGAAGGAGCAATTTTTCTCCGTAGGAATCAATGTAAAAGCAAATAATGTATATGATTGGGGAAACCACAGGGAGGGTGGAGGCCCTGTTTCTTCCCAGAAGATTCCTAGACAGGCCCCACGGAGGCTTCTCCCTGCCTTTTCCAGGCCTGTTTCCTCCCAGGAGATTCCTAGAGAGGCCCCATGGAGATTTCTCCCTGCATTTTCTGGTTACAATTTCGGAGGCTCAGATTTGTAAGTGGAAAATGGTTCTTGAGAGGCAAAAAAATCTTGAACACACAGTTCTTATCTAGAAAAGTTTGTAAGTAGAGGCATTTTTAGATAGAGGTGCCACTGTATATTGATAACAGAGCCTAACTTGGTTTTCAAGGTTGAAACATTGGAGATTCTGCCTCCGATGCCTTTGGTCAATGTTGCCATGTTTATCCTATCAGAAAGTTGCACTTTCTCTCCTCTAGGTCTCAAACTCACATTGCAAGCGCCAGAAAACAGCTATTCAGCTTCTGAAACCATGGAAACTGCCAGTAAACAGGGGACTATTGCAGGATCTGTGGTACATCTGTAACCTATACTAGGTCATTTGGTATATGCAAACCAGGGGTGAAATCCAGCAGGTTCTGGGCAAAATTTTACCTACACTTGTACTGTTCCCGGGCCTATTTGACCCAAAACAAAAAAAAATCTTTTAGGTACTTAACTTTGGTCTTTTTGAAAACTTTTTTCACTGGGAAACTAGTTTGAACATTTCTGAACGTAATGATATGAAAATTGAACTGAAAAGATTGATGCTTATATTTTTATTTTGATCAACACCCCCCCCCCCATTTTTTCAGCATTTCGTGTCAGTTTATATTTTTTTAAGCTACAAATCTCTAAGGAATTTCCCCCCAAAAGTTTTGATATACTAAACTGAACATTCCTGATCATAAGAAAAATAGAAATGAACTGAAAAAAAATGATGCTTATTTGTTTATTTTGGTCACAAAAGGGCCACTCCCCTCGGCCTTGCTGTGTGCCATTATTTTCACTTTTTATATATATTTGGCTAGAAATATTTGGAATATCCTTTTGAAAAGCAAGCACAAGATAGCCAGACAATTAATCTTATGAAAGAAATCCATTTTACTAAAAACAAGTATGTAATTTTGAAATTAACAGCATAATTTTTATGCTTCGGAGAGGGGCGGCATACAAATCTAATTAATAATAATAATAATAATAATAATAATAATAATAATAATAATAATAATAAAAAATTGAAATAATTGAAAACAGTGGGGGGGGGTCTTTATGTGCAAAATAAACAAATAAGCATCAATTAAGAGGTTTGTTTTCATTCACCCTTATAATTATAACTACTGTATATACATTTATACATCCTCCTTTCACTCTGTTTTCCTTCTTTCCAGCCATTTGTTTTCCAGTTTCACTTATTAAAATAGTTCTACTCCAGTCCTACTGGAGCCTTGTATTTTTTCAAATTTTTAGATTATGTAAGCGGGTTCAGAATATTTTTCTTCTTCTTTATCCTTTTGTCTGATTTTGACATGCAAGGATACTTTTGTTCTCAAGACAATTCATTTTCACAATCTGGAATCCTTCTCTGTGACCTAGGGATTGTATCTTCCAGAGTTGTCATCCTTTCAGCAGCCATTTTGTCTCCACGTGGTCTGAATAGTCTAAGAAGTTTCTTCAAGAGTGGTAAGAAACTCACATTTTCATTTCCTCATGTGGAAAATGACAAAGTGCAACTATTGTAGTTTTGTGACTACCCCGCTCTCCACTAAGAATTCACTCTTCCAGGCTGCTCTAATTAGGCTTTTTATTATCATTAGTGCAACTAGAATGCTTGGTATCAGTTGTTCAAGAGAAAGAGAGAGAGAGAGACAGAAGTAAGCTTAAGGGAATTATAAAAAGATAGTTCATTATCACTCTCTCTCTCTCTCTCTCGGGTGGCAGAAGAGAAATAATTAGAAGTTTAACACGTCTCTGACAAAAAGGTTCTTGGAGAAACTGACATCTAAAGATTAACATAGTAGACGGTCTTAACTTTTGAAGGGTGCTAACTTGGTGCTTGTTCATTCAGTGTGACCAGACATAGCAAACAACACTCAACACTTAGGCAAACTTCATACAAGAACTAAACCGAACAGTGGTGGCCGGCTAGACATGCTCCCGAACTGGTCCTCCACCTTGAAATCTGTCCACTGGAAACAAATGTAGGTGAAAATAATTCTGTGCATGTGCGGAAGCAAAACAATTTGCCAAAATCTCATGTGCGCACGTGTCCCCTCGCAAGATTTCAGCATATTTTTGCTTCCTGTTCATTCACAAAAGCAAACACATGATGTGATGTGCATGTTTGCACGCAAGAGAACTGAGCCTGCGCATGCCAGCACACCAGTAGCAGCAGTAATGGCAATCCGCTCCTGGTTGTAATGTTGATCTTCTGTAATGATGGAATTGTACATACCATAACCTCCCACTGGAATCTTCTGTATTCCCCTTTGAGAAGAAGACTATATGGCTACATATCTCTCTCTGAAGATTATATGGCTACATATCTCTCTCTGAAGACTATATGGCTACATATCTCTCTTTGAAGACTATATGGCTACATATCTCTCTTTGAAGACTATATGGCTACATATCTCTCTTTGAAGACTATATGGCTACATATCTCTCTTTGAAGACTATATGGCTACATATCTCTCTTTGAAGACTATATGGCTACAACTTCCCAGAAAATAGTTTCTCCTGATGGCGAACCTATGGCATGGGTGCCACAGGTGGGACACAGAGCCATATCTGCTAGCACAAGAGCTGTTGCCCTAGCTCAGCCCCAAAGTGCATGTGTGTGCCAGTCAGTCTGATTTTTGGCTTGCACAGAGGTTCTGGGAGGGCGTTTCTGGCTGCCAGATACTCTCCAGGGGGATGGGGGAGGGCCTTTTTACCCTCCTCTGGTTCCAGGGAAGCCTTTGGAGCCTGGCAAGGGCAAAACATGAGCCTTCTGGGCACACCAGAAGTTGAGAACCGGCTACTTTCAGCCTCCAGAGGGCCTCCAGGGGATGGGGGAAGCTGTTTTTGCCCTTCCCAGGCTTTGGATTATGGGTGTGGGCACTGGCGCATGCACAATAGCATGTGCCCATGCTCTTTTGGCACCCAAGGAAAAAAGGTTCGCCATCACTGCCCTGATGGTGGAAGGTCTTAAGTATAAAACGTATCAGGAAAGACTTAATGAACTCAATCTGTATAGTCTGGAGGACAGAAGGAAAAGGAGGGACATGATTGAAACATTTAAATATGTCAAAGGGTTAAATAACGTCCAGGAGGGAAGTGTTTTTAATAGGAAAGTGAACACAAGAACAAGGGGACACAATCTGAAGTTAGTTGGGGGAAAGATCAAAAGCAACATGAGAAAATATTATTTTACTGAAAGAGTAGTAGATCCTTGGAACAA
The DNA here is from genome assembly GCF_031021105.1 of Erythrolamprus reginae. Classification (NCBI taxonomy): domain Eukaryota; kingdom Metazoa; phylum Chordata; class Lepidosauria; order Squamata; family Dipsadidae; genus Erythrolamprus; species Erythrolamprus reginae. Next base: position 20,841,203 of record NC_091956.1, on the reverse strand, counting down.
ACTTCCAGCAGATGTGGTTGATAAATCCACAGTAACTGAATTTAAACTTGCCTGGGATAAACATATATCCATCCTAAGATAAAATACAGAAAATAGTATAAGGGCAGAATAGATGGATCATGAGGTCTTTTTCTGCCGTCAGTCTTCTATGTTTCTATGTTTCTATGAGTACATATGGGAATGATGATATTTCCTAGCCCGGTCATTGAATTCTTTGATAATAATATAGATACAGATTATTGTCTGTGTTTGGGTCTGTCAGCATCCCATGCAGCTGATAGTGGATCCTGTACAAGAGGAGACTGACTTGATGATGCGCCAGCAGCCTGTGCAGCCAGCACCCAATTTGGACAGTGAGTAGTCTGGCAAGGACTTGGTGCCAGTGACAGTGGTTCAGCCTTTGGAACCTCCAACACCTCATAGCAGTGATGAAGGAGAAGAGGCTTCTCCTCTTCTTGTTGCAAGAGCCTGCAGAGCTGCCAAGAGACAGGAATGGTTACTCCAGAGTGTTGTGGTTAGCTCCGGCCCAGTTCCTGCCCCAGGGAATGTGGAGGTAGATGCAGGGGAAACTTCAACGTGTCATAGGCCTGTGTTATTGGCGACAGAGTCAGTTCAGAAGAAGGTGGGAGTGACTTGGAAGAGGGGGACTTGGCACACAGCCCAGGCAGTCAATCTCCATTATCTTCCCTTGATTCAGATGATGACATTTTGGACACACGCAAGCGCAGAATTATGCGTAGAAGAGACCAAGTAAGAACATATTACAGGAAATAAGTGAGGCCACCTGTGTTTGGGTGGGGCTCCAGTAATTAGGGCTGCTGCTATAAATAGCAGCATGTGGGTTTGGACATTGTGGAAGAATATCTGATCGGAGTTCATCAGGAATCCTGTGTTTTCTGGACTTTGTTGCTTTTTCACACCTTGGAAAACAAAGCAGAGCAAGGTATGTGTGTGTGTGTCTCACTTCGTCGGAAGAAGAAGGGGTGTGAAGTTTCTTCACAGCTGCTAGCTAAGTACTTAATGACTGCTTAAGGGAAATTGTACAGACTACCCGGTTGTTTTGGAACGAGTGCTCTTTGCAATACAAAAAGAATGCTTAGTTTATTTTTAATTTTGTGATAAAGAACATTGTTTTGAATTTTCAAATGTGTGTGTGTCTGAAATTTGTACCCTCGAATTTTCGGGAGGCTTCTACCAGAGAGCCCGGCAGAAAAGGTTGTAAGCTGAGGACTTAACAGTTCACTTGATCAATGATCGTTTAAACCATTGCCATCTGATCACATCACTGGCAAGCCACTCCTACCCAGTCACATGACCATTAAGCCACACCCATAGTGTGGCAGTAAAAATTTTGGCTGCCCATTACTACTCACAACATATAATATACAGTATACAAAATCTTTAATCCAATTAATTAATTAAGAATCTAACACACACACCCCAAAGCATAAAAAACAATAATTAAATTCACTCAACATTCTCTCAACACATTCATAACCACAACACAACCTTACCAGTGTCGCTTGCTGGGGTGACAATTTGCTTCATGTTTCCCATGCTCTCCTTCCTAGGTCACCCCCTCTGCCTCAGGTTGGGTAGCTAGGCGAACGAGTGCTGCCAGAAGCATAAATGCTGCCAGTGCCGCTTCCATCCATGGCTTCTGCTTGCACCTCAGGCGGGAGGTGGCCACGTGACGCTGGAGGGGAGCCGGGCAGGAGAGAGAGGGAAGGAAAGAGGAAAAAAGCAAAGAGCACAGATGCAGCAGCAGCAGAGGGAAAAAGGAGAGCTGAGCCGAGACCAGTAATCCAGGAAGTGACTGCCACCGATCAGCTGGAGCTGTGCATGCATCTTCATTTCTACTAGTGGAACTGCATTCCACCCCATCCTGCCTGCTGCCCACCCCTGGTTGTGAGCCGCCCCGAGTCCTCAGAGAGGGGTGGCATAGAAATCCAATCAATCAATCAATCAATCAATCAATCAATCAATCAACCAATACTTCCAAAATCTCTCCCATTCCTAAACAATGTTATATTTGCCAGCAGTCATCAAAATGAAGGGGGAAATATCAGTTGATCTAGGAGATCCAAACCTGCCACATTTTTATATTACAGTTGGAGAAAGATGATTCAGTTGCCTCATGGGATCTTGTCATGATTACTGATGCAAAGTCATTTAAAAGACTAGACACCTTAGGAAGAACCTGGAATGTGCATAAAAATATGCACAGATAATGACTGTTAATTCCATTGCATTGACAACTTCTTTTTCAGGCATGAATTGCAGGTTTTCTGCACATAAATATATTCTGTTTCTTTTAAAACTCAAGAAAACTCCAACATAATTGTGCTGGAAGATGGGTAATTGCGTCTGTGTTTAATTTGTGTGAAAGGATAAAAATCCAATGATCTCCAAATTAGTTGGGAAATGCTAGAAAGAGAGCTGGTTTCATGTAGTAGCTAAATAGTACTGGCTAAGAAACTGAGATTCTGTGTGGTCTAGACCAGTGTTTTTCAACCAGTGTGCCGCGAGCCCGGCCCAGCTGGAGCTTCCCTTGCGGTGACGGCAAGTGAGTTTTTGGGGCAAGAGAGAGAGAGAGAAAGAAAGAAAGAAAGAGAGAGAGAGAGAGAGAAAGCAAGAGAGAGAGAGAGAGAAAGCAAGAGAGAATAAAAGAGATAGCAAGAGAGACAGAGAAAGAGAGAGAAAGAATGCAAGAGAGAGAGAGAAAGCAAGAAAGGGAGAAAGAGGGGGGAAGGAGGGAGAGAGAGCAAAAAAGAGAGGAAGGAATGAAGAAAGAAAGAAAGAAAGAGAAAGAAAGAGGGATGGAGAGAGGGAAAGAAAGAGGGAGGGAGAAATAGGGCGAAAGGAAGAGAGGGTTTTTTTGTCCAAACTTTTTTTAGCCCCCTCCCCCCCCCTCAATGTTCCCCAGAATTTTGTAAATGTGAATAATGTGCCGCGGCTCAAAAAAGGTTGGGAAACACTGGTCTAGACCATAATAAGCTGTTTGAGTGACTTTGGGGCAATCACACTCTTTCAGTCCAACTTGCCTCACACAGTGTTTTTGTGAGGAAACTAGGAGGAGAAAAGAGTATTGATATGTTTTCTGCCTTCACACAAACAAACACACACACACACACAAACACAAATGGTGGTGGTGGGGAAAGATATAAAAATAATAGTACAGTGGTACCTCTACCTAAGAACATCTCTATGTACGAACTTTTCTAGATAAGAACCGGGTATTCAAGATTTTTTTTTTGCCTCTTCTCAAGAACCATTTTCCACTTATAAACCCGAGCATATAAAAAGGCAGGGAGAACCCACTGCGTGGACTCTAGGAATTTCATGGGAGGAAAAATGGTTGGAAAAGGCAGGGAGAAGCCTCCGTGGGGCCTCTCTAGGAATCTCGTGGGAGGAAACAGGGCCTCCACGCTCCCTGTGGTTTCCCCAATCACATGCATTATTTGCTTTTACATTGATTCCTAGGGGAAAAAATGCTTCTTCTTAAAAACCTTTCTTTTTGGGTTCGATCATGCTTATGGGTCATCGGAGAGCCGGTTGCAAAGCTCTGCCCACCTCCACCCCCCCAGATGCCGCCATTTGCTTTTTTTACCTTCTGCGCATGCACAGAATGCTTTGCGCATGCACAGAGGATAAGTTAAAGAAAACAACTCAAGTTCTGTTGAAAAAAAATGGATTTTTTCTTTGAAGATATTTCACTTCTCATCCAAGAAACTTCTTCAGCTCTGATTGGATGTTGGGGGAATGGAAGGATTTATTTTTTATTTACAGTATTTCATTTGACTTCTATGCTGCCCAATCCCGAAGGACTCAGGTGGCTTACAACAATAAAAAAATTACAAAATAGTAAAAAAAGAAGTCAAAAAATAAACTCTAAAACCGTATAAAACCCTTGTATAAAATAGACACAGCAACATGCATACACACCAATCTTTCACATTCATATATAATAATAATAATAATAATAATAATAATAATAATAATAATAATAATAATAATAATGCATATTATTATTATTATTATTATTATTATTATTATTATTATTATTATTATTTTAGGATGAGAGTCATTGAGGCCATTTGGAGATTTATCTGTGTCTTTTCATTGAACAGCCCTTTCTCAACAAAGGGGGAGGGATAGGACATCATCTATCTCCAGCCCACAACACAGGCCTTTCAACAGTTCCAAGAAGGCTCCACACACATTTGTATGGATGGGACACAGGCAAACCTCCAAGTAGCCTCAATCACTCTCTGAAAAGAATGTAAATGACCTGCTGTCTGCAGGGAATATAAATCCTTCCGTTCCCCACCATCCATTCAGGGCTGAAGAAGAAGAAAGCGTCCAGAGATACTGTACGAGAAGAGCCCTCCACTCTTCTACTCTCAACAGAATATCTTATGCCAGTGTTTCCCAGCCGCGAGACAAGGTCAGGTGTGCCGTGAAGTTCCGCTTCCAAACCGGAAGTTGAGTGTCCCGGCTTGCTTCTTCACACCTTCATTTTCGCGCCTTTCTTCTTCGTGCCTTCCTTCTTTGCAGCAGGTGAGCTTGGGACTCGGCGGGATGGCAATAGCAGCGGCTGAGGCTTTCACTTGTGGCATTGGGAGTGCTAATAGCGGCGGCGGCGGGAATAGCGGGGGGGGGGGCTCCTGCAAGTGGAAGCCTCAGCCTTGGAGCCCCCTCGCCCATGGCTTCTCGTCGATGCCTCTGCCTGCCCGATCCGCGGGAGTGCTAATAGCGGCGGCGGCGGGAATAGCGGGGGGGGCTCCTGCAAGTGGAAGCCTCAGCCCTGGAGCCCCCTCGCGCCCATGGCTTCTCGTCGATGTCTCTGCCTGCCCGATCCGCGGGAGTGCTAATAGCGGCGGCGGCGGGAATAGCGGGGTGGGGGCTCCTGCCCGCTGCCGCTATTAGCACTCCCGTGGATCGGGCAGGCAGAGACATCGATGAGAAGCCATGGGCGCGAGGGGGCTCCAGGGCTGAGGCTTCCACTTGTGGCTGTCCCCGCCCGCCCGATCCTTCCTTCTCTCCGGCTTTTTTGGGGTGCGGCTTCTTCCACAGCGGTGGCTGCAGCGGCGCTGGCGATCCGGCCGCTAGCCGCTCCAAGCGCTGTGGGAACGCCCACCCCTCTCACAGTCCCGTCCCGGGCTGTCAGTAAAGGGGCTGCTTGCTCGGAACATTCAAACTAAGGGAAACCTTCGCTGGCCTCCACAGAGAAGAAAGGAAGAGAGAGAACGAGAGAGAGCAACAGAGAGAGAGAGAGAGTGAGAAAGAACAAGAGAGAGAAAGCATGAGAGAGAGAGAAAGAACAAGAGAGAGAAAGAAAATAAGAGAGAACAAGAGAGAGAGAGACTAAGAGAGAGAGAAAGAAAAGAGAGAGAGAGAAAAAATA